>NC_137456.1:228713681-229092187 GCF_964235325.1 Thermobia domestica
GCCCGGAAAAAAAACACCGGGTTTTTTCGGGTTGGACCCACCTGGGTTTTTGAGATTTTCGTTAGTATATCATTGGTGCAATTAACGTGATCACATTGGAAGTGATTCTTATCAGATTTGGACTTCCTTCGGCAAATTAGGTGCTTTTACGTAAGGTTACAACATCCAAAGTGAGCCTTTATAAAGTTCTTAATGCACTGAATGCATTTTAAAATGCCGTACCTTAGATTGAGATAAATATAGGACAAATTAATTTATGGAATGTGCTTATATCCTATTTCAAGTAAAATATGCAATTTTATATTTTAGAAAATACTTTCCGTGAATAGTGTGTTCGCTTACTTAGCGATGCCGAAGGACATTATCCCTCATACATCTGATGGGTTTAGTGCATAGGTGCTGGTAGTACTAGTAAATATGTAGTGTATTAATAAAACTATTAGTATTATTTTTTATTATCTTTGATGGTAACACTGGTATTCTTCAGTAGAGTTTGGTTTTCCAACAACAGTTTAGTTTAGTTATTTGTTGCTACTTTTCAACTAGCTTTCTGTAGAATCAACAGCAGCAATAGCGTAAAAATTCGTGTCAAATTATAAGCATCTTAGTGCTCGGAGTTTCGAAGGGTGCGTAACGCTTACTATTTCAAGTCCTGAATTCAAACTTTGTACTAGTGGAAGTTTCGATGTACAGTAAAGAAAGCTTGCATTTTCGGAAAATAATAATAAACCTTCGTCGCGAAAGAAAGTGCTCGGGAAATTTCAGCAATTAAACGCACAAAGCATTGGAACTGAATACTTCAACAATAAACTATTTGAAAAAAATGAAATGAAATCTTTCAGTTTTACGTCCCACGTTATGTCTGTTAGGCTAAAGGAGACCGTGATTATGAGAAATGAATGAAATGGTGGAATGAACCAAGTGAGAGGAAACGGAAGAACCCAGAGAAAACGCACGAGCACGGTGTTTATCCACCAAGAAGTCGACACGGCGCGAGCTGGAATCGAACCAGGGACCCCAAGCACCGGAGCTGAACGCTCCTATCACTGAGCCACCGCGTCCCTAATAAAACTGTTATTTTACGCTGTAAGATATTAGTTTCATTTAAGACATATTGAAACATTTACTTTCTGAAATTGAAATATACAGGGTGTTTGAAAACAACATCGACGACGTTTTTGAGATGATTCCTGACAGCAAAATAAGACAAAAAGTATAGACCAACCTGGGTGCACAATTGCTTCCTTCTGGACTTGTAATCTGCGAAAATATGAAAAGATAAACTTTAAAGGTCTATACGCCAAAACTGTGGTACCTACCGTAGTCGTGTCGAGACTTCACTTAAAAACTGAGATGTGCACTCTCCAAATTACGCGTTTCAGAATCCTGTGGTACTCACGCAAAATTTTATAGAGTTAGCCTTGCTACTGGCATATAATTTGGAGTACTGGCCAACTACCTCTTGTTCATGTTTTCGCAGCTTACAACTCCGAAAGGAAGCATTTGTTCACTAGGTTGATCTATACTTTTTGTCTTACGTTGTGTCAGGTATCACCTTCCAAACCGGTGTCGGTGTTGTTTTGAAACACCCTACATATATGTTAATTGTTTTAAAATTAATTTTCTGGGAGAACGATCTTGCAACAAGTGCTCGGGAAATTCCCGTAATTCAACGCACAAAGTATCGGAAGTGAACTTCAACAATAGAACCTTTATTTTACGCTAGAAAATATTTAATTTTATTTAAGACATTTTGAAACTTTTATTTTATAAAACATGAGTTACAGATTGATTTGTTTAAATTAAATTAATATATTTGTTCGCATTAATATATTTGGCGAATGTCAGTGAGGGTATTAGGCTGATTCGTTCTATATTTGTTCGTTCGTCTGCCTGTACCACGCGTACAACAGGGTACCACTTTCCGTCTTTTAAGTTTAAATTTTCAGGGTACAAGTACGAGACAAACTAAATTTCTCATGTTCAGATTTTGGCGGCATACCAACCTAAAATTTCAAAATAGCGGGAATCCACGCCGCAATTTTCAGTTTTTCAAGTTGAAATTTTCAGAGTAGAAGCACAAGACACCCTAAATTAACTGTATATATTTTGGCGGCGATCCAACGTAAAATTTCGAAATGACAGTCATTTTTCAAAACAGCAGTGAAATTGTTGCAAGTTGTGACAATCATAATCTTGAAATATAAATCACATTTTAACACTTTTACCCTAAAGGCATTGGAATATTTTTTATAAAAAACCTCAAACCCGAAGAAAAAACAATTAATCCCGAAAATACCCGAAAAACCCCATATGGGTCCAGGTGTGTTGGGCTTTTTCAAGAAAGTCCGGGTTTTTCAAACACTGATTGTATTGTATTTATTTTCACACGTTTTCATACAAATTGTTCACAACATGAACGTATGAGTTGGACACGTCACAAGAACATTGAATGTGTACATATTTATACAGTTAAATCTACATCCGATAGTAAAATAACGTCAATTTAAGTGAGAGAGGTACAATTTTTCATTATTCTAATTTGCATACAACGATATGAAACAATATAACAGTTAATAAAGTATTACATTATACATATGCAAAAATATATATACACTTTAAACCGTATCGGACCGGAGTTTTTGAAAATTCCGTATATTAGAGTGAAAGAGGCTCAATTGTTGGTCTGACAGTGACGCGAGTACGTTTAGAACTAGTTGAAACGTTTAGAAAGTACGTAGTTCATCTCTGCTGCATGGGGTCCTTGGTTCGATCCCAGCTAGCGCCAAGCGGACTTTGTGGTAGACAAACCGTGTGCGTGTGTTTTCTCGGGGCTGTCCCGTTTCCTCCCACTTACTTTATTCCACTATTTCATTCATTTCTCATCATCAGCGTCTCACCCTGGATGCATAAACGTGGGGCGTTAAACTAAATGTTTCATTTCATCTTAATTTCCATGTACAATACCTGCTTCTTGAGTTATACATAATATTTTCAATCTGTGCTAAACTAGTGTATTAATATAGGTTGCTGACGTTATAGTACCTACAATTCTCCGCAGAATTTGATATTTATGAATTCTGATAGAACAACTTCGTGTAGGCTTTGCTTTGGAAGTAGTTTGGAAATACGTGACTTGTTAAACAATGCATGCTAGAAAGTATCTTTCATCCATGTTCGCGAATAGTTTGTTTTCTGCATTACTACTCCCTGAATACAGCGTGGGTGTAAAGTCAGTTCTTATTTGTAACAATGAATATTTCTAAAACTAAACAACTTATCACAGTTTTATTTTCATCGAATACATTATTAGAGTGCACCATTTGGTTATTAAGTTGCATTGCAACGTATGCACCCGCATTTTCCACAACTTCTAAAATGTTAACTGGCCAGCTAAGCTGATGCCAGTTTCTAGGATAATCTAGATTAAAAATAGGTATTGACTTTATAACCACAGTGTATATTCTGAAACTGTTAAATTATTCCTCGTCTTCCTGTAGATTTCGTAATATTTTTTGTAGAAACGTTGCTTTCATCAATTTCTAATTTACAACGGCAGGATTGGCTGGTTTAAACAGCTGTTTTTTTTGTTTTTTTTTTCAAAAAACCCAACAGGTTTTAACCAAAAAAAGAAAAAAAGAACGAAAAATGCTTTAAATCGTGTGAACTTCATGGTGACGTTTCCACATATCACACCATCTGCATTATGTTTATCTACTTTTCATCTTTTAATCAAGGGGTCCCGTGTTCAATTCTCGGTCGAACCACAACCCATCTTTCAAGTGTAAACCAAGTAGCGATTAGGTGTCCCTTTAAGCGAAAGTCTTCTTCGTGATAACTTTTGTATTTCATAAGGATGTTAAGGCTAAACATACGATACGAAACCAAATTGTATATTTCTACTTGCCTGAATGCCTGTTGTTTTATAAAGAAGCCAAGGTTGCTTAAATATATTGATAGAAATTGGTAAAATGTATCAACTGCCTACGTAGCTTCCAACATCAGCTTGGATTCGACTTTCTTTTAATTTTGTTGAATGTTCTACATAATAAATTTGTCATTTAATATGATACGTTGAACTTAAAATTTTACATACAAATATATTTAAACTAATAATAGGATTTTCCCAATGGCTAAGGCGGGAGTTTCTTGTTTTATATGTAATTCTGTATAATGTTTTTACTTCTGTAACTAGTTATCTTTTTGTCCTTCCGAAATGACTCTTGACAATTATATTAACAACTAGGCCTATGTAAAGATCAGTATAACGTATTTTTATCAGGAGTCCTTCGTGAGTGATTCGACAGTCTCACTTATGACCAATTAGTCCCGGTTTCGTGTCGAAATGGACAATTTCTCTTGGATGTAAGCCGAGAAGCGGTTTGGATTCCCTTTCAGCATAACCTTGTTGTTGCATAATAACACCAAGACGAAACAAATTAATTTCTGTTCATATCTAATATAAACACATAGAGTAAATTATTTAAACAAAAAACACTTTTTTTTCAATAAAAACCATGGTTTTTGCCAAACCTGTACAACTGCTTGAAAATTAGTATGTAATTATTCTTTTATTGGAAAAATAAAACGTCAGTGAAAATATTAATTTTTGAGGATGCGCCAATTGCAACTGACTCGGTGAGACTGTCGTCTAAAATCAATGTAATTTGTTTAAGGGCATCAGTTGTATGCTCTAAATTTCCATTACTATTACTTGAGTGCTTAATGTGTATTTCATTACAGGTCTAAGAAATGAAAAACTGGGAGGCCACAACTTAGAAGCCATCACAAGAAACATCATGAAAAAGAGAAGTGCAATAGCTGAGCAATTTAGTTGGCACGTTGCAAAAGGAAAGAGCTTTCCTCGTTAACCACTAACACAACAATAGGTAAGAAACTCTCTCTACTGTTCTTTAATCTCATTTTCAGAGTGGAAAACAAAATATAGAATTTGTCATTTGAAGAGGGATACACTATGTTTAAAATATTGTATATAAAAAAAAATCTGGTGCCCTTTTTATTTTCTTCGCTTTGAATACTTACTATTGTGCCAAGAATACTTCTCAGAACCATCTTCCTGTGAACTTTATTTCCCAAAAGCATATACTGCAACCGCTGTTATAACATTTAAAAGGCTTTGGAAATCCTTTTTTTAGCAAAATGTGCAATTTTCCTGTCCTCAAGTGACACGTTACATTTAAGTGTCCGTGGACGAGAGAGCTGAATATGTATAAAATATATTTCATCTTTTTACTGAATTGTTCTGTCATGTTGGTTGTTTTCTTGAGCATTTCATGATTAATTTCTACATTATCAAAATTATTCATTTGTATAAGGCAAAGTAATATGTATGGCCTGCTCCGTGGCAAAGAAATCGAGCAAGGTAGCGGTCATCAAAGCCTTAGTAACCATCTCGGCATTCATCTTGTGCGACTGAGGGAAAAAGAATGATCGGGCCCAGATTTGAGATCGGAGCCTTCGGAATGAGACGCTAGTTCTTCATCAACTCAATTGCTGCCACATGTTTTCAAATTATTATTATTTTTAATATTAGGTTTAATATTTATAAAATGCTATACTTTTTCAAAATAAAAGTGCGACAACTTCAACATGTTACAACGTCCGTAATTAAGCTACAGTCTGAGGTATGTCACCTTCAGCTTTAGCTGTTCTCTTCCTTGCCCTTTACACTTTCTTCAGGATGTTACTTTTGTAACACATTATTGTCTTCACAACCTGCTGTAGGTCCTACACAAACATTTTAAATATTTTTGTAAGTTTAAGATGTAATAATTGATCTCTAATCATTCCCTGCTGTTATTATGTTATTAAACACTGCCTATTATTTTTATTTTCAGAAACTGCAACACGAGAGAAACGTAACTAACGATGAGATCGCGTAGATTATTGGGATTTGGCTTCAACATGCCATACAGAGACGAACAAGAAAATCAGTTAAGAATTCAGCTGCAGTTCCACAGAACTTGAAGTGACATTTCCCAGCGTCGAAATTAGAGTTAGTTGTGGTAATCAAAAGTGAGATTATACAGAAGCAAATGAGTATTTCTTGTTATTCAGCAATGTGATATTTCTTAAAAGTAGCAAAAAAGTGATATTTCGTGAAAAGATCTATTCCCCATGCGCCGTAGATTTGTGGAACATATTTTTTGCAACATCCATAAATATTGTTGTTGTTGATATTTATTGAATTAGCGTGTCAGTGACATAATTTCCTGGAACAAGTTTTTACAAGTTAAAATGTGAATTTCTGATATTTGAGAAGATTGTTCTTAATGTATAGAAACAAATAATACGAGCAGCATGAAGATTCTGCTGAAGAGAATTTAAATACATAAAACCAGAATAGTGTACATTTATATTTTTATTTAACTACTAACCGATATAAACTGATATATATGCATATTTATTATAGTGGACAGTGTAAATTATAACTACATAATATTAGCTTGCTCTCATATTTTTTTCTCCTCAAAATCTTATTTATGCACAGAATGTTTCTGGGTGTTCCACTACTACTACTGGTATGTGGCCACGTCGTGTATGTATGTTGGGGTGTCTTATGTCATATTGCGAGGTTCAGACTGCAAATTAGTCTTCACAATCATCGCGTGCCAGTTTTCAAAGCGGCTATATTGAATTTATTATTTTTAAGATAGGAAAAGGATTGCCAACAATTGTTTCTTGAATTGGATGTCTAAACCTCAATTTTTTTTTCATGGATCTAATACAGACGCTTTCAAAACTGGCAGGCGAAGATTATGAACACACTGATATCCAGTTTGAATCTCGTAAGTCACATAAGACACCCCAACATATATGCACGACGTGGCCATATACCAGTAGCACCAGTGGAACACCCAGAAACCATTTGTATAAATAAGATTTTGAGTAAGAAATAATGCTTAAAATTATGAGAACAAGCTGACATTATTGTAGTTACAATTTACACTCTTTATTATTATTATTATTATTATTATTATTAATATTTTTTTATTTTATTTTTATTTATTTATTTATTTTGTCTGAGTCTGTGGGCCGCAATGGTTTTTCGTCATGAAGACAGAGTGAGGCAAAGGCGTCTAAGCAGGTAAAATTGGACAGAAGAATATTATGTTTTCTTCCAGCTGCTATGTCACAGTAAGGCCGCCTTGTTTTCGACCCACTATTTGTTCCCAGCAAGAAGCCATTATATATACTCAATGACGCAAAAGGCTGGAGCCCATAGGCCAGCTCGGTTACTATTGCAGATATGAAAACAACGTTAGATATGTAAGGACACTTTTAAATTCCAGCAACACTTTTGTTTTTGTACTAGTGTACCGCTCAATAGAGAGAATGAGTTACCATACATCATGTTGGGCTACACGAATGAAATAATGTGTGGTTTAAAATTAGCTACACCGAGAAGAATTGAAAGGAGTCACAGTGAAGAATAAACATGCAAATGTAATATCTACGCCAGTGGCGTAGCAACCACGGTGTTGGGGGGGGGAGAGGAAGAGCAGATACGAAGGACGCGAAATTGGGTCTTGCACTATATTTTTCATTGTGTCTTTCCATTCCCTTTGGTCCAAATAATTTCAAACCACACTTTCTTTCATTCAGTGTTATCCAACAGTGGCAGCTTTGTACTTCTCGTTACTATTGGGCAGTATACTAATATAAATACAAAACTTGCTGCATTTTAAAAATTTCCTTCTATATCTTACCTTGTTTCCGTATCTGCAATGGTAACCTATGGGCTTCGCAATCTATCATGTACAGAAAATATTCTGTAAATATTTTGTCATGTACAGAAAATATTCCCTAAATATTTTGTCATGCACAGAAACTATTCTCTAAATATTTTCTGAGATGTACAAAAAATATTCACTAAATATTGACAACCTAGCCACTCAGTGCCTATTTGGGGATGCAATAATGAGTGCTACTAGGCGCCTTCCACTCACCATCTAAAATGAGTGGGTAACTTATAACTTAACTTGCAAGAGGTTTTATTTGGGGATTTAAACAAATAAATATACTTCCACTTCATTTAACATAAAACACTGTATTTCTAAAATCTGATGAATTAATTGTGAGATTTCTGAATAGTTGCTATAACGGATATTCGGAGTCATTTGCCAGTAAGATATAGTACGACCAAGCATTGAGCTTTGAATTCTGACTCGGAGTCACACATACCTGGTTCAATCTGTTGTTGTCCCACGTCGATCTGGTGTTGAACTCTGCACCTTAAGCTGTCACTCTTTGTTGTTGGACGATGAAAGCTGGCATTGAGGAATGGGCCTCTCAATGTAAATCTCCCTCGAAGTTCTGCGTCGTTATAATCTGTCGAAGTACAACGTACTGTCTTCTCCTATCATCTGGTGGCTAATTAAATGTAACTTGGTTCTCCAGACTCGAACCCAAGTATCTTCCAAATCGAAGACCAATCTTGGAACTCTTAGAACTGCTCCTCATGAACTGATCCGAACTCCATGAACTGATCCCCATGAATTGATCTAAAGTCCATTAACTGATCCCAAAACCTTCTCGTCCTGTGGTTTTGTTTGGCTGGGTCCAACTACCATCGTCTGCTGTTTCGTCTGCTGTTGCACGTGTGACCCCGTTTTCACATGGAGAGACAAATTCCTTCCATGTGTCAAAACTCAAAACTGCAATCCTCGACACGTTCTGATTTTCCGATCCTAAGCAATTCTCCGTACATCCGTAATCTCATGAAATTCATACCATCCCACAAATTCACGTTTTTGTACAATTTCCAGAATCTGGCTAATGTGAGGAAAGACACATTTTCAACATTTCCTTCCTACATTGCCAGACACGATACGATGACATTTTTATACAACATTGTTTACGATGAATTGCTGACACAACTGTTAGCGAGATTGTGCAGCTTGCATTAACTTTACACATTCAACATTAAATTCCCATAACCTTTCTTAATAATTTCAAGACATAAACATAACAATAAATTTAAAATATACAAATAATTATTCTCGAAAATCGAGTTCCTCTACATGTCCCCCCTTAAAAATTGGTTGCTCCGCAAACCAAATTCGACGTCGTAAGAGGGCGATTTTCTATAAACACCCTGTACATGATATATATACTGACACCATATTAAAGATAAATATCAACTTAACATGAAATAAAATATGTATTATTATTCAACATGATTATATAACTATTGATTAATCTTCCTTCACCTAACATTTATTTAAAAATTATATATATATTCGAATTTTTAATCTTTGTATTACTTTTTTTTTAACATTATAAAATACGACATTTCAAAATGTCATGTCACAAAGTATATCTTCGCGACATCTAACGAGTTTTTCTAAACTACTTGCACAGCACATTTCGTCAAGAGTGAATGTGCATACACATTTGCAAGTACTCTTGAGCTATCTCCTCTTAGAAACAACGCTTTTACAGTATCAAGTAACCAAAAATTTCCATCACTCTGAATGTTCATACTTGCCAACCAATGAAATTATTGGCCGTATCAGTAATGTTTTAACTCCGTCTCTTTCCACCTTTCCGTGGATGGAACTGTAAAAATAAAACTTGTCACAAAGTTATTAGAACATATGCAATTAACATATTCACATCTGCACTCTATATAGCTTGAAAATATTAATGTTTTATTTTCATAAAAATTTTTATTCACTGATTTTTAATCTGAACAGAAAGAAAATCCTGCAGCAGTGCATTGGAAATCCTGATTCTTCAAGCTACTTAGTAACTGCAAGCTCAACAGTTTTTCAATCAAGCTTTGTCAAGGTTAATTCAACTTCCTGCGTTCTATTCACGCGTCATCGTCGACTGGATAACATCAAGTTCCAATCTTGCGTCGCAATTATTACACTAATAGTTTTAAAACACATTATTTTATATAACTACAATATCACACGATGTACGTAAATGTTTTATCTACGTCGAATGTTTATTGGAATTCACTGAAAATGTTCCAATGTGTGACCTCTATTCGTGAAATTGCGTACGGGATCTCTTGCACTACGGTAGTGTTACCGACATTCAAAATTCATGCTATTACCTGACCATTACTCTATCTATCTGGCATATCCGTTCGTGAATAAATATTCAAAATGTGATATGTTAAAGTTAAAATGTTATAAAGTGATTAAATATTTACAAGTGAAAAATCATTGATTAATATGTGATCTTACTCTAATGGATATATAATTACTTGGACATTACAAAGGACTATTTAATGGATTAACTATATGGGTAAGTACCAAATTTACACACGACTATATATATTATTTAAATACTACACTTATTATTTACTTGACCTAAACCTATAATTATTATTAACCTAACACTTGTTAACTGTATACAAAAATTGATTGTGATTCAGAAAATGATGGATTTTCCATTTCCTAAAAATCCTAAAGGCTTTGGTCGTTAAATACGGCAGCCTGACTTGCCGTATCATCACACTCAACAATTGGCTACAGTCAACATATTTATAACTATCTATACATGGTTTAACAAAATCTGACGGGTTTTCAAAAATTCAAAAATTTAATTCTTCTCCATACCTAAATTTAACAAAATTAACGTGACGTGATTCTCTTTTTTTTTTCATATCAAAGACGTGACTCTTTTTCTTTTAAATCATTATCATAGACTATTTATTTATTTATTTATTTATTTATTTACCTACTTTCATTGTTTAGGATGGCCATTCCGCAACAATTACACTAGGTTTACATCTTCTTATTATTATTACTATTCTTAACTTATTATACTATACTTATCTTTATATTAAATTATTAAATTATTACATTATTACATTATTTTAATACTTGCCGACAGGGCCTATAGCTTGTGAGTAGGACAACTATTGAAGAAAGTCTAAAAACTACTTCTTATTTCCAACTCCGAAAGTTCTATATCTTTTCAGGGCTTCTCTTCTGCAGGAAAAATCCTCTGCATATCCCCGATAATATTTCTCCATTTTCTTCTTTTCTTGCGCTTTATTCATATATTCTACTTTTATATAACTATTTCTTCTATTCTCATGGAGTACTCCTAGCGCTCATCTATGCATACTTAATTATCTATATATATACTCGTCGATGTATGCTTAAATCTCTAAAGTCAATATTTACTTATATCTTATTACTTATTTATTTATTTAACATTATTTACTATTAATTATTATTTCTACCTTCTTCTCTCTCTCCACATTTCATTATTAATTATAGTCTATGTTATAGATCTATTGATGTTCTTCTTTTACGTCTTACGTCTATAATTACTTATATTCTAAATCTAATTATCACTAAAATTTCCTTCTTCTCAATACTCACATTCCTAAATCCAACTCTCTTTTCCTCTTTCTTCCTGACTAATACAACTGAATCGATTAATCTAGACTATTTTTACTTTTATACTAGAAGAATATAATTATATTCTATCTCTACTATTAGATGCTCTACTAACATCTCTCTCTGACTATCCTAGAATTCCCTAGAATATCGACAATTTACTTACTAATTATTTCTATCTTAATTTTAATCTTACTCTAAGGGATTAGCTAAAAATGAAGGATATCTCCACCAAAAAAAAATTTGCACTGCTTTCACGTGATGTGCGAGTCAATTCTGTGTCTCTTTTCAACAATCACGGAAGACTTATGTTGCATTATAAATAAATATTCTCATCGACGTTTGGTAATCACCCAATTTAACTCGAAGAGAATGGGATTTCCTTCCTGATTAGAGTTTCCCCTAATGAAAGGTTTGGCCTAATTATCAGGGTTTCCTAATTTTAACTTATGTCTAGACTAAATCTACTTCAATTGCATCATTCATTTCTTGTTTTTTTTTTCATTCTTGCCTTCTCTTACATCTAAAATCCTAACGCAAAACTAATCACATAAAATCATTCATGTTTTCTTTTCCTTTGTTTTGTTTTTCTTCTCCATAGTCTTCCTATTTTTATTCTACGTCACTATTTAAAATTATATTAAAACTATATGCCATAAAGACATACTATAATAACCCATATATTTACGTTCTATATTACTAACACAAAATATCATATAATTAAATTACTATCGTTACTAAATTCTAAATCCTTAATAATTTACTAATAATATCCGTATCCCATATATATATATATAACCAATACTAATACTAATATCTACATAACACTCTTGTAGTTTCTTGACCATCACTAGGCTAATAACCAAGGTGTTCGTTGTTTGAAGAACAACGCAAAAGCTACTAAATCAAGCAATGATTTATCGCTTGCTACTATAATTTGTGCTCTTTTCTCGTATAACGCTACTGTACTCACAAACTCAGAAATCTTTACTGCCTGCGTGCAGTCAAATCTATTTCTAAAATGATCAAGCCATGTATTCACTAGCTCTTGACTAGCACCGCTAGTAAATAACGCACATACTCTATATTTAAGTTGTTCCTCTTTTATTGCGAAAAATATAGCGTTGCGTATTAATGTATTTGTTTCAGCAATACCAGTAATTATGGATAAGAAATGTCTCCTGAATCCCAATTCTACTAACTTATCAACGCTAAAATCCTTCTCAGAAAATTCGATCATGTAATAGTTTTTGTATTGGCGACCCAGAACATTCTCTCTAAATGTCTGTTCTTTGTTTACACTATATGTCGGAAAATATTCCGCAAAATATCTCAAAACACCTAAATCTAATGAATAGTACCTAGATTTACTAAACATTGTCGCCGGTTTACCATTGTCTTTAAGAACAGGGTAGTGCACCCTATGATTGTTCTTTAGAGACAACATTGTAATAACTATTACTATTTACTATTAATTGAATAATCAATAGTGTAATCCTAGAATTAATGAAAGTTATATTTAATGTATTATACAACAACAGGTTCGACTCTGTTGTTCTGCCTGCTTCAACACGGAGCAAATTTTCTGTGCGGCCGTCTCCGTGACCTTGTACCTTCGTGTCAACTCGGGTACACTCGTGCGTAATCGCTTGAGCGACTCTCGTCCTCCGTTCAACACAACCTGCTTGATACATGCATCTGTTCTGTGTGTCCAGAACATAAATACAACGAAATTATTTCACTTTCTTTTTTCTTAATATTATTGTTGTAATCTCTTAATATTATTACTGTATTTGTCACTCTTATTAACCTTATTATTACAACACAAACTAGCATTTAGTTACTATGTTTAATAAACGTAATTCGTTGTTTAATATAACTGATACACTTTTCTGTCATTCAATCAAGAATCGAACTCAGTAGTCGACGCACTTGTTTTACCATTAAGCTGTATTGAAGCGAGGGTGGGATGGGTGGGTTTCATTAACAATTATCTTAATTACTACTTTTAACATTATTTACCATCGAGAGTGATTTTAAATTTACTATACGCACATAATTCACCATGGGTGGGACGGGAGGGATTTAAATTTACTATTGTTTCTTACCATGTTAATCTAATTACTTTTTTCCGTGTGATAACTCAAAATGAGATTATACAAATACTTTGACTTTTAACTGGGAAATTAACCCAACGCATCTGCACCATGCTTTCTAATTACTCCTGGGATCGTTACACTTGCAAAAGCAAACCAGCATCTCACCACCATGCTTTCTAATTACTCCTGGGATCGTACCTTTGATCTAAAAGATCTTAAGACCAGCATCTCACCACCATGGGAGGGAAGGGAGGGCTTATTATTCACAAAGCTAGAATCGAAACACAGCATCTCCTACCATGGGAGATAATTTAAATAAATAAACGGTACCATGACAACCTAGCCACTCAGTGCCTATTTGGGGATGCAATAATGAGTGCTACTAGGCGCCTTCCACTCACCATCTAAAATGAGTGGGTAACTTATAACTTAACTTGCGAGAGGTTTATTTGGGGATTTAAACAAATAAATATACTTCCACTTCATTTAACATAAAACACTGTATTTCTAAAATCTGATGAATGAATTGTGAGATTTCTGAATCGTTGCTATAACGGATATTCGGAGTTATTTGCCAGTAAGATATAGTACGACCAAGCATTGAGCTTTGAATTCTGACTCGGAGTCACACATACCTGGTTCAATCTGTTGTTGTCCCACGTCGATTTGGTGTTGAACTCTGCACCTTAAGCTGTCACTCCTTGTTGTTGGACGACGAAAGCTGGCATTGAGGAATGGGCCTCTCAATGTAAATCTCCCTCGAAGTTCTGCGTCGTTATAATATGTCGAAGTACAACGTACTGTCTTCTCCTATCATCTGGTGGCTAATTAAATGTAACTTGGTTCTCCAGACTCGAACCCAAGTATCTTCAAAATCGAAGACCAATCTTGGAACTCTTAAACTGACTCTCAAGAGCTGATCTAAACTCCTAGGACTGATCTGAACTCCATGAACTGATCTCCATGAACTCCTCCCAAAACCTTCTCGTCCTGTGGTTTTGTTTGGCTGGGTCCAACTACCATCGTCTGCTGTTTCGTCTGCTGTTGCACGTGTGACCCCGTTTTCACATGGAGAGACAAATTCCTTCCATGTGTCAAAACTCAAAACTGCAATACTCGACACGTTCTGATTTTCCGATCCTAAGCAATTCTCCGTACATCCGTAATCTCATGAAATTCATACCATCCCACAAATTCACGTTTTTGTACAATTTCCAGAATCTGGCTAATGTGAGGAAAGACACATTTTCAACATTTCCTTCCTACATTGCCAGACACGATACGATGACATTTTTATACAACATTGTTTACAATGAATTGCTGACACAACTGTTAGCGAGATTGTGCAGCTTGCATTAACTTTCCTAGTAATCTTTGTGCCTGACGATTAAAACTTTAGCTATGTGTGAAGTCTATCAAACCATAACTTGGAGACTATATTTCACACCTAAAACTCGTGTTTTTACTCTTTTTCTCTCATAAATATAGCATTAAATTATACTCGTTATTTCTCTCTATATTTAAGCTTTTACCACTTATTTCGTACGTCTATATGTAGTTTAAACCTAATTTTAATCATTTCCGTAGTTAAATATGAATAATTTTATTAAATAATAATTTTTCTTGAATTTCTAAAAGTATATTATATGACTTTACGCTCGAACTAGGATTAAAATTGAAGCAGCGAGGCGCTTCACGGGGCTTGAACGAAAGAATTCCTGTTCGTGTCCGCTCGGGTTCACTTCGGAAACGTTCGAGTTTACCATGTGCTCGGGGCCTGGAGTGGAGATTAGCATAGCCTCGCGCGGAGATAATCTCTCGCACAGGTCTCATTCCTCATTCTTTCCTCCAGCTGTTCAGAGCATTGCTGTTTTAACGCAAACCCATACAAGATACCATGTGAGCCTTGCTCATATCGTTTACCAATTACATTGCACAATTACATTAAAATTAATGCTTTTAATGATTGTTTTCAATCAATATTGATTGATTATTACTAATTATAATAAAATACATTAATTTCTTTTCTTTTCTTTTCTAAAATTTACAAAAACTTTCGGACTTTAAAAATAATAAATAAATACGTTATTACTACATACACTAAACATTCTTTAACTCTATTTGTGAATTATTTCTAGCTTTTCCTATGCTTATTTTCATCTTTTAACCTTTTAATTCACTATTTTCATACAATATAAAATTCATTATTCACTACTTTATATAACTATTTGTAATATTTATACATATATACTATCTATTATTACTATAATAGTAACCTATTACTATTTTATCTATTTTTATCTATTTTTAACTATTCTTTAGTGTTGTTATTACTAATATTATTACTTTCTACATTTATTTTCCTTATCCCTTCTTGAATGTTTACATGTTTTCAGACTTTATCTATCAATGATTGATGTCACTATCCTAGATTCATCTAGGTAACCTATTTCTCATCTATTTCTATCCTTATTTCACACTTTCTTTCATTTTATCCACACTTTATACGGAAATGGGACATCGTTTGGTATACCGTATTACAATACAACCTATCCGGTTTGGGTAGTATGACTATTATGGACTATTATAGACTACTATAGACTTTATTTACATAACCTTATACCTTCATATGGTGATGGTGTTTACACTTGGTGATGGCTGTTTGGTGAGTATGGAATGCATGATCTGAATACACTTTAATATATTTCTATGTTTGTTTACATTCGATATCTTAGTTTTTTTTTTTTTTTTTTTAAATTTCCCAAAATTACCAATAATTAATTCTAATGTTTATGAATTGGTTTACAACCTTTTCTAAACTTTTTCTCATAGTAGTTCATGAAATACAAACAAATCTTATACAATATGATCTTAAATGATATTATTATTATTATTGTTATTATTATTATTATTATTATTATGATTATTATGGTTCACTATTTTCCAGTTTATATTTCCTTATCGATTTATACAGTCTGCAATACAACGTTATCAATGCTATGACTGAAATAATTAATACGATGATAATTCCTGCTATCACATACATTATGTAATTCGTCCTAATTATTAGTAGTGGTACAGTGGTATCCACTTTCAGTTTTAACAAATTTTCAGCTAGAATGTTGAGTTCCTCATGATGTATACTAAAATTTAGTTGCTTTAGCGTCCAATTTCCTATCAAACTTAAATGCTTATTGTTTACACTTATTACTTTTCTAGTTGGAATCGCCAATTCTCCAAAAATTAGGTTATCAAATGAATCATATTCAATAAAATATGAGCGATTGTTCCCATAATCCACCTTCGTTGATGTCACTTCATGATGTTTACCTAGCTTAGTACTATATCCTTTTTCCAATGACGAGTATAATACTCCAGCATGAGTGTATCTGTACACTACCTTGCCTAGGTATTTCTCTGTTTGTTGTTCGCAACCACTTAACGACCCATTGAACACAATGTTATTCAAGCATTTAGCAGTATCATCCAATGTTATCTGCTCGCAAAAATACAAGAAACTCTTGAACTCACATTTCGATCGATCTAGTGTGTGATATATTCCATTTGCTAAGTATACCACTTCCGGTAACTTGTAGTATGTTCTAAAGTTGTTAGTTAGATAACCCATAGAAATTACATTAAACATTTTCGAAACTGTATTTTCGTAAACAATTGGCGTTTTCAGTAATAAGTCGATGTTGTTTTCATTATAGTCATATTTCATTAAATATATCGACGATACTCGATAAAACATTCCTATATCAGAACGATAAATTGAATACTTCAAAATATCATGACTATTTATAAATTTATTTACATCTAAGTTTGACAAAATATGATAAGATAATTGGTTGCTAAATATATCGTTGAATATTTTAGTTACTCTTTCTCTAGCTAAATGAGAAAATAGATTAGTCAAAATTTTCCTCTGAGCTTGCTGCAAGTAACAATACATTTCTTGCAGTTTACTCCTTACATTTTGAAGAACATGATGTACCTTAACTACCACACCATGCATTATTGAAATTTCTTCGTTATGCGAAATTTTTAATTTATGAATTTCCTCAGCCAATACATTTTCGTGTTCGGACAATTTTTGAATTGAGTTCGACAACTGTTGTGTATGTATTAGATTATAGGTTGACAACCCTATAGACCCAAATCCTAATAGCATAGACCAAATCGAACGTTTAGTCCTTGCTGACTCTATACATTTAGAACTACCATTTACGAATACAAACTGACATGGTATTGAGTTTATCATATTTAGCCTAAATTGTTTTTCCCTTTCGGCGTATTCTTCCTGAATGTCATATGATTCACTACACACATTGTGCATCGGCACAGCTTCGTGAAAATTAACATGTAATCGAATGGTCGTATATACCATGTTTGATGCATGAACAGCCAATGAATCTTGTGTTAGGGCTACCCCTACATCCTTCATAGTTACTTGATGATGATCTTCAGACTTCGCAATATGAACCATAATTATCAATTTCATATAGATCACCCACATTGTTATTTCCATATTCTAATGTTTCCTTTTCAGTCTTGAATAAAATTCTGGAATTAGTAAAACCTAATATTAATTTCCTAGTACTGTTTATTTATTTATTTGTATTTTTAGTCTACTATCAACAATGTATTTCATTCCTATGTATTTTATTTTATTTTGCTTTCCAGGTATCACCTGATTTTAATCAATACTTTTAATTTTACATTCCATACATTTATTTTTTTATTTTTTTTTTTTACAATTCTAGTAACTATAATTCAAAAAGTGTCTATCGATTCGGGAAATTTCCTGATGGAGATTAGCATTTCCTCCAATCTCGGGATTAGGGTTTGGTTGAGAAAGTGCCCCCTTTCTGACACTTCATCGGTAGACCCAATTTGTACCATAGTTACATTATACCCTATGTTAATCTTAAAAAAACTGTTTTTTTTTTTTCAAAAATCAAAATTTTATTCATCACCATCTAATGTTTGACCTGTCTCACCATACCTTTCACCATTTTTACTTTCTACGAATAATTTTAAACGTCTTAAGTCTATAGTATCACTCTTCGTTTCACCATTTTTCGTTTCATACTGTACCTTGTATGAATTGTTGTTTATCTTGTCCACTATTACCCCTTTAGTATTATAACGGTTACCAAAACATGCGGGCAAACCTGCTCTCGGCATTTCCCTTATTAATACCTTCTGACCAATTTCAAAACTCGGTTGATCAAACTTTTTCTCTATTTGTTTCTTCTGAGTTCTGAATCTTCTCTGCAAATTTTTGTACGCTAGCTGGCGTGCCTCTTTTATGCTCTGAAGTCTCACCTCATTGTCGACGTATTCGCAAGGAATGTCTAAGTCCTGCTCAAGAAACGTTCTTGGTTCGACTCCATGCAAAAGATAGTATGGTGAAAAACCAGTACCATCATGCACTTGCGTATTCATAGTAAATATCAAACTTGGCAAGATCTCGTCCCAGTTTGAAAAATCCTTATCAATATAATGCTTCATTACCTGTTGTAATGAGCCTATGGCCCTCTCTGCACTCCCTATAGAATAATGGGCGCTTGTATTCGCAAAATGCAATTGCATTCCAAATTTCTCTACCATTTCTTCCACTATTCGGCTGCGATGGGATGATAGCCTGTCAAGATGAAGTTGAGATGGAACCCCATGTTTCGTAATCAGATCTTCGAAAATTACCTGCGCAACGATCTCTGCCGTTACTGCGGGTACCGCTCTAGCGATCACAAATCTAGTTGCATTATCAACAAACACTAGAATGTACTTATTTCTATTGTTACGAGACAATTTAAAAGGTCCGACCTCATCCATCACAACTGATTGAAATGGAGCATAAGAGGGGTACGTCTGAGCGTGAAATGGTACTCTTCCTGTCTTCCTTTTCTGTATCTGGCAGCTTATGCATTCTCCTATCTTCTCCATGAAGAATTTCTTCATGTTTGGAAAGTATATTACTTTTAAAGCACGCTTATAGCATTTCGTGTACGAATAATGTCCGCCACCGTATACTGAACAATGGAGATTCTTGAATACTTGTTCTCTTAACGCATACGGAATACATAATAGTAATTTTGTACCACCTGCCATTCTTTGTGTTCTATACAGTCTATCGTCCTTTATTGTATACCATCGGGCCTGCTTCTCAGCTTTTACATCGGCATCCTCTGGGTGTTTTATTGCATGCATGATTGGTCCGAAAAATGCGTCTTTTCTCTGTAATTCGCCAACGTTAATATCCTTATCAAAAGTCAAATTAACTTGGAGATCTTCCGCATTCACCTTCAACGTCTCTAACTCAACATCTTCTTCCGTCGGTTCGATGTCTGTGTTCCTGGACAAAATATCGCTAGGATTCTTTTCTCCAGGACAATGCACCGGTGTATACTTATATTGGGCTAAGTCCAAACTCCATCTTACCAATTTCGGAGCTAATTTAGGTGACGTTTGCAAATACTTCAATGCCTTACAATCGGTGTACAGCTCAAATTCTTTATTGAACAAGTAATAATTAAATGCTCTTAAAGAACTTATTACTGCCAATATCTCTAATTCCACTATGTGCCTGGTCTTCTCTTGTGGTCGTAACACGCGACTGTAATAAGCTACTGGTGTCCATTCACCATTAGTTTGTTTTTGCATTAATACTCCGCCGATCGAACTAGTCGATGCATCTGTGTACACTCTTGTGTCTAGATCTTCCCTAAATGGAGCTAGCAATGGTGCATTCATTAGTGCTGCTTTTAATTGATCGAACGCCTGCTGGTAAGATTCGTTCCATTCGAACTTATGGCCTTTCTTCAAAATAGGTTGAAACGCTGATGTGATTTTGGCATAATCCTTACAGAATTTTCGAACATAATTAGTTAAACCAAGAAAAGATTTTAACTGCTTTACATTATTCGGAGCCTTACATGCTTTTATTGCCTGGATTATCTTCGGGCTAACCTCGTATCCCGCATCGCTGACAATATGTCCCAGAGCCATAATTTTCCTTTCTATGAATTGACATTTTTCCACAGATAGTTTGAGTCCGTAATGTCTCAATCTCTTGAAAACTGATTGAAGTACATCCACCATTTTCTCTTGATTATCTGTATATAAAAATACGTCATCCATATAATAGGAAACTGACTCAGGATTTACATTTGCCAAGGTCATTGCCATTATCTTTGTGTATATGGCGGGTGACTGTAAGTAACCCATAGGAAGAACACGATACTGATAAGCTCCTACGCCCGGTATATTGAATGAAGTACACTTCCGTGACTCCTCAGAAATCGGTACTTGGTGGTAGGCCGATTTTACGTCCAAAATACAAAAATATTTGTGTTCTCCCATACACGTTAAAATTTGGTGAATCGGAGGCAACGCAATGCTATGCAATTTAACGTGTTTATTTAAAAACCGACAGTCCAAAACTGCACGAATACCCCCTGACGGCTTTTGTATAAACAGCATTGGAGAGTTATAAGCACTTGAACTCTCTTCAATTATTCCTTGTCTCAACAAAATGTTAATTTGCTCCTTTACCTTATCTTTTAACGCTATGGGAATCGGATATTGGTGACGCCTAAATGGTACCTTTGTTTCTAACTCAATGTGATGCTCAAAATGTTTTACTTGGCCTAATTCGTCATCCTGCCACGCAAAAACATCCGCAAAATCATAGCACAAACTCTCAATTCTATTCCTAATTTCCGGTTTCGTTTCATTCCCAAATTTCAATCTAGATTTATCAAAATTTCTACGAGATCTTAAAATACTATCAATATCTTCAGTTGATAATCCTTCACTCTTCAATTGCTCTTCATCCACACATTCTTCAGCTTTTCCTAATGTTATATTCGGTTTCAATAAAATTGCTCTATTAGATGGATTTATAATCTCGATCTTGTTATTTTCCTCCGATAAAAGTGCACGGGGAACCAACACATTGTATTGGGCTTCTACCTTCCTATCTGGTTCCAACAAATATTCCCTGTTATTCCAGGAACTAACCAAATTTACTTCCACCGTAGTCTTAGACCTAGGTAACAACCGTACCTTATGACCTAATACCCATCTTGGTCGAATACAATGCTTTATTCCTAACGCCGCATTATCAGACACAGTCACAGATTCCAGTTCTTCCCTTTTCCTCAATTTTGGCTTTCCAAATCTCTGCAATGTCAATTTATTCTGACCGTAATTTATTTGGCAATTTTGACTCTGTAGAAAATCATTCCCGATCAAAACTTGATACGGAAAATCTTTTACTACGCGAAATCCCAAATGAAATGTCTGTCCGGCCATTCTAAATCTAATTACAGCGATCTTATTCACTACTAACACATTCTGTGTTATTCCACGAATCCTTGTCGGTCTAGGGATTACCTTCGCACTTGGAGGGACTAGTTTTTCGTTCACAATGGATATCTGCGATCCTGTATCAATTAAAGCTTTATGACATCTACCATCTACCTCTATCGGAACATAGAGCATATTATTGTCAGTTAACGTAGAGGCTACTATTTCTCTAACTTTTAATTTACTCCCTGTAAATGTGCCTCTGTCATTTACAGTTTGACCTAGTTTAAATTATTTGACGTTGTAGCCTGATAATAAGTCGTACCATTTATCTGGTTCGGTACTACCGGAACATACTGCACGGGATTATTTATTTGGCTATGATTTTGGCACCATGTTGGCCTATTCGCACCATTCGCACAACAACTGTTTCCTCTTTGTTGCCAGAAACCTGTCTTTCTTCCTCCTCTGTTATTTCGCCAATTACTTCGAAATCCTCTACCATTATTATAACCGTTAGAACCTCTATTCCTAGTATAATTATTATTACCATTCCTATTCCAATTCCTATTTCCATTATTCTTGTAAAAATTTCGTCCTCCATTCCGAAAACTTTTATTTCCTCTAAAACTATTACTATTGTTCCTGTATTGCTTCGAATCACTACCATTTTTATCTTCTTTACTATTTCGGTCTTGAAAATTCGCAGCTAATGTCAACTGTAAATTCTCTATTTTCTTTTCTAACTCACTCAATTGAGTAATACTCGTTGGTTCTTGCTTAACTTTCACGTCTTCCTTATGTTTAATCTCTTTCCTTAACAATAACTTATCAATTTCTACATCGCTATCCTCCTCTTCTACTTGCTCTCTCATCTTCTTTAAAAGATCTTTAACGGTAACCTTTCCGTTTTCCCGTTTAACGCGCTTCTCTACTTTGCACTTATTCTTCTCTACTTTTTGAAGATCCTCTACAAATTTATCAATCGTTGCATATGAATTTGTACCTACGCGTTCCGCAAAATATGGTTGAAGACCACCTAAAATTATTCCTATTTTCTTCTTATCATTCATGTTGGCGTCTAGTCTTTCGCACAAAACAAGCATATCATACACGTAGTTTATTATAGGCTCATCCTCGAGATGTAACCTTTCCCTTATACGATCTTCTATGTCTAACGTTACATTAGTACGTGTGAACTCTTCGATTATGCTTTTCTGTAGATCCTTATAACTAGTTTCACTAACATTCCTTCTCTTTAAAAATACCTTTATCCACTGTCTACCATTTCCCTTGAAAACACTAGGTAATAGCTCTTTTCGCTTTTCTTCACTTACGCCTGCCATTTGACACGCGTCGTCAAATTCATCGAAAAAACCTATTATATCGCTATCTGCTTTCAAGTCAAACTTTGGAAGTTTGTTAACATCGGAATAAAATGTTACACCAGTCGCCATTTTATCCTCTTTTGTACTATTCGATCGATTATTACCAACTACACTACTTTCAAATGGAAAGATTGACGTAAAATCCTCCGTATACGATTTAGTTATAGGACTAGAAGGAAAATTCTCGACGAGTCCTACTTTCAAATTCGGTTTCGCACTTTCTTGCTTTTTCTTACTTGAACTTGCAATATTAAACAAACTACCGACCTGTACTCCTTTTGCCGCTTTTTGTGCTCTAGTACGAATACTTTCGTTACTCATTTACTTAAACTTATTTAACCTTATTTATTCTTATAATACGTATATTCGAGCTACTTAATCAACTTATCGGGAGAATCGGATTACTATTTTCTTATTGCAAAAACCTTAAATTCACTATATCAATAAACACATTAAACCTTAACCTAAATCGAGAAAATACGAAACACTACTTAAAATTACACTTCATCGTAGAAAGGGTGGGAAGGGTGGGCTTTAGTTACGTAATAAAATATCATTTAAATTCTAAATCAAATGGGGTGATTCTAATCATATTTGGGAGGGATGGGAGGGTTTAATTTACTTAAATCTCTTACGCCTGGAATCGTACTTTAATCTAAACGATCTTAAGACCAGCATCTCACCACCATGCTTTCTAATTACTCCTGGGATCGTTACACTTGCAAAAGCAAACCAGCATCTACAACCATGACAACCTAGCCACTCAGTGCCTATTTGGGGATGCAATAATGAGTGCTACTAGGCGCCTTCCACTCACCATCTAAAATGAGTGGGTAACTTATAACTTAACTTGCAAGAGGTTTTATTTGGGGATTTAAACAAATAAATATACTTCCACTTCATTTAACATAAAACACTGTATTTCTAAAATCTGATGAATTAATTGTGAGATTTCTGAATAGTTGCTATAACGGATATTCGGAGTCATTTGCCAGTAAGATATAGTACGACCAAGCATTGAGCTTTGAATTCTGACTCGGAGTCACACATACCTGGTTCAATCTGTTGTTGTCCCACGTCGATCTGGTGTTGAACTCTGCACCTTAAGCTGTCACTCTTTGTTGTTGGACGATGAAAGCTGGCATTGAGGAATGGGCCTCTCAATGTAAATCTCCCTCGAAGTTCTGCGTCGTTATAATCTGTCGAAGTACAACGTACTGTCTTCTCCTATCATCTGGTGGCTAATTAAATGTAACTTGGTTCTCCAGACTCGAACCCAAGTATCTTCCAAATCGAAGACCAATCTTGGAACTCTTAGAACTGCTCCTCATGAACTGATCCGAACTCCATGAACTGATCCCCATGAATTGATCTAAAGTCCATTAACTGATCCCAAAACCTTCTCGTCCTGTGGTTTTGTTTGGCTGGGTCCAACTACCATCGTCTGCTGTTTCGTCTGCTGTTGCACGTGTGACCCCGTTTTCACATGGAGAGACAAATTCCTTCCATGTGTCAAAACTCAAAACTGCAATCCTCGACACGTTCTGATTTTCCGATCCTAAGCAATTCTCCGTACATCCGTAATCTCATGAAATTCATACCATCCCACAAATTCACGTTTTTGTACAATTTCCAGAATCTGGCTAATGTGAGGAAAGACACATTTTCAACATTTCCTTCCTACATTGCCAGACACGATACGATGACATTTTTATACAACATTGTTTACGATGAATTGCTGACACAACTGTTAGCGAGATTGTGCAGCTTGCATTAACTTTACACATTCAACATTAAATTCCCATAACCTTTCTTAATAATTTCAAGACATAAACATAACAATAAATTTAAAATATACAAATAATTATTCTCGAAAATCGAGTTCCTCTACAATATATTTTGGCATATGTAGGAAAATATTGTCTGTGTTACTGGTAAATAATTTTAAAATATTCCATGAGAAACATTTTAAAAACCATTCCGTTAACATTGTATAAAACGTTTCAAATACATTTTCAGTAATGTTTGGAAATCATACAGGAAACATTTTTTGGAAATCTTCTCTAACGGCGTATAAAATATTTCTACAACGTTTTTGAGTATATTCAGAGAATGTTTTCAGTATTATGTGGAAAATGTTTTCAAAAACATATGGAATATATTTCCTTAAGGGAAGTAGGATACATTTTCTGAAGGAAAATGATGGCACGTTTTAGAAACGTTTTGAAAATATTTCATTGCTGTGTGGGACGGAAGGAACCATACAAAAATAACAGTCTCTGATGTGGTCGCTTGGCTCCCTCCAAATCATGGGCACTGCAAAAGGCGTTGAGCGCCCCTTCCCATTAATCCAATCTCTTAGATTGCTGGCACAAGTGTTACACACAATGTGAGGTGCCCAAGATTTATCTTGGTCTCCAATTTTACAACCAAAGTTATATTGATAGGCTTTTCTTATTAGTGGTGTTATAGTCTGCTTTTGTGAGGAAAATGTCACTTCCCCACACACGTACCAGAAGCTATCCGCACTGTTTACACAATTTCGCGGCATTTTTGTTTATAGAAATCCTCCAAATATCACTTGAAATAGTTCCGACAACTATTTAAAAACATACATTCGAAATACCAGTATTTTTGCGTACTTGTACTTGTATATTTATGTCCTGCACTACACAAACGTCACACCCAAAACGCTGATAACTGAACTTAACCTGTCTTTTCTAACAATAGCAGAACACTACTGAGATAACGAACACAATGAAACCAAGCGTTCATATAGTTTCTCCAGTGTTGCCAGATCAGTGTAATATTTTACCCCAAACGAAGCAAATATATTTATTTTTAAAGCGTTATTATTAGACATGCCTGTAAAACGAAACGTAGAGCTAATATTCAAAAATAACATTCAAATTCGTGATCAGCACCACAAAATCAATAAGAATTAGCTGATTTTGTTCAATTTATGTTTTCGTTGTTGAACAGTGTTACTTGTGTAAGTGGTATTCTCTTACATATAATTTTCACTTTATGCTTTCGAATGAATAGGTTAGGTTCTCTAAAATAGCGATGTGTATGACATGTTCCTTTTTCTGTACTTAAAAAACTATAAATTTATTTACACAAAACTTAAAATTTCGATTCATATTTCTTTGATTTACATAACTAGTTATATATTTTTCAATAGTCATTTCGATAACCTGAGAATAGATATAAACTATAAATGTATAAAGTAGGTAGTCGTAAGTTTGAAATCAACATGTATTATTCTTCCATTTCTCATCCAGTCACATTCTTTTCGATAAAAATTGTACTGTTTTTTTAACAATTGCAAACATAATATAGAGTCACAATGACACAATTTAATGGCATGTATAAATATTATAATGTCTTACGAATGTTCGTTGAAATGTCATACGTAAAACCTTATACATACCACGTTCTTGGTGAAGTTATTAGAGCCCATTACATGTCAATAGAGGCATCGTAGGAAGAAGGGGAGTGAATTATACGACATTACATTAGTATAATCGCTTTTGGTGTTCTCTTAGGTGCATCATTACAACCACAACATTGACCTACACAACATTGACCTACAGATGTAGATAAATTAAAACAACATTTTGATTGATTTTCCTCAGTGATTATGTAACAAATTTAAGAAAGAAGACGATAATCGTGAAATGAAGAAAATGGGAGGAGCCGGAAATAACTAGAGAAAACTACACAATGTTTTCCACAAGTCGCACTTGCTGTAAGATTGGACCATAGAGGAGTCCTCACAAAAATTCAGTTTCTACTAACGTTAGAAATATTTAACATAATAGTCGTGATAACTTACAACACTTTCTAGTGAAACACGGTATAAGATGTAACGTTTCAATACTATAACAGTATCTTCATCAGACTTAAACACACTTATCCACACTAGATAAGTGTGTTAATGTCTGATGAAGATACTGTTATAGTATTGAAACTTTACATCTTATACAGTGTTTTATTGAAAAGTGTTTTACCGTCATGTAAAAAGAAAAGCGCGTATACTGTAACTCATAATTTTTCGCAATTATTCCATTTTCCTTATGTTTATGGGTAAAATTCAGTTATTAGTAAATGGAGGTAATATAAAGCAATTCATCTAAGGAGATATTTCCAAAAAAATATAATAAAATAATAAAAATATAAACAAAGAACAAATCTATGTTCTGTTTTGTGTATACTGGAAATAATGTTTTCGAGGGATTTTTTGCAGTAGAAGAGCACGATTGCAGAGGGAATAACAGGATTGGTAGGGGGAGAGTTGAATCAAGGAATTAGAAAGTGGAGTAAAATATTGTATTTATTGGCTTAAGTCTAGGGTGTAAATTATCTGCCAAATATAAATGAGCTTCTGTAACCAAGATGTTGTACATAAATATAGAAACAAAGGGAAAAACTGTTGTCTTAAGTTTGGAAGTGACACGCTCTATAGCCATGAGCATTTATTTTTTTAAGAAAAAGACAAGCAACAAAAATAGTCTGTGTGGTAAAGTGTGTATACTAGCGGACTGCTAATTCTTATGTTGTTTTGACACCATATCGAATCCCATCCGATCCCGTTCAATTGTTTTTATTTTTTATTTATAGAAGTGTATAACTTTTATGTTAATAAGAACCGAAACAATATAATAATGAAGTAAATTTTTGTTTCCTCTGATGACGTATTTATTTATTGTACTATTAGTAATAGCGATTGTTTCCAGTTTAAGCTCTTGAATAGCTTCTTTCCTCATCCACTTTTCTTGAAATAAAAGTTGTTGTTCTTGAAATAAAGTATGAAATATATATATATAGTCAGAAACAGACATCTTAGTATCAAACGTGATGAAATGAACAAGTTTCTCGTTATTAAAAAACAAAAGTATAGACAATTATTGTATTTTATCTTCTTTAGGTTTTTAGCATTATATATATATATATATATATATTCGTTATAAAACTGTACTTTTTAAGGCAAGATGTGCGATCATACCCACAAATGTAGCTAGTGAGTGAAGGATGTTTTTGGTACAGATATTTTATAGGTTTAGGTGCATGAATCACCAACACGGCATAGTCTTGCTTATCTGACCTTCGTTTATTCCGCATTATTATCAGACATATCATAGCAGGTAAACAGCAGCATCAATCGGCAAGAAGAACTGTAAGTTGTGTTCTTAGTCTGTTTTTGATGCTCCAGAGTCGATCGCCTAGCACGCCCGCCTACACCATGACTCATACGTCCATCATTCAGTGCAAGCTCGAATCCCCGTAAGCACGTAATTGCAATGTTTCAAAAATATCAATAATAATAATAATAATAATAATAATGCAACAGCTCTATATTTCTCTTAAATGTTTCTTACTTTTCATCTATGAACCGGTAAACTGCTTTGTAACACAAACGAAATCAAAAAATATTTTCTAGAGACATTTAGGAAAACTGTTTGCTATGTATATCACATAACAAAAATAGCAAATGGCAATGAGTGTGCCGTTCTAATACATTAATGTTATAAGCAAAACGGAAACGAGTTTATAATCCCATTTAAAAGTGTTCTTAAATTCCACCTGGTATCAATGGCATTACGGTATATTCTTACAAGTAACACTTCCCAATTGTAATTCTCCGATTTTGATAAAATTAGACAGGTATATACTACACATAAAATAAACTAATACATGTTTTTTATTTTCTGCGGAAAAAAATGTTTTAAGGGGCAGAAACCCCACCTAAAATTTTGAAAGTTGAACCCCGAAAGGAAGAAACAAGTGGACCAAAGTGTATGAAATTGTGCACAGATATGGCAGACGTAAAATGAGAAAATACGTGTTTTCTATTTTCCGGGAAAAAACGGTTAAGTAGGGCACAGACCCCTCCAAACCTTTGATCATGAAACATCAAAAGTGCTAATAAAAATATGTCAGATATATGTAAAGGACATGAAGAATTGCAACGACACTTTGTATATCAACAATAGGCAGAAAATAAACAAATACGGTTTTTTACTTTCTGTGGAAAAAAGGTTCTAGGGGGCAAAAGCCCCTACTCAAAATTTTAAAAGTTGACGCCTGTAAGGCAAGAAGTGAACCGAAATGAATGTAATTGTCTACAGATATGTAGACATAAAATGAGAGAATACGGGTTTCGTATTTTTCTGGAAAAAATGGTTAGGTGGGGCACAGACCGCTCCAAACCTTTGATCATAAAGCATCAAAAGTGCTAGTTACAATATATCAGATGTGTGTAAGGGACGAAGAATTGCAACGGCACTTTGTGTATGAACAATACGCAAAAAACCTAACGGATACGTGTTCTTTTATTTTCTGCGAAAAAAAAATATTTTAGGGGCAAGAGAACACATCCAAAATTTTGAAATTTGACGATCGAAAGGCAAGAAGAAGTGAACCGAGGTGAATAAAATTGTGCACAGATATTGTAGAGGAAAAACGATGGAATACGGGTTACGTAATTTCCTGAAAAAAAAAAAAAGAAAAATGTTTGGGTGGACCTATCCAAGCTTTTGATCGTGAAATATCAAAAGTGCTAATAACAGTATGTCAGAGGTGCTTAAAGAACTTGAAGAATTGGAACGATACATTGTGTAGGGACAATAAACAAGAAGAAAACGAATATGGTTTTATTTTCTACGAAAAATGGTTTTAGGCGTCAGAATGCCCCATCCAAAATTTTGAAATTTGAGGCCCAAAAGGCAAGAAGTGCACTTAATTAAATGAAATCGTGCACAGATATTCTAGACGTAAATCGAGGTAATTGCGTTTCGTATTTTCCTGTAAAAAAAGCGGTTGTGTGGGGCACGGAGCTTCTAAGCTGGTGATTACGAAATAACAAAAGCGCAAATAAGTATACGTCAGAAATCCCTAAATAGTATGGAGAATTGCAACGAAACTTCGTATAGAGACAATTTGCTAAACAATAAATAAAATGTGTTTTAATTTCTACGCTAAAACAGTGTTGGAGCCTAGAGCCCTCCGAAAAAAAATAAATATTACCGTAAAAGTGCAGAAAGGAGTGGACCGAAGCAAATGAAATTGTGTGTAGAAATTGTATAGACTCTATGTAAAATAAGTACTTTCGTGTTTTTAAGATGTCCCTATTGGTTTTGGCACATCAACAGCAAACAGGAAATTAATCGGCATGTGTTTTTGTTTATGCGGAAAAACATTGTAAGGGTTAAAGTTGCCTCGTGAAATACTATAAAATATGCTATACTCTTTGTGCTTGTTGTTGATCAGCCAAATTTGAAAAAAATCGGATGGAGTCACTTGTGAAGCACGAAAAGTGTTATTTTTCATATCCAATATCGATAGACAATTTCATTCGCTTCGGTCTACTCCTTCCGACACTCAACAGTTTTTCTTTCCTTTTCAGAAAAATACGAAACACGTATTCCCTCATCTTACCTCTGCAACATTTGTGAACAATTTCATTCAGATCGGTCCATTTTTTCTTGCCTTTCGGGCGTCAAATTTCAAAATTCGCAGGAAATAAAAACCCGAATTTGTTTACTTTTTGCTTATTGTCCTAACAGAAAGTTTTGTTCCAATTCTTCATGTAAATTTAGGCACATCTGACACGCTGTTACTAGCACTTATGATGTTTCATGATCAAAGGTTTGGAGGGGTCCGTGCCTCACCTAACCGGTTTTTCCAGGAAAATACGAAACGCGTATTCCCTCATTTCATGTCTAAAATATCTGTGTACAATTTCATTCACTTCGGTTCACTTCTTCTTGCATTTCAAGTGTCTATTTTCAAAATTTTGTGTTGGGGCTTTTGCCCTCTAGAACCGTTTTTCCGCAGAAAATAAACAAAAACATTATTTGTTTATTTTCTGCGTACTGTTCATACACAAAGTGTCGTTGCGATTCTTCATAATGTCCTTTACACACATCTGACATGTCGTTACCAGCACTTTTGATATTTCATGATCAAAGGTTTGGAGGGGTCTGTGCCTCTATCTAACCGTTTTTTCTAGGAAAATACAAAACACGTGTTCCATCATTTTACGTATGCAATATTTGCAGAAATTCGTTCAGTTTATTCCACTTGTTTTTTTCTTTCAGGCGTCAACTTTCATAATTTTGGGTGGGGGTTTTCCGCCTAAAACCGTTTTTTCTGCAAGGAAATAATAAAACACTTATTTTGTTTATTTTATGTGTAGTATCTAACTGCCAAATTTTATCAAAATTGGAGTGTTGCACATGGGAAGTTTTAATGTTTAGAATTATAACAACAAGGCATTGCCCACAGTTGGGACACATGATTATTAGATGCGTAACGGGTCGGAATTTTTAGAAGAGACCCGGCCAGGCCCCTTTAATTTATAATCTATAAGCATTAGCGGATTAAGGGCGGAGCCTATGAATCCAAGGCTTCAGAGCCCCAAGCTCAGGGGGCCCTTTAAAATACCTCTGCTTAATACTAAAATATAGTAACCAACTTCTTATATTATAGGCTTCAGACTGATGGTATTTATCTCCGATCGTTATGCTCGCGGTATCGCTAGATTTAACTCTTTTCATCAACAGCATTTTACTGTTAATAATGAATGCAATTATTTAACTGTTAATAATGAATGTAACTAAAATATTTATGGTAAACTGGGAGCACATTAAAATATTACATCATAGATCTCGGTAGTTCCATAAGCCTATGAAGCTGTGGGAGGCAGCAAAGAAAATGTATGCACTGGAACTATTCTTAAGATAGGGCCCCCTTAAAATAGTCCCCTCTAGGTCCCTAAATGCCTTAATCTGCCTCTGTTTATAAGAAATATTTCACGAAAAGCTACTATTTTTTAACAAATGTGTTCGTCATCAAGTTTTAATAAAGTAGTCCCTTACTCCTGTAAGTAAATTTCAGAGGCCGCGGTGTTTCAGTGTAGAGTGTTCACCTCTGGTACATTGAGTCCTCGGTTCGATTTATGCTCGAGCCAAGTGAAACTTGTGCTGGCCAAACACAGTGTGCGTGGGTTTTCTCGGGGTTCTCCCGTTTCCTCCCACTTTCTTGATTCGACCATTTCATTAATTGTTCATCATCACTGTCTCCTTTAGCCTAGCCGGCATAACCGTGGGACAAAAAACTTAAATATTTCATTTCAAATAATTTCAATCAAAAAAGTTGCAGGAAATATGTAATTTCGAATAAAACAACCACTATATAAAATTCGGAGTATATTGTTTTAATGAAATTCATGCGAAACTTATTTCTAAATCGAAGGGTAAGAATACTAATTTCACTCTCTTATTATTACAGATCCATTTCAATTGAAGCAGTTGGGATAGTTGGAAAAAATTAAAAAGCCATACCCTATAATCCAGTGTACAACAGTCGGTATAACGCGGCACACTGGTGTGTCCAGCAAAGTGAACAGTGTGTCGCAAACCTTTTCCTATTGTTTGCAAGAATGTTTGTCGAGTTTCTGTTATTTATTATTATTATTATTATTATTATTATTATTATTATTATTATTATTATTATTATTATTATTATTATTATTATTATTATTATTATTATTATTATCAACGATTCTTCCATGGATAAGCTGTCTGTATACGGTTAAGCAACCACAAGTATCACATTGAGGGAATGAGTATAATTATTTCCCTTAATCGTAATACAAAAGTCTATTTGCTTGTATATTCTACCGGGAATAACTGCATCCGTCTAGAATGCTAGGACTAACAACAAAGGGATCCGATGTTCTGACCACATACCGCCCCAAAGTCGTGAGTGAAACACGTTCTCTTCTACGCCTTAGCACAATAAGAGCAGTTGCTTTCAGGGAGAGAGAGAAGCAAATTAATTCCATTGCATTTATATGCTTATTAAATGTTAAATCTTATATATAAAAGAGAACGCACAAATCCTTTGTTCCCTCATCACGCTAATACGGCTGAACCAATTTCTTTCATTTTTGGGGGGTTATTAGGATTTGGACCCTAGATGGTTTTTATCATATCACTTTAATTTTTAATTACCAGTGTCTTGAGATAATTGACCATTCAAGTGTCCATAACGTACAAATCCTTTGTTAGTTCATCATAGGTAAAAATAAACGTATTTATATGCAACCCGCATGACCGTGTCACTCGGCGGGTTAACATAAATGACAGGCGATATAATGTTAACATTTACTGCAATCTACTATGGTTTTTATCATATCACTTGAAAGCGAAAAAGTAAAAATTATCTAAGTAACAAAGTTTATTGCGTTCCGGGGTGACCGCAGCGAAGCGGGGTGAACGCTGCTAGTTATGTTTATAAATTATGTAAGTAATCGTATCGTTTTCTGTTTATTAATATTTATATTAATAATAACAATAATAATAATAATAATAATTCTTATTATTATACATTTCTTAACACGTTGATTACCATGTGTATGGACTTCCATACACACGGCTCTCCTGTGCAGCACAGCGTGATGATTTTCCATACGCAAACCATGTAGATATTCCAATTTTGTCGTGTTCGTTCTATAGGTGTGTATGTAATTAGATAGATATGGCGTAGAAATCAAAATTTAATGTCCATGCCACGTATATGCAAAACCATACACAAAGAAATTTATGAACAAAGACATTGAGTTTAACTTCTCGTTCAGCAACGAAGCTATATCAGACGTAGCCCTACTGATTAACGTGGACTCCGAACCATGTGAGCTCTCGCCGGGAATCGAAGCCAGGTCTTCCACGCCAAAGGCACCTACGCTGACCGCTTAGCCACGAACGAGCTCATGAACAAAGACACTTACGGGCTAAAACAAAGATGTCTGATGTGATTTTGAGTTTATTGTCCCTTTCAGCAGCGAGGCTATATGACACGTGGACCTGCTGATTAACGTGGAATCTGAAACACATCAACCCCCGGCGGGCGAAAACAAAGAATTACTGGCTAATTGCTGTACGTGATGCACAGGTGATATCGGTAAACAGTTTTAAATTTAAACAAATGCAGTTTTAATTAAACAAGGATTTAACTTACAGTGAACAATGGGGAAGGCTCAGGAGTTTGCTAGGATCATTACAATAGCAAAGCCCGTCAAATACACTACGGCAAACCTGTCAGATATCCCCTATCAATATTAAACATATATTGTGTTCTAATGTTCATTTCAATGCAAACCTATGTAGGCCTACGGACTTCAATATTCGCCCTCAAACGAAGCTGCAGACTATCCAGGATTTGCAGTATTAAACTCTCTCTCACCCTCAGTATTCTCCTAACATGTCTCCCAGCGATTACAACAGTTTTTGGTATCTCAGTTACTTGTTAGTAGGATAGCTTTATCTAGGGGCCACTGCTTAACCTGGCATTGTATTTTTCACTTTTTTACCGTTGGAATTGACAATAAGCGTTTGGACATTTCAGTGGTATTTACCTAAAGTAACAACGTTTCTACGCTAATTTCGTAACATTGTATTATTTCTTTGTTGATTAGCTTGGTTAGGCTTATTTAAACACTTTTTTATTTGCACCGACGTGTCACATCTCTTGAACGTAAATACACTAACTCTTGCAGGAAATCAAATCCAGAACCAATGCACTTGAACCAGTTGACTACAACAGGACACATTTAAAAAGAAGTTTCGATTTTTTTTTCGGAAAATTGTGATTAGGTGTAACATTTAAAAATATTCTTAAGAAAGGGTACGGAGCAAACGCACTGTACTTTCTCGCTCGATTTTTTTTTTTACTCTGACTCATGTTAGGCTGCAGTTATTATTCAGACATCTATTTGGGAAATTGCGAATAAAATAATGTTTTGGAAAACTTTGCTAGAAAAAACTTTAGGACCAAAAATAAAGTGATCATTGGACATACCTCCGTTAAAAATAACTTAATTCATATATTAGAATTATCAAAGATATAATTGTATGTAAACTATGAGCAAAAGCGTCTGAGTAAATTCTGAGAAAAATAATCAAAAAATCAACCCCAAGAATAAATTATCCCTTGTGACCTTTTCAGGATAAACGAGCCATTCTATATTGTTAGTGTTTTCATAAAACATTTATTTATGAAATACAAACACAATCGCCTGAGTCGTTCTTGAGAAAATCACAGGGTAAAACTTACTGTCAGAAGTAATATATTACTTCTAGATTTTCCGATTGAGGGAATTATACCATATAGTTAGGTTATTTATGTAACAGATATTTATGAAATATGAACAACAAACATCTCCTGAGTTGTTTTTGGGAAGGTCATTAGGAAAAGCTTACCCCCAAAGGTAAACTATTCTATCTGTAATTTTGACAGTATACCGAATATTTTTTAAGGAAATCGTGGGGAAAAATTCAACTGTCAAAGTAAACTATCTCTTTTGGATTTTTCTTTTCGGAACAAGCGAGTTATATTGTATTGTAAGATTACTAGAGAAAATATTTTTACTGAAATTAGAAAAAAAATGTCTCAGTTATTACTGAGAAAATTGTCAAAAAATTCATCCCTTGAGAAAACCACTTCTTCTGTATGTTATCGCTATAAACAATTTATGCTGTATGTCACTTTATTAATGAAACATTCTTACGAAATCTGAACAAAATTGTCTGAGGCGTTAACGGGAAGACCATCAGGGGAAAGCTCACCCTAAGAGTAAACTACACCTTCGAACGAGTTTTCATATTGTTAGGTTATAAATGATAAGTTTATTTATGAAATGTGGTTGAGAAAATTATGCAAAAAGAACGCATACCATACAGTAAATTACACCATATATATTTCATTCAGAAAAATATTCATATATGGTGAAGATTTGTTAAAAAAATATATATTTGTAAATAGTAAATAAAATCTTCACAGATTTTTTTGTTGAGAAAATTGAATTATTTTAAATTTTAATCTTTCAGTAAACTACCCTTACTTTTAGGTGTCGCAGGAAATAAAATTCGAAACGACAGTATGTTATTGAAACGTTATATCTAGAATTCGGTAAAGATACGTTGAACAGTATGGCCTCTATTTGAGTTCATGTAAACGCGTGGCGAACCAAGAGACGAATAGATGGACAGACATCGCAAAATCATTGTTTAGATATGTAGGAGCCATGTAACTTGAATTCATTGAAATCTTGTATTCGAGTTTTATAACTATCACCACAATTTCTTCTTTCGTCGCTCGAATGTGAAAATGAATAGGTCTACACCAAAACGTAAAGTGATAATTTTTAATCCCAAAAATTTAATTTGTTATGTTTGATGTGTGGTCACGCTAGAAGAAAAGTTTATGCATGTTACCTCATTTTATTATCCGTTTTTCACGCTATTGCATAATTCGGAAGAACGGTATGATTACAGTTAATATCCATGGCATCTTTTTGAAGCATTCATGGTCCTCACAAATAGAGCTATAAAATTTAGTTTTGTTGAAAGAAAGCATCATTTATTAATATACAATCTTATGATTGCATTTCCTTCACTTGTGGATATGAAAGAAAAGGACAGAGAGAGAGAGTCAATGCTCTAAAAAGAAACACAAGCAATAGAACAGTAATTTATCATCAGCATTTTTATTCATAACAGCGAGCTATCCCTCTGACTGTGTTCTTCACGCTGCGTGAAAAGCTGCAGGTCGCACATGTTTTGTTTTTTCTGTTTCTGACTCACAGACGCACTCGCAGTGAGTTGAAGTTACTTCTGCTGTATAAAAACGGAAACGGAATGATTAAGCATACGACACAATAAACTGAAAACAATCGCTGTTAGTAATAGTAAACTAATTGTGAATAAATACGTCATCAAGAAAAACAAGCAGTTATTTCATTATCATATTGTTTTGGTTCTTATTAACATAAAAATTATACACTTCTATAATGTTTTGTAAAAAAATGGATGGGATCGGATGGGATTCGATCTGGTGCCAAAAAAGTATAAGAATTATCAGTCCGCAAGTATACCCACTTGGAAACACATACTATATTTTGTTTCCTGTGTTTTTTTAACAAATAAATGCTCATGGCTAAAGAGCATGTCACTTCCAAACGTAAGACAACAGTTTTTCTCTTTGTTTCATCATTTCCGTAAAACATCTTGGTTACAGAAACTAATTTATGTTTGACAGACAATTTACACCATAGATTTAACCCATTAGCGCCGTGCGTGATCATATGATCACAGCAGTTAGTATTTATGAAAATAAGCCTTGTATAACATACTTTCAGTGGTTTCTTTACGCTTTGTGTGTTGACTACTAGGAGAAAGTTTTATTAACGATATTCAGACAACACAAATTCCACATTGCGGCGTGAATGTAACCTAGAGGTACAGATATCCACAAAGCGCCAGAAATACAAGAAAAATGGCATCGTCCTCGCAGTAAGTATTAAAAAACAATCTTATATCTTATCCTTTGAAATTATTTTCTACTGGCTTATGTTTTAGAGATGTCAAAAGTTGTTACATATTACATTTCACTCATCTGAAAATATTTGGGTCATAGTTATTGACATTTTCCATCAGTGTGATCATATGAACACGCAAGGCGTTTAAGTAGCTTCTAGTCTCTTACGTACGTACGGATAGGTGTCAATAATACAGTAAAATTTTGCAGGTATATCAATGTAGAACAGTTTGTACATGCTTTCAGTTGACTTACTTTATTCTTTTTACTTTATTATTATTATTATTATTATTATTATTATTATTATTATTATTATTATTATTATTATTATTATTATTATTATTATTATTATTATTATTTGAAATGACTTTTGCAACTCCTGTTACTGGTAATTGTATGGTTTTCCCTTTAGATACAGAGGTCTTTCACTTCAACAAATTCTTGATATTTTAGAATCGGATGACGTGCATGACATGCAAGACATGCTGAACCTTCGAGACCTAACGTCCTTTCGGATGAAGATTTGGGAAAAGGGGATGGAAATGGATAACCTTACAGGGCGCCAACTTACCAGTCACGCTGAAGTTGTTTTTATAGATAATACTCGACTTGGTGAAGATGATGTGACAACTCTGTCGTTATAACTGCGTTACGTGTAACGGGGTTCAGCGTGTTTGTAATGTCGAGCAAAATTTCCAAAATGAAAACAGAAAATACTCGTTCGTATGAATTCGGAGAATATTAGCAAGCACATGAAACTTACTGATCAAATGGACCAGGATATCTCATATTATAGAATTAGAATCAAGTCCAAAAAGTGGTGGTGGGTGCTTCTCTCTTGGATGATTGATGTATCGCACGAATTGCATGGCTAATATTAAGAAAAGCCAGAATAGGCATCTCACACTTAGAATTTGCAAGACATACTGTACAAACTTATTTGCAAAATTATAAAGCCATTCTATTAGATGCAGGGCTTCCAGCCATTTCTGAGTCCAGCAGTCACCAACACCATGTAAGGGATGACGTTTGCCTTTATGGGAGAAACCAGTCAGTGGTTCGGTCTAAGCGTAAACGTTGTGCAGGTACACTGTGTTCAAACACAGTACCTACGAAATGTTTGAAATATAGCGTGGGTTTGTGCGCCTACCAACATGTTTTCAATTTCCATAAAGTTCCATAGATATTGGGCTCCATAACATGACAATTCCATAGCCCAAATACTGTGTGTATTTTTGTCTTCTAAAGTGTAACAATTTCTAAGACAATAAAAATCTCTTTTCTTTTCCATATGTGTTAATAATTTAACAAGGCATCCACTTAATCATGATATACGAAAGTACTTAAACGCCTAGCGTGTTCATATGATCACGGGGCACCCCTACAAAACCGCTTACGTCACGAACTCAAAATTTCTCGTAAATGGTCTTTACACCTAAATAACTCAAAATTACTAATTTCACCGAAAATAAAAACAAAAAATAATTTCGGCGTTAATGGGTTAAGTCCCGGGTCCGATTCCCGGCGGGAGTTCATGTGGTTCGGATTCCACGTTAATCAGTAGGTCCACGTCTCATATAGCCTCGCTGCTGAACGGGACGTTAAACTCAAAATCATCAACTCAACCATAGATTTAAGCCAATAAATGCATTATTTTACTCTACTTTCCAGTTCCTTCATTCAACTCTCCCCCTACCAATCCTGTTATTCCCTCTGCAATCGTGCTCTGCTACTGCAAAAAATCCCTCGAAAACATTATTGCCAGTATACACAAAACAGAACAATTTTGTTTTTTGCTTATATTGTTTTATTATATTTTTAGAATATCTCCTTAGATGGATTGCTTTGCATTATATCCACTTACTAATAACTAAATTGTATCCATGAATATAACGAAAATTGAATAATTGGGAAAAATCGTGAGTTGCAGTGCACCGCTTTTTTTGGCGCATGAGGGTACCTTAACACGACTTACTAAAAAAAACCTAACTGTATGGACTGTTGAATCTGGAGTTCCCGTTCCGCGTTCACAAAAGTTTTCCACTGACTTCTATCCTTAGTCAATTGTATTCCGTTTATACATTGTATTCCTATCTTTACGAGATCTATCTTAATATTGTCCTCCCATCTGTCTCTTGGTCTTCCTAATGATGGTTTGCAAATGGTCTTCCAGTCAAGACTTTGAAAACGTTTCTATTTTTTTCCATTCTAGCTACATGACCTGCCCACCTAAGCCTCTTAGACTTGACGATCCTAACAATGTTGAGTAAACCATATAATTATGTAGTTCCTCGTTATGAAGTTTCCGCCATTCCCCATTCCCGTTGCTCTTGGGTCCGAATATTCGTCTCAAAATCTTGTTATCAAATACTTTTGAGTCTATGTTCTTCCCTCAGAGTAAGCGACCATGTTTTGGGACCATATAGAACAACAGGCATAATTATCGTGTATATATTTTAAGCTTCAAATTCCCCGACAGAATTCGCGACAATAGGAGATTTTGAACCGAATAGTAACACAAATTCTCTGCTTTTAGTCGACATTTAATTTCTTCGTGAATATGATTTTCGTCTGTAAATATTGATCCTAACTTGAAAGTATCCATTTTTCCAAAAGTATTATTTAATATTTTAACGCATCCATAATTTGCCGTATTACGGTCCCGACGTACTTCCATGTATTTAGTTTTTTCTGCATTTACTTCTAAACCCATGTCCCTGGAAGCGTTTAATAGATCTCTGCATTTCTTTCTATTGTTCTCCTATCATCCTCTATTACATTTACATCATCAGCATATGCCATAAGTACTTGCACAATAAACTTATTATTCGCACTGATATGAGACTTTCACTGCGTAATTAGGACAAGGGGGATGAGGAGATACTGGAAACACTAATCCATGATGAGGTTTGTTGACTCCGAAGAAATGCTGTACTTTAAAAGATGGTGGTTCACTTTTTCATTTAACACCAAAATAAGATTCATATCAAGTACTTAATTATTCATCGTACTCCTCTTATGTTAATATAGTGGCAAAACATTCTTGACAACTTTTCGCTCCTTCTTACTCTGACGTCCTCGGCTGACTCCTTGCTTCTACCAACGCTTGGGAACATCCCGTTTGCTATATTTAGGGTTGGTTGTGCGTTGTACAAAGTAATAAAGAAGTGTTAAAGTTTTCTGCATGCTTACACAACACAAATATGACGACGGTATAATTGAGAGCACTGGCAACACATGTTTCGGTCCGGTGGAAACCAAATTTGGAGGTGATAGTCAAAAAAAAAGTGTTGCAGTCTTAACTAGTAGATTCCTTCCATGACTATTAGATTTTTTTACACTACTATTATAGATAAAACAGTTCAGTGGGTAGGAGCGAACGTTGGTAATTGTGTGAATGGGTCATTTCACCTACGACTCCTACGAGTTATGAACACTGTTCCCACGGTAGGAAGGATGATGCAATATGAGTGCATGAGAACACAACAGACGACGAGAATTCGTTCACACACAATATCAACTTCGTGTCCAAAAATATTCCCAACCTTAATAAATGTCATTATGAAGAAAGTATATATGAAACAGTCATAGTGACGAAAACCGTAAGTTGGTAACTATTTTTAGGGAAAGAAAAAAATGAGCTTGTTACTACAAAGCACTTTGTCCAGACGATAAGCGTTGTATTGAAAAACAAGTCCTTTGTTCTACCATGAGAAATGATAACAGCAACTGAGAAACACCTGCGGAAAGAGTTGAGTTTCTCACCAGCAAGAAAAATAGATTTTCTTTTGTATGAGTAAAATAATGATTTGGCTGCATGAACAAAAGTTAAAAAAGAAATACACTGTTCGTCCAAAAACGTAATCTCGTGGCTAGGCCGACGGTCACAACAGACACATGATTATGACAGCATTTTCTACTACCACCACCTAGCTACTTCAAGACTAGATATCTGCACAACTAACAGTTTGTGTTTGTGCTGGAAGGTGATATTAACATGAGTACTATGCGTTTTTAACAGTCTTTATAACATGTGCTAGATTCGAGCAACTGTTGCAATCATGAACACCATGTTTCCCTTCTTCTTTTAAGCAAACTTTCGTGAAGACGAATGCATTCTTATTTTATGTACTTATCTTGAGTGGCGGCAGACATCAAAGGGTATGAGTTAGAATCGTCTAAAGCAAATATTGTAATTTTCGGAGTGTATAAGAGTTAAAATTGTCCTAAGCTAATATTGTAATCTCCTGAAAGTCTTTTTGGAACATTTATCCAAAATGTCTATAAGCCCTCCTTTAACTATGATAGCAAGAATGTAACCATAAGTACGAAAAACATTTCCTTTTTTGGGTGGGCGTTTAAATGTACAGTTCCTGTATAGTTTTCACAGTAAATTATGGTACTACTGTACATAAAATGCTTCTTATCAAGTTTTAGAAAGCTTTACTCACAATACGTTGAAGTGATTTTACTCAGGATTTGTTTCGCTTATTATCCATATTATCAGGATTATTCGGATTGTAAACTTGGTGCACAAATTACTTACAGTGAGGAAACAAACTTTATGGGCGAAGGATACTCCTTTCATCCCTAGGAGGGTCACATGAGGGTGATATGTACAAAAATTATATAGGTAGGTGTGTACGTATGTATCTACTTATTGTCTAGCATAACTCTGGAACGCTCGGAGCAATTTCAACGATACTTGGTACACATATTAATTTTAGCCAGGAAAAAAAACGTTGTAGTGGTTAGATACACCTTTCATCCACAAGAGAGTCACAGGGGGATGATATATACAAATAATCGAAAATAAATGGTATTGCAGTCGAATTCTTAGTTTTCGGGATCACGGAGATGAATGGTGACTCTCAATTCCATTACCGTAAAACATATTCCCCAATGGTATGGGAAGTGAAGGGGAGTTAAAAAGAATTCATAGTGAGTATGATATGAACAAAAAAAGAGATTCAGTCTAGATAAACCGAGTAATCAATCTCTGAAATGAGCATTGTATGGGTAGTTGAGGGATTCAAAAATTTTCACAAATTCGTCATCCTGTGCGAAGGACTAGCATTTTAGCTTTAGCTAGTATATATATACAATGTAACTTGTATAAAACGGAAGGCGATGGGTCCGAAGTTTACTCGAAGGAATGACAACGGTAAGGACTTTGAGGAGTTTCTGTCACAGACAGATTTGCGTTTTATTCAAGTTCCGGTTTCTACAAGTTTCACTGGATATATATAAAATCATAGTCAACCATTGTCAATACACTGCTGGATGAAGGTCTTTCCAAGTCTTTTCCACAAAACCTACCCTTCACTTCCACTTCCTCTTCTGATTGACTTGTGCATACACTTGAATCGCTTGTACTGTATACTTCTGGGAGAGTTTTATTGCAAGCCTTGCTACTCGACTAGATATACTATATACCTCAAGGAAATTGTTTTTCAATTTACCGTTTATAAGAAATCCCACTCCGCCAGTCTTGCTACATGCTCCCATCTCCGCCTCTGTAGTAGAATAAGTGTCTCGCTCAATCCGACGATGTCCTAATTGATTATATGTAGTTATTTTTCCAGCTCTTGGAATCTCGCTTCTGAAGCCTGGAATTTTGCATTGTATTTAGCCATGGTTAATTTTTAATGCCAATCTAGTCCGTAATTCCGAGGATTCTTAGCACCCTCTGTCTGCATATGATGCTGAACGTTGCCTTGCCCAGACACAGTTCGTCTTCCGGAGAATGAGAATCTTGTCTTATTGTGTCCTATCATGATTGTTCAAAGAAGTTGGAGGTATTTGGCAAAAATCACCGTGCTGGCCAGGTATGTTGGTGATAGTTCTCCCTGTTGGCCTTCCTATCATTACGGAAATAAGTAAGTTTCACCGTGGATAGGAAGTTACCAGCCTGCACCACTAGGAGGTACGGGTAGGACATAAGGGGCTAGCCCAGCCGGTTCCACACATCATCGATTAATTCTCAGCGTACGGTTCTCCTTGTGGTTTACTGCTTGACACAATTTTGCGCGTCATTTAAAATGTCCAACCGTCATAACAGAAAAACAAAATGAGGGAGTAAAGGGAAACCTTGCATAAAGCAACTGTAGGAAGCGGGACACCTAGCCACATCTTAGTTAATATCACCGGATGAAAAGTGTTGCCTTCTCAACACAAAGTTGTATTTCTTAAATAGCACTACGTTAACTAATTACAAATTTTAATTCTCCGTACAAATCGAAAACAAAGAATACCACTTTTGTTCTTCAGTGCTGCAAACTAAGGATGTTATTGTATCACATAAATCTAGAAACTTCCCAGTTTTCAAGGTCTCTACAACAGTAATGACGCACGTTAGACGGATGGTGCATCGCAAAGCACCTTAGTGTCGAATACTATGGTCAGCATATGAACTATTTCTATCAAACAGAAGAAAAAATCTACAAGGAATTCAAAACTTGACTTCTTGCAAATGGCTTTATTTCGAAAAATAGCTTAGGTAAGTATCATGGCTAATTACGTAGATTATTTTCAAAGTTGCAATGATCACAATGCCGTTTAGAGCAATTTGATATTTTACACCGTTTAGGAGATATAATAATGAATGTTAAAGTTGGCAATACTGCTAAAAGTCGTGAAAATAGTAGAATATGTGGTAATCGTAACCAACCAAAACTGTTGGTCAAGTGTCAGTGGTACGAAAACAAGCAACGATCGCTTAAAAAGTTTCTTCCAACTATGTAACTTTAAGAAGTATTGCCAACTGTAACATGTATATATGGTAATGTGCAAGAGATCAGGCGACCCCAAAATATAATCTCAATGCAGAAAGGGTGCAATCACTTCAGCAAATAACAAGAACATTCATTTTTAAGGGCGTTGGCACTCTACTCAGAATTACTAAAGAACGCAATTTATCGAAATGATCTGTGTATATAACATTATAGCAATATATTTAATAGTAGTAATGATTAATTTTATGTTAATATAATCAATATGCGCTTATATAATTAATTAATAATTAATTAAAATTTGTTCCAATTTAGTGCAATAATTAATAAAAATTTCGTTCCGAAACTTGAATATGTTGTTCCCTGATTATTATTGATTAGAATGAAATGGTATTAAATTTTTCTTGAAGCTTGATTTGTTTTTAATTATCTTAAGAACTAGATATTAGAATGAAAAAATGCAACTAAACTGCACACCACAGCGCAAATCCGCTTTTGATTACTTATATTTGTCGAAAGAGGCCAGCGATCTTCAACATTTATATATCGTTCTAAACACTGAAATATCTTCTTCCTCCCGATATTATACTTCATTATGTATTACCAACGTACTTTATGTATTTCGAGAATAAATGCGCAAAGTGTTAAAATTTTAAAAGGAACATCTGTACGCTAGCGCCACTCGCATTTTCGACGGAATGTTCTACAACTACAAGGTCCTACTATCACCTATTTCGCAGTGTAGCTAACGAGTTGAAGGTGTTACCAATCAGGCGTGAGCTGATATACTGCAAATACATAATGGCTCGTAAACGACCTTTATCAAAAACCAGAAAACGAAATAAGCGCTCAAAATCTGCTCGATCCGCCGCTAAACGTCGCAAAACTGAAATTGTTGTTTCTGTTGATGATTCTTCTCCATGTTATCAAGAACAAGAAACCGCTGAAGATTCAAGATTCAAGCTGATATATATAAGCTTCGTGTTACTGGAGTATGTTAGTAGATAACTCTTTATATTCGTTTTACTTATTATTTAATGTATATTTACATTATTTTTGTCTCTGGTTTTTAATTATGTTTTGTTTTCGTTGTTTAGCATCTGTTCTCAGTACCTACCAGTTTCTATATACAATCTGTAATATATTGACTCACTATTTAGACTGGGACGGAATATTGTACTACATTTAATACTCTCTCACTGCGAACCAAATAAGGGTACCAGTGTACTATAAGTTATTTCAATAATTTAGAGTGCTAAGAACAGTGGCTCGCAAGGATACCCGTGAACCGTAAGCCATTCCAGGGGGGGTCTATCTTCGAAATCTTGGTTTACGTAGGTATAATATTTGTCAATTAGGATCGGACAGTAAGCAAGATATAAATAATGTTGACGATTAAATAATATAATAATATTCACATGTGAGAATCAATTATGTGGAATTAATTATGATGATGATACATATCATGACAAAGAGCGATGTATACGAATATGATGTTGATTAAAGAGAAGTACGATTATAATTACATGCCAGTTGGTCCTCAAACATATTTGTCAAATAAAATATTTACTTTTGCAAAACTGAGATAGGCAGCTTCAGAACTGCGTAAACTGACGAGCAACTAGTTATATAATGCAGTATAACTATATGGATATTGCTCATGGGTGGATAACTTCACACTATCCCTCCTCTCCCTAATTTATTTCTAGTATAAAAGAACTCTTTCGAAAATAATAATTTTAGCAACTAACCTAAACTAACAATTTGAGGAGAAAAATCTCAAAATCGGACGGGTAAGTGTGAAGTTGTCCCGCCCCTTGTTTCATTAGTTTGAATAATAATAATAATAATAATAATAATAAGTCTCATCTATCAGTTATGAGTACATCCTATCTCGCAAACGGTACGGTGGGACATGCAGATGAACCAAGAATTTCTCTGCTTTGCACATCACGTGACTGACTAGCTTCGGGTTAGAATTCCAAGAATTGAGAAGCAAGCAAGCAAACGAGGGGATCTGATAAGACCTTTTTTTTTTCATTTGTGCTGCACAGAGGGTTTTCACATTGGAATTGGCATGTCATTTCTACTTCCCCTCCTGCCGGACTGGTTTTCCTCATTCTTGTTCCGCCAAAATTGTTCCTAAGTATTGACTCAGCCGCGGGTCGCTTTCTTTCTTTCAAGGCATGGTAAAAACGCCAGAGTCACTACGAAAAGTAGTGCATTTCATATATTATAGCTACAAATGAGTGTATTTTCCATGTTAGCATGCGTCTCTACCCTTTTATCTGGTTTATAGTTTTAGTCGTCTTGATCCACCATTTTTTTTTCAACGTCGACCAAGTGTTCACATCAGGAATCATATTCGCAAGCCCCCGCATCGTAGGCTATGACTTGAATGATTTTTTTTTCTAAAATTTATTTACATGTTGTACTATAGCAAGCAATTTATGCAGCTATTTAATTCAATTGGGTACTTTCTAGCGGAAAAAAGTTGTGTAGAAACCAAGGATGTAGCTAGGGGGAGCGGGGCGCGGACAAAATCCAAGCTAAATTCTGGCAAGGCGGACAAAATCCAAGCGGATAAAATCCAAGGAACAGTATAATGTGCGTAGCTGTGATATGTGCCTGTGAACACACTAATTAAATTGTATGTTTTTTTTCCTTTCTTCAATTGTCATGCATTCTAAAGTTTTATCTGTAATTCTTCAATTTATTGAAATAACATCTCATTTACTTTTAAAGAACTGAAAATCCAATAGAACATGTAAGATTGTCACAGTAAGAGTGCAGATGAGCTTTAATTACTTATCACATCCATATGAAAGTATGTAAAAGTATTATACACAGTGTTTTGAAACAAATAATTTTGATATACTGATCAAATTTTCGTCAGAAATGATCAATATGTGAAATATGTACGGTAGTTGTAGAATGCTGAGTTTTCTTTTTGTATTCTCGTGTTTCGCCTATATATTCTAAATAAGTGAAATATAGATGTATCTATCAGGATCAAAATGTGAATATGGTAATGGTAGAATGCTGAGTATATTTTTACTCGTTGCCATCCACCATTTATTATGTTTGAATGCTAGTGAAGTGTGTGTTTTTAATAATGTAATAATGTGTGTGAATTAAATAATGTAAAAGTGTTATCTAGAAAATCGAAATGTGAAAATGTGTCTAGACCAACTAAATGAAAATGCATATATTATTGGTTATTTTCAAAAGTGTAACTGATGTAAATACTTTGAGGGTAGAAAAGTAATTTTTTAATCTAAATTTTATCTTTTTAATTTTATTTCTACTTTAATACTCAATGAATAGAATAGAATTACGTAAGTGTACTCTTTTTAAGACTGGGCTGCTGTGCTGTTATTTGTTATCTCTGATTTAGCAAGTCAATGCTTTTATTTTCTGGTTATTTATGTGAATATACTCTTTTCAGTCAAAATATTTCTGATCACCCTAAATTGGACCCACCTGGGCATGTCCTAGCAGTAGCCAGAATATTTTATGAATAATCTGCATCTGCACTCTTACTGTGTCAATCTTTCATATTTTATTAGATTTTCAGTTCTTTAAAAGTAAATGAAATGTTATTTCAATAAATTGAAAAATTACAGATAAAACTTTAGAATGCATGACAATTGAAGAAAGAAACAAACACACAATTTAATTAGGGTGTTCACAGGCACATACCACAGCTACGCACATGATACTGTTGCTTGGATTTTATCCGCTTGGATTTTCTCCGTCTTACCAGAATTTAGCTTGGATTTTGTCCGCTTGGATTTTGTCCTACACTCAGGGGGAGCACGGGGTCCAAATCTTGACTTGCCTTCCAAATATTTAAACTAGTATATACTACTAGTTTAGTATATATGCCCCCCACCTAAATCAGAACTCTGGCTACGTTCCTGGTAGAAACTAAAAAAATGTAATTGCTGAGCATTTTGAACGTCCAAAAACGTGATTCGCAAAAAAAAAAAAAACTTTTGACGCGCAATTACCAGCTCTGATGATAATTGCATCACAAAAGTGGTATGATAGAAAAAAAATCATTTCTCAGTGAGATCCGACTTTTCCAACTTCTAAAATGTGGAATTTGCTATTTATTTTTCTATAGGAGTATTTTTTTTCATTTGCTCAGAATTTTCTGGGAGGGGTGTGTATAAACCCATTCCGACCCCCGTTTATCTGCACGTCTCTATATATATCACGTAGCTATCATTGTATCACAATGATGCCTCTATGCTGTGCATTAGAAATTGAAGTTCTTTAGAACGGCTGTGTCCGTCCGTCTGTCTATCTATCTGTCTGACAACAGGTATCACAGCACAAACGGTAAGAGCTATCGACAAGCGCTCGTTCCAGCATCCTAAGAATAGATTCCATCTCCTTCAGAAACCTCCTACTTACCAGAAGTGGTAGAAATCGGCAATTTGCGGTTTTAACTCATAACTCATAAAACGGTACCGTAACAGCTATCGACAAACGGTTTTCGGAAATTGATTTAGGGTCTCAAGGAAGCAAACCACTTCCACTTCTGCATTTCTACTAGAACCGAAAGTGGTACATATTCACTATTACTTCCGGTTTCAGTTTATTGTCATACAATTAAAGCGGTAACATCTATCGACAAGTGGTTTTCGGGAATCGATTCAGCATCCCATGAACAGATTCCATCTCCTTCAACAACCTCCTACTTAAACCGGAAGTGATCGATTTTTACCACTTCCTGTTTCAACAGTAATAGTCATAACCCAGAAACGATAATAGCTAGCGTCAATCGGTTCTCAGAAATCGATTCAAGGCGTGAAGGAAACAAAACACTTCGACTTCTGTACTTCCACTAAAACCGGAAGTGGTACAAACTCACTACTACTTCCGGTTTCAATACTGATTTTCATTGACAAAACTGTAAGAGTTATCGACAAGCAGGTTTTCAGAAATCGATTCAGCATTCTAAGAATATGTCCTATCTCCTTCACCAATCTTAAGTTAAGCCGGAAGCTATACAAATCGGCCACTTCCCGTTTCAACAGTATTTGTCATAACTCAAAAACGGTAAGAGGTATCGACAAGAGGTTTCTGAGAATCGATTCATCGTTCCAAGAATAGGTACAATCTCCTTCAAGAATCTTCTATTTAAACCGGAAGTGGTAGAAATAACTACTTCCGGTCTCTACTATTTCCAGTTTTACTATGTAATTTGTATAGTTTGGAAGTCTACCGTAGTTTCACACTGTGGAACGATACTCACTTGTTTCTTCTTTGCAGCTTTGATTCTGAAACTTTCATATTTGAGACCGTGGAAATGTGACACGAAATGGCGTCCCAAGCGGCTATTGAATTGTTAACTTGGAACATTTTCTTCAATGGGCATTAACACTTCAAGATAACCGTAGAAGAATATGCACTGGCGGTAAATTGGACTTTATAAAAGAACGGCGACTAGGACTTGTTAGTTATTTGTACTTCAAATGTCGAGCATGCAACCGGGAAGTTAGCCATTCTACTGAGAAATTGGACTCAAAAACGAAAGTGTCAACTGTTAATACGTCAGCAGTTTGGGCCACGGTATCTATTGGAAGTAGTTACTCTCACCTAGAAGAATTCCTCAGCATTTTAGATATTCCATGCATGAGCAAGACTATGTTCACTATCATTGAAGAGAAACTTGAATCCGTTAGTCTTTTTATTATTATTATTATTCTATATTTATCCAGACACATGCACACAAACCAATCAGACAGCATCATATTGTGCGTGTGCGTTTAAAATTAGATGTATTGTATATGTTAACCTATAGCGAGTGACAAAATCTACTATCTCATTTTGATAAAGTATCTGTAAATAAAATGAGTTCATGTGGTTAAAATAAAGAATGTACTACAAGTGTCACTAGTGTGAGAAAATTCGTAGTATTTTGACGAAAACAGGAAAAAGGTCTTCAATGTTTATGAAGGGATTAATGATTTGGGGAAAACCAAATTGTAGCCTAACGTTCATTCGCTACTATGACTCAACCTTACTGAAAGTGATGAATAAATCTTAGTTTTTCCTTTCCGCCCGAGTCGAGCGGCAAGTTTAGTTCTCTGCCTCGCTGAAGTTGTTCCAATCAGGTGACTAATAAACAGCGGTACAACTCAAACCTTTTCTCATCCATCTCCCTCTTTCTTTTTTTCTTTCTTTTCATTCTGCGAATTCCTGGAAAGGGTAGTTGTCACTTGTCAGCTTACCATTTCCGCAAAATATCATAGTACAGATATCAGTTTGTGATCTTTGGGAAAGATTATAGAAAAAATATTGGAATCAATCTAGGACAAATTTACCCTTTGAAAGCGAGGTCAAAACCCTTTCAGAAATAATTGAAAGATAATTACATGAATAATTTTTGAGGGAAATATGATCAAGTGAAATGGTATATGGATAAAATTCCTAGGCCCTGTTTTTTTAAAAAATCACTTTCGTTCTTTGTTGCCTGTCAACATGGGCACTTCTATACTATCTAGATCTATAACTTTTTTTTTTTAATTTTTCACTCACATATGTCTGGTGACAATACAATACTTTATAAATTACCGTATACTCATGTGTAATATCTGCATCTCCCTTTTCCTGGAAGTGCAGAAGGAAGAAAATATAGATCCATGTAATGTTCACACTAGCATTTCCTAATTTTAGTTTTTTTCTACTAAATGAATTTCGCAAGGCGCCTGAACGCTGTTGGATTCTATCTAGGTATCATGTGCATAAGTACACCCGTATAAGATCAAGTTCGTGTGAAATATCTTGTGCAAACTTTCATTGTGAGTTCGAACAGAAGAGAACCAAGTTTGATAAAGCTGGGTAACGGCTAATGCAACATTTTATGCTCTTGTAACTAAATGATGTTGGCTTATTTTAAAATTGAGCATGATTTAGTAGTAAATTTATTTTGCATTATACAAATTTGTTTAAATTACGTAATACCTGTGAAAACCTTGTTGACCAAAGTTGACCAAAAAAAAAGAACACTTTTAAATAGGATTAAAATTTCGTTTCTGTTCTGTTTACAACTTTAAATGTAATAGAACTATACACTCAGTGTTTTCTTGTTATTCTTGTTATATGCTATCGCAGACAGTTTCCTTAGTTACATATCTCTCGGAAATATTTGACTTTCTTTGTGCCACAATACAGTTCATTCAAACTAAACTGGTTCTTATAATGAAAAGTAAGGAAAAGTTTAAGCAAGAATAGAACTGTTACATTATATTACTATTATTATTTTGAAAACAAATTGATATTTTAAAACATTAGGATTACGTGCTTACGAGACTTCCCCTTGTCACCCCCCTCCCCCCGTGAAAAGAAAAACCTGGATAAGTGCTTAATATATAGTGATTAAATTCCCATCAAATCAAATAAGTTCTCATGTATCCGAACTTGATACATGGATACATGTATTCAAACTACAGACCAGGAGAGCATAACATGTTCTACAAGATAAAATTTTGAGACGACCAATTTCACATCACATCACATCAGGATTGTGAAGACAAGGGACGAACGCAGGGAGTGGGTCCGGGCCCCCCAATATCCCGACATTTTTGTAAATTGTCTAATTTTAGGGGCAAATTTACAAAGTTTAATATAATTTAGCCTCAAATTGTATTTAAACCCGCCCAAAAGCTTTCGACCCCTCCCGAAATAAATTCCGGCGTACGTCTCTGGTGAAGACTATATCTGAATTCGGTTTTTCGTAATAAATAATATAAACAAAATTTTATATAGGCATATTTAACATTACTGTACTCTTTTGAATAACAGTTTCATGATTTGTTAAGATTGTTTTCTGATTTATAAGATATTATATTAGATTCAGCTAAAAACATTCCACAATATTTTAAACGTTATAATATATGTGGCAACAGTAGCGTAACTTGAAGGCTCAGAGTCCTCATAGCCCTTGGTTATGTGCCCCCTGGGCCGCAAGGCTTGTGGGGGCGCAATTTACGCCTATGTGTGGCATATACTTTTGGGAAATAAACTATTCAATAAAATGATTCTGACAAGTATTCAGTGACATAAATAGAAAATATTTTGTCTAGCAGAATAAGTGGCGTAACAAGATGAAAGACCAAGAGGGGTGCCCCTCCCTCAATTCTGATAGAGTTTGAGGGGCGTCAAAGGTACCTAAGATTCATTTTGCAGCCCTCAATAAAACAAAAAGGAGGCAATATTACAAACAAAGAAAATAAGTATATTAGTTATTTCTTTTGTCGGCGCTGACTGACTGCGGTCCGCCTTCGGTAGAATCTTTTTGTACATAAAGTAGTTACTATATAAATTTTCTTTGTACCGTATATGTGAAATGAACCCTCCAAACATAATGTATAAGTAAACATGAATAAAAGAATAAATAATGCTATGTAATATTGCAGTCACAGGAGATGTAAACATATGCCTTACTCCCTTTTTCTATGTGTTAGGGAAGCGTAATAAAATAGGTTTCCCCCGACATTTTAAACTTCGTTACTCGGCTGAGTAGTGTTTTCTTGTTTTCTCAAAATCAGCTAAACGGAACGTTTTCCTTCTTTAAAAAGTAGTATTACAGTTTTATTACAAACAGTAATAGTTTTTAAAACTATATTGAGGAATAAGAGCTCAAGATTTAAAATGATCGCACTTTTCCGTACGGTAATCGGGTTTGGATGTACATCTGCGGACAGCCAAATTACTGTACAATTTTCATCTCTAAATCGAACAAAATCTGTTTTTAAATACTTTAGTATTTTATTTCGTAACAGAAGAAAAGACTTGATGGGTTAAAAATATATAAATATTGGGAACAGAAGGAAGAAGTTAAAGGGTTACTTACAAAAATAAAAATAACATAAGTGTATTAGCGCGATATTGCGCTCATTAGTATGCGTTTTCGTGCACAGAGAAATAATAATAATAATAATAATAATAATAATAATAATAATAATAATAATAATAATAATAATAATAATCTTTATTTTAGTGCCGCGAACAGCTTTTGGCAAAAATACAGCACTTGGTATCAGAGTATGCAATGAAATGATGATACTACTAAAAATAAATAATAAGAAATAAAACAATAAAAAGAAGGGTACTAATATAAAACACAATGTAGATAAAAGTCAGCAAAGCAGAATAATTCCTTGTCAACGCAGTAAAAGTTATCAAGTTTTCCATCCATCTAAAACAACAAGAAGCTAAGAACAGCAGTCATAAAATTACATTTGGCTTAATGTTTCTAAACGTCATTGATTAAAAACTATTAGTCAGATCACATAAAACTTTCACATTGCTTAATACAATAAGTCTAAAATGAGCTTAAAGAATGTGTCAATCTTTTTAAAATTTCACATTTCCAATTCAGAGGAACTAAAATCATGGTATTTCTTATGCTATGATTTGGCACCTTAAAACCTATGTTTTGTAAACAATATTCACTGATATAAATGTTATCTAGTATTTTTTGCATGCATGCTCTGTCGAAATTTTTTCGTCTATTCATAAGGCTTTCTATACCCCAATAATCAATCCAATATTCATAACTATGTGAGTAATAGCTCATTTTCATTTTAAAACATAGCAGTCGAATAAAACATTTTTGCACAGATTCAATCTTGTTTGTCAAAGTTTTAGAAATGCTGTTCCAAATTACCGAACCAAATTCTAATTTTGGTCTTACAAGTAATTTATATAGAAATACATACGTTTTATCTCTTTCAAATACAGGCCACTGTTTAAAAATAAAACCTATTATCCTTCTGGCACCTTGTACAATACAATTTATATGATTAGAAAACTTTAACTGACTGTCAAATGTAATACCTAGGTCTTTAATAATGCTTATTTTCTCAATTTGTACACCGTTGACCTCATATTTACTGACATAATATTGAGTTTTATTGGTGTATGTCATAAATTTTGTTTTCTTATCATTAATTTTTAGAAAATTATGTCTACACCACGTGTTTACTGCATTTAAGTCTTGTTGCAGTAAATAATTATCGAACTCATTGTTGACTAGTCTGAACAACTTCATATCGTCAGCATATAGGAGAATTTTAGAGTATTTTATTTTTTCTGTCAGGTCATTTAAAAATAAAGAAAATAAGAGAGGGCCCAAGGGCGACCCTTGTGGTATTCCGTTTTTTACATAGCCTACACTAGAATGTACAGGTCCGATTTTAACTTCGTAAGTTCTGTTTGACAGATAGCTTTCAAACCAACGAGTGTACAAAGGTGATAAACCAATATTTGATAACTTGCTAATGAGATACTTATGACTGACAGAGTCAAAAGCTTTTGATATATCTATGTATATTACATCGACTTGCAATTTATTTTTCAGTGCGTTATAGGTAAAGTCTGCAAAATGAATTAGATTCGTTACAATTGACTTGCCCTTATAAAAACCATGTTGAGACTCATTTAAGATATTTCTTACATTAAAATATATGTGTTTATGGACAATTAGTTCAAATATCTTCGAGAATGCATTGACAAGAGTTATTGGCCTGTAGTTACTTGCAATCTGTCTATCACCTGATTTATATACCGGAACAACATATACTTGCTTCCACATTGAAGGATACACACCTGTACGTAATGAAACGTTAAATATTTTTGCTAAATTAGTTGAAAGTGCAGTTGCACAAGCTTTTATTACATAATAAGGAATATTATCTGGACCTGGAGTAGTGTTCGGTTTAATTAGTTTAATTGCTTCCATTACATCTAAATCAGTAACGGTAGGAATTCCGATTAGAGCACTATTACTAACGATATTCTCAGGCAATACCTCTTGACCTACTTCTAAGTTAAAAGCTTCATAAAATACACTCTTAAATACTTCAGCAATTTCGATAGTGTCTTGAATTAGCATACCATTACAATTTATTTGCTTAGGTACTTGTTTACAGTCAGACTTTTTAAAAACGTTCCAAAAATATGAGCTGTTCTTAAAAATACTATTTTCTAAATCTGAATAATAAGATTTTCTTGCTTCAATGTATTTCTTTTTTACAAGTTTCCTTAGGTCTGAATATCTCTGATACCATACGTCATCATTTGTTCTTTTGGCTTTAACAAAATATTTAGTTTTTTTGTTTATTAGTGCTTTCAGTTCTCGCGTCATCCATGGATCCTTATATTTTTGTTTACAACCAATTGACTTCTTAGATACATGCTCGTTAAATACAGAATAAATTAAATTATATAAATGGTCAGTGGTTTCATTGACACTGTTACTGCAATTATTTATTAAGTTAATTTCTCTAATGCCCTTGTAAATACCTAGGAAATCTGCTTGTTTGAAATTATATGTATCGTACTGAGGAACGGGACAATATTTGCCACTATCTATAATTTTCCACTCAAACATGAATGGGGGATGGAAGCGATCGACTTTAGTCAGTGGTGGGATGTCAAAATGCATAGAACTGTTATCCAAATTTGTCAGCAACAAATCTAATACTCTTCCCGGATTACTATGGTCATATGACTTGTTTTTCTGGTTTAAATTTAAAATATTGCTTAATTCAAATATTTTTTCTGCTTTTTTCTTCGAATAATAATTATCAGTTGTGATGTTACCTGAAATCCAATCTATGCCTCCTGCGTTAAAATCTCCTAATATAATTACATTAAAATCTTTCGTCAATACAAAAGAACATAGCCAATCACAGTAGTTACTAAAATCTTGAAGTAACATGTCAGGAGGGAAATAAACTAAACATAAAATCAATGGAGTACTGTCAGGAATTAAAATTTTTGCTATAATAATGTCTAATGATTCGTCATAATAATAATAATAATAATAATAATAATAATAATAATAATAATAATAAAACGTATCAGATACTCCATAGAAACACATTATGTACCAAGCAATACAGAACAAGTAATCATTTCATTTCCTCCTTTTCTCTGCAGGTATTTATTAAATGTATTTAATTTACTGGTATTTCGTATTCTGAAAATGTACAAGAATGAAGATAAAACAAGAAATTCCCATTTATCACAAACTTTCAATACTTTTTTTTTCCTTTTTCTGAGACTTCAAGGGGTCCGAATGATGATGAGAATCTTGAAAATATTTTCATTATTTCGGTCACTGGTTCTTAACAATGGCTTAACGCCCCCACAGGCGTTTTCCTTTCTAAACGAGGCTTGGAACAAAAAGGGGCGATTGGAGGGTGTTTGAGATTTCATGACATGTTATAGACTGTTTTCTTATTATTAGACGAAAACTATGACTTATTTTACCAATGCACACAAACATACACGTATAAATATACAAAAGAATTGTGTATATATAAAACAATTATGTTCTTTATGTTCATTATTTGTCATCTGATTTGACTGTATTTAGCACTATTTCATTATTGAGATGGCAACATCGAATTAAACAACAAACATTTTCACACACGTTTTTGCGAGCGGAGGCAAGACCGACTGCGATGCTAACTCCATCTCTGGACGGAGAAATAAAACTCGTGAAAGTCCTTGACTGTTAACAGTTATAAATTCATCAAAATTTGCACATAATTAAAAACAAATTATCTCTCATTATGTTATAGTATGTATGATTTATTGAACTTTTACATCATACGTCTCTTCGGTCTTCACAAAATAACCAATTTTTTTTACATATACTGAGTAAACGTTAATGTTATTCTAAATGGTTACCTCGTCCAAATCCTCAAATGTTTGGGCGATGATTGATTGCTTTCTATTAATTACCCGTAGTTTCTTGTCTGATATTCATAAATTCTTTCTGTATGCTTTTTTCTAGACTATCCTGTTATTTGATGATAATAGAGAGTTGGGTGTTTTCCGTTTGGCAGATTTGTCCGTTTTCACGAACGGAGGCTTTGGTCATTTTCGCGTTTGGCAGATTTGGTAATTAGCGGGTTGTCAATTGGCAGATTTGTCAGTTGGTAGATTTTTTCCATTCTCGCAATGGCGCATTTAATATTTTTGTGTTTGGCAGATTTGTCGATTGGCAGATTTCTGCATTGGCTGATTTGTCCATTTTCATTATTGGAACATTTGGTTATTTTCGCGTTTGGCGCATTTGGTAATTCGAGATTACCTAACTGGCAGATTTGGTAATTGGCTGATTTGTCAGTTGTCGGATTTGTCCGGGTCCAAATCCCGCCAGCTCAACAGTTTTACCGCCGAGTGTGCAAAAAAAAAAAAATAGAAAAAAATAACCTTTTGAGATTATGCTAAAAAATGATAAAACAACCTCTTTAAACTCAATACCCTGAACAATAGACAGCTTGAATGATTGAATTCTTCAATGCTTTATACTCTTGCAAAAAAGGTAAATACGTAACTTTCCTGTTTCAGTGACAATTTTTCACAGTAAAGTATCCTTGGAACCCATTAACTTTCCTTGTCTAAATCACTTCTTCTATTTTTACAATAATTTTTGATAGAATCCAACCGGAAATGAGGCTGTGGTTAACTGCACAACAAAATGTATCCAAACTGAAACGAACGCAAATTAATCGCGATGAAAGAATCCTATTAAATAAAATAATATTTAATATAAACTTACAAGCAACAGATTCTAAACAAGACTTCTGCTTTAAACAAATTCTCAACGAACATGGTCAAACTAAAGCGGGAAGCAAAGTAAAAATATTTGCAAGTTGGCTCAAATGTGACCAAATATTGTTAATTTGAATCAAAAATACTTGTATATAGTCAATTCTGTGTTTAGAACTGACAATGAGAAGAAAAGAAACGCACTACAAGAAACTACATTTTTCCTTTCCTTTTTTAGACTAAACTGTCGGCCCACGTCTCATGCAAGACTAGAAAGCAACTTTATTTCCAACAAATGGTCGAGTTAAACCTCAAAATACCTCATGATTAATAAGTTGAATCCAAATACACTGCAAACCAAACGAAGAGGTGTTACTGGCTATTTATAGGAGCCAACTCGCGACTTTATTTTCTTTTTTAGAAAATATTTTTTAACAGTGTATATTCTGGGATCCCGGTGGGTTCCTTCGTGGAACTGGCTCCAACCAAGGAGCCACATGCCACCAGCACATGCTGTGGCTCATTTTTTCAGGGTACCAAACCCAAACATTTTTATACAGTTTAATCCCATTTCCGCAATGATATAAGTCGCAATCGGTTTAGTCAATCTAATATACTCATTACAAATAACAATTCATCAATATTAATACATAACAATATATATTATTTTTAATAGTTTTTGCTCTTTTTATTACATAGATATTTTCTTTATTTCATTTTTATACTTTTCATATTCGTCTTTTCTTTAACACATGGCTGGATAATTTCAAGGAATTCTTGTAGCAGCTCCAACGCTGCCACAACGTGAACCACAAACCTTATGATTAGCAGGCACGTGTTCTCTCGATTTGCCACAGAGACGATGAAAGAAACTTCACTTGTAGAGGGATAAATCATTGAGCTCTTTTTTAATTTGGCCAATCACAGGGCTCAATTAACAGTGTATATTCGACAATAAATAATGTTTCTTATCAGATAAGATGCGTTTGCCATATAATTTGAAACAAAGTAACTCTCGTCTATTTACTATTTGTCATAATTATCCCATATCACCGGATGTCATAATAGCAACCATTAGTCAGGAAGAAATGTAATAATCGCATGCGCATGACTACCATATTTCTTCTTGCTCAGTTTGGGTTAATCCGCGATGAATCGAGGGAGCGCGGACTAAAATATTACGCAGTGGTAACTTCAACACTCTGACTTTAGATATATGTTTCAACTCGACGAAATCCTATCGCCAGTGGCACATTACTGGTACTCCTTCGACTCGTCGCTATATCGAAGATCGATATTTACCGGCAATTGAACCACAATATTTGGTGACGTTTACTGTATGGGGAAGTTACCCCGAGTTAAATTTTAGCTATGGTATTCCTGTTCTAAACATATCTTCTTCAAAATTTAAAATGTACGTATTTTATTGTGAACTTCCCGTGCTTGTAATATGTGCATATTTTGTCTTATATAAAGAAAACTGCTGTCTAAATTGCCGGATGTTAATCTACGTAAGAGGTGACACGGACATATTTGTGTTCCTAAACAATCTAGATTCATAGAGAATGATACAGCTAACAAAAGAAGTCCACAACATGCTTTAGGATTTTTCCAGAAATTCAACATGGCGGAGGGCAGCCAATTAGATTTTTAGATTTCGTATTATTTCAGATATTTTGCTACATATTTTCAAACTTTTCAATTTTACATTGATATTTAGTAATAATACAAAATTACACGCCTGTGTAGATGCACGTAATAAAAATGGTCTCCGTCAACCATACTGCATTTTAGACTTCGTATTATTTCACCTATTTTGTTTGCCATTTTTAAGCTATTACACTTTACATTGCTACTGGACGGTAATAGGAAGTGGTACACTAGTATATGTGCACATAATAAACAAAATGTCAGACGGCGCCTATATTGGATTTTCAGCATTCTTGGTGTTTTACCTATTTACCTTGATATTTTCAAGTTGCTTTACTTGACATTGCTATTGGTGGATAATACAGCATTTATGTAAAAAGTAAAGAAAATTTCATTGCTGAAAAATTACCACTCGTTTCATATTACTATTTTCATTGATAGCTTCAAAGTTTTATTTTTTTACTTCCGATTACTCAACCATTTATTTTATTGCATAAATTGTAAAAACCAAAGTACATTACAATGAATACGAAATTTTAAAGAAAGTTTGACATAAACATGCCTGACTCTTGTTTCGTATGAATAGTATGGAAATTCACCACAATACAAGTATACATTTGCTCTATTATGTATATCTGCCAGTTGGAAAGCAGAAGATGCACACCACACAACAGAGTTCTTCCCTAATTCATTTGAACATATCATGGAACTTTTTGAAACAAAGAAGTGAACAAAGTCCTGGGAGATCCTTACATCCACCACACACCAAAGTCATTACTTGCTTCTTGTTCTTTTGACACTCCCAGAACCTTTTTTTGTTGCTTCTTCTTCTTTCCTGTTGCTGACGGCACAGTTGGAAGCCTCACATTGCAGTGACTATCTTTTGGAGACTTCTCTGGAACTTCTGCGTTCGTCACAAAAACTGTGTACTGTTGGGAATATTTTGTCAGAAATTCATCACACAGAGTTCTGATGAAACGCAGAGGGAAACATTCTTTCCAGTTGTATGTTCATACAGCACACGTGCATTTAGTGCCACTCTTTGCAATGTATGAAGCCGAAGCATTTCGAACCACGTATAGCTTTTTCGTGTGCACTCATATGGCTCAATATTCTCATCTATAAGATAACCGAACCCATTCGAGTATTACAGCGTTCTATGAGTTCTGGCTTCTTGAAATCCGTTCTTCTTCCACCTTTGATGTAAGGCTGTGTGTTTTGTACTTAGCTCATAAACATCACTTTTATCTTTATACCTCACAAGTAACTTGTTTTCTCTCACGAAACAAGATTGAGGTTCTTCCAAAGGAACATTAGAAAGTACATTTCGAACTCTTATGGCAGGTCTTATTGTTAATGTGGCTTATTTATTCACACTCAGTAAATAATCACAAAGCCAAACAAACATATTCATATTTTCCAAAATTATTTCCCGACTTTGGTTCAACAAATTTTGTGCCAGAAAAACTAAAACTTTTTCTGGCATTCACAAGGAGTCAGTACCTTGTAGATAACGGACATCATAGACGTCCTTTCCAATGTACACACTAAAGCTCCACGTATATCCTTTCAACTGGGGATGCAATGATAAGAGACAGAACAATTTGATGCCAAATCTTGATCTCTTAGTTTTCATATACTGTCGGAAATGTAGATTCCATTTGAAAATAAAAAAATACTCATCAACTGCAAATACAGTTGCAGGAAAAACTGTGCAAGTCTTGTCAAAGGCGAGTTAGGGCGGTGTGCGTTTGGATCCGATAAGCATAAAAATTTTAAGATGGAAACAAACCTGTTCCTGCTGATTATGTTTCTGTGAAATACACTAGGACTATTTAGCAGAATATCGTGAAACCAATAATCTTGAATTCTAGGTTTCTTCATAATTCCCATTATGAACACAACGGATATAAATGTATATAACACATTAACAGTGAAATCTTTCCATTTTATTCCGTTTACTTTTATTCTCATCATGTGTTTGAACGAAATATATACCTGCCGTCTCATTTGTCTACTTGCATATGACACTAGCTTAAGACTAGAACGAAAGCCTCAAACTAGCCCATAGCTAACTTTCAACTATCGAGATCCAAAGCTGGCGTAATTACTTCAAAATCACCGAAAAGTGAGCCAAAGGGTCGGATGTTGTATTTTCATGTGGATCAAGCACAACTCTTCAGCCATCCATATCAATTCGTTTCTGTTCTTTCGCTATCTGATTTCTTCTCATCCCCATCTTCAGGTTGATATTCGAAATCTGATTCGTCATCTGCAATGATAATTGACACATTTTGTACTTATTTGTACTATAACTGTAAAACATATCAAAGCAGTAAATTTGCACGATAAAGAAGCTTAAGTGATGCAAGCGTAATAAAATTTGCCTAAGTAAAGACGACATATCTTTACAGAAGACCACCAAAGGCACTAACAAAGATAACCATTTCATTAGTGAATTGAAATTAGTAAACCTATGGTAACCTATGCTAATATAACCTTGTACAAAATATGTAGGTGAATCATGTATGAACGAGCCTTGATTGGCTAAGCGTCGAGAGGGGTAGCTTGGTGCGATTGGGCAGGTGTGGTCGGTATGTGGAGCTACCGAGTGTCAGAAACCAGAACAGCCGGCTTATCGCATGCTTCATTTAGTAGACGACGAGTGAGAAGAATGTGTCAGTGTTTGTTCCAAAACGCGCAAATATCACGTTCTTCACCCAGAAAACATCAAAGCGGCCGAAATGTACCGCAGACTGCAGGTAAAATTCGAGAATGATACCCTTTCGTGTACAAGAGTAAAGTTATGGTGCAAGGAATTCAAGCAAGGCCGTGAACGTGTTGCAAGTAAAAACCAACCACAACTTCCTCGCAACAGTGAGACCAATAACAACATGGGACATATTCGTGGGCTTATCGAAAGATATCGACGCGCCACTGTGCGTTAAATTGCGACAGAATTTAATGTGAGCTATGAAAGTATCAAATCGATCATCATAAATTCATCCGCCAGGTGTTGGCCCTCCACGATAATGCTACTCCACACATCAGGTGTTACGGAGTAAAACCTGGTGTCAATGCACTAGGAAACCTTCAGCATCCACCGTACAGTCCAGACTTATCGCCATGCGATTTTCACCTCTTTGGACCCCTCAAAGAATCACTTGGGGCGAGCGATTTGCGACCAACGCTGAACAGGAAACCTTAGTTCGCAACTGGTTTACAACCCGCCCAGCTTCATTCTACAAGCAAGGCATCAAAAAACTACCAAAACGTCGGGAGAAATATTCGCAAAGGCAGAGAGTATGTAGAAAAAAAGTTTGTGGCAATGTCTGTTTCCTATAATATATATTTTGCTTCAACACAAGGCTCATTCATATTCGATACCCTCTCGTACAGAGTACAATGGTGTATTATTATAAAACAATCATCCATCACATCATAAGAAAGAATAATTTCGTATTAGTAAACAGCAGTTGGCTGTATTAATAGTTAAAATATTCTGAGCCTACTATATTATAGGGAGCTGGCTTTAATGCGAGGCTGAGGAATTCAGAGTTAGTTAGCAGGTTCCCCACCCCGTCACCAAGAAACGGTCACTCGACGGTCCTGGGCAGAGTTGCCAGTGCGTTGTCAAAAAATTCAGGTAATACTCACTTAATTCAAAGAGTTTATGCAATTATACAATCGCTATCGAAGGTCCCTGTATACGTGGACACACGCAAATTAGGCTGTGATAACAAATGCTTCAGTTTTTTCTCTCTCGCTTCTTCGTCGAACTGCACTATGGCCTTCCTTATTACTTCTTTAGCTTCACTGTGTATTATAGTTTGCCCTCTCTTACGCTGTGAAGCCATTGTCAAATGAATAATAAGCAACAAAACCGCAAGCACAACAGCACATAACAAATAACTGACTCACACTAACTCTTCAGAATGACATTCATGTGACAATTTTTTAACCCTGGCAACGCTGACATATAGAAGGAGGGTAAGGGAGTATTACAAGAGTCAGGCAGAAAAATTGTTGAAACTTTTCCCCCTTTACCTCAGTCCCCGCTGGTAAACAAGCCAGCTCCCTACAATACTAAATTTTTGCTCACCTACTATTATCTGCAAACTTCACTATTATACTCCTTCTCTCTGGCTGTTATATTAGGTTGGATCATGATTTTTGACTCACTATGTAGATTGAACAAAAAACCGTAATAAAAAAGGAAATAAGAGAACAAGTCTGTGATGATCCCACAACATTTCCTCACGGAAATTTGAGTACATAGAGGTAGAGAAACGTGTGAAAAACACACATTTTACAGAACATTCTGCTGAGATCTCAAGTTCCCGCGGGGAATTTCGTTGAACTGTGAGGGAGATTGCCCCAGGACATACTCTGAAATCAACCCTGGAACTAGTGAGTTCCAATACTGAAAGTTATTTTAGAACTTCCAAAAATTTAGAATCTCACGAAGAAATCACAATATTCCAGGCTATTGTTTTTCTTTATATGCATTAGTGCCTCAACTGGGGGTCCGATCTTTCAGCATGTGGTGAGAGACTTGGCCAATTTATGTAACAGCGTTTCCCTCTGTATTTTTATTATGATCGATGTGAAATTCATCCTTTCGTAACCAATGTTTGTTTTATAACATTTGAAAAAGTGCACTGAAAATACATACCATCACTCATTTCCTGGATTGTTCTATGACTATTGGCAAATCAGCTTGTGCCCGCCATTTCGAATTCCCGCCCTTTTCGTAAACAATTGAAGGTTACATCTCTGACAAAAAGCTTCCTGTCAGAAAGTGGGCCTATCAGTGCGCATAGAATTCCTGGTTGATGCAGAAACACTATTGCCCTGCCCTCTACTGGATTTTGTGGGAATTTCATCACAGCATACACACGTATGCTCCTGGTGGTGGTTCGACAATTTATCGTTAAAAATACCATTAGTTCATGACTTTAGAAATCACTTTAGTTTTAATTAGTCATGGTATATACATGTGTGCCATCTCAATCTTGGGAGCCACATAATCATGACACACACATTTATGACACTGCTGGTAAAGGAGTTAACAATGACCAAGTTTAAACGACTAAAATAGCCAAATAGTTATTCAGACGGAAGAACGAACTTCAATGGGACCTCCCTCTATCTTTTATTTTTATGATATCAAGTATTTCAGTTATTAGTAAAAACAAAGCTCGAGGGGTTCAGTCTAGAAAGAAACCTATCGGCCTGATTGTTTTTGCAGATACACCTTCCCTCAAAAAGGTTGAGCGCATACTTTATTGCTGTTTCGGGGAAAAAAATTTGTAGTTTCAACTTCGAGTATCTTCCGAAAAAAGTAAACAAGGTTCAAAAATCCAAGCCAACCTCTGCAATCGGGAAATAGTTGCAGATGTGTTTTTCATCTTTTAAATATAATAAGACTTGTTACAAATTGTATAAAAAAACAACAGTGATTGAAATGCTTAATGATACAATATTTTGAACCTTTCTATTAATATCAGCATATGCTTGTTTGTCATTTAGCTTTCCATACGTAATTGAACATTTAGATATGTAAAAGAAATATTTCCATTTGTAAAAGAATGCTGAAAGCTAAGACATAGAACATAAATCTCGCATGAGTACTAAAATTAAAGTCAACGTAGAACCAAAACAGCGTTTGCAGGGGATATGAATGTCATAATTATCTTAAGAGCCCCAATATATCGATAGAAGCATCTTGCGAAAAGTGCTTGTGTTAACTCAGCGGTAAGCTGTTGGATTTTAAATCGTAAAGTTATGAGTTCGATTCCCATCTGAGTTAATGCTTTTTTATGAAAGTCTATTTTCCGCAATGCATGAAAAATAAAATAAAATAATTACATTAAAATACACAAGTTGTGTATAAATATCACATATAATCATTGCAGAACATAGTGATTATTATGTTTAAAATATACCATCTGATATAGGTATTCTCAGCACTTGGTATTCTATATGTGAATGTATATAAAATTAAGAAAATAATATCATAGCAATAAATAGGTTATAGAGTGTATTTATTTGCAGCTATTCGTCATACGGAGGTTACTTCTCACTTTTCTCATTACAGCAAATGAGCTATGCTTTCTAAAAAGTAAAGAGACTGTGCGGGTATAAACAGAAATTATTTTACGAACTCGAATCCTGGTTAGAGACACAAAAACCCAGGAAACCCAAAACCATGTAAACAGGAAATCTACAAACACTTGGTCATGTCTAAGAGACTTATTTGTACGTAAGAAAAAAGGCAGAATCGGATTTCTTTCCAAAGAGTTACAATTAAATAACTCTGTTGCTCTTTTGTTATGGGTGTGGTCTCTTTCTCTCTGATTTATATATATATATATATATATATATATATATATATATATATATATATAGATATAGATATAGATATAGATATAGATATAGATATAGATATATATATAAAGTAAAAGCGATCGATATTTATTGTCGAGTCCGTAGTTCTCGTTGTTGTGGATATTAATAATTACAACTCCGATATCGTTAAATTTCAAATTCAACTCGCATCCTAAAGCTCCTTTGTGGTTAAGCGTATAGCGTACACGCTTTCGGCATGGGAGACACAGGTTTGCCCCCAGCGAGATCTCATGTAGTTCGGATTCTACGTTAATTAGTAGGTCTACGTCTCATATAACCTCACTGCTGAACGGTACGTTAAACTGTTACGATACAGTTTTGAGCCCCTATACTTTCAGGATACGGCCCTGTCTCGATTTGTAACCGGGCATCAAACACACGTACCCCAGATAGAAAAAGTTGTGAGAGACACAAATGATGAACATAAATATAAAATGTTGCCGGAAATCCTCGCCGAGTTTAGAACCAGAAACGCGGATAGATAATAAATTTACTTATTTTTAAGTTGAAACAATATACTTATAAGCAACAGAAAAGAATAATAAGAAAAAATAATAATGAGTCGATAATGTTGATAGATTTTATATTCACCTAAAAATCTCAGTGACACCATGATAAAAAAAACAGCGTTTTCTGCTGGGTTGAACACGAAAGAGAGGTGACCTGGTTCGACTCCCAGTCGAGCTCGGTACACATTAAAATGTTATGTAATAAAACAAAAGGAGGACGATGTATGAGACAGAGTTGTACTTGGTTGGCTGAACTCAACAGGAAGCTTGGCCGACTGTATGCATGATCATACCTAACGTGTGCAAGTTCTATCCTAAGTTCGAAGTAAGTCACTAGAGAAGCCGTACAAGGCCGTAAACTTGCTTTGAACCGGTCGGAACCTGGATACCTGGCTTTAGCTTTAGGAGTGTAATGAACGCCATAGGTAAAGAGGACTTGTTAGGTAAAGAGAGATTGATATGTGAGTGATGGCAGGCAGAATTAACGGCGATCTCTGATGTTTAACAGAGATAAGGAGGAAAAACGCTTTTGTAAACGATAAGTACCTGATCTGGACGATATGGAGAATATTCTCTCCCATTAAATTTACTTTAATGCATTCTGCTAGATCGTTGTTCTCTTCAAGAAATTTTGTCTGTTTTCTCACATACAAATTTGTGTTAAAAAATGGGATTTGCAGGAATTTATGAAAAGATGCGATTTCCGGTATTCAGACAAATACGGAAATAATATCTTCTCTCTCTATTGTTGTGTCTTCTTCCATTTCACTCTAAAGAGGCGGGTCCAAGGTTACAGAAATCCCATCCCTCCTTTTGTGGGCCGACCCAAGGTAGAAGGTTACCTTACTTTCCGAGTATAAAAATGCGAGATCGGAGCCCCGCGGAGTCTTAGAGGAGCTTTTTCGCAGTGTCTATCTGAACTCGATACGCGCTGTTTTAAAGGGCACTCTAAGATAGAATACACACGGTGAGTAGAAAACTCGCAAACATGTAAGGAGAATAAAAGATAGCGCGCGGATGTTAAAGACAGTAAGGTAGTCGACATGCACCCATGTCCGCCAACTTAAGAACAAGACCGAGAGTACGCAACCTCCTCCTCCGTCCCAAAAACGGGAGTTCTAAGGCGAATTTTGTCCAAGTTAGGAATTATTAACAGTTAAGCTATTTCTAAAGCGAACTTAGACAAGTCTGTTTACATATGGCAGACCCCAAGAAATCTAAAGCTTTCACTATTATTGTGGCCGCGTTGGTCGGCTGTGTCAGCAAGCATAATCTGATCCCATCCGAATTGGGCATCGTAAAAAAGTCTATGCACTGTAGACTCAAACTTTATTAGGCAGAAATAGTCTGAATTAATCCTGTAATGTGTTTTAATTACATTTCTCGAAACTTAAGAATTCAAGAATAATCTTAACAACTTTATAAATTTTCATTCTGTTGTAATGAGAAAGTCTCGGGAACGAGCTGAAACGTACTCGTCCCTTGTTGACAGCTTGAATTAGAACTATGAGCACCATTATTAATAATATGAGATTTACTTCATTTTTTCAAGCTTTCTTACAAACTCAAGCTTTCTTACAAACAAGGAAACTCATGACCACTCATATATACCACTTTTTTTCTTTTTCAATTTCTTTAATAAAGTTATTTAATTGAGGGAATGAATTTAATTTCCAGAGTATCCCTTAGGAAGTTATATGTAGTAAGGAGGTCAATTTCTTTCCTATGTTGGAAGACATGCTGTATGAAGGTACAATCCTCAAATACCAGTGTTTCGATCGCAAACCTCTCTCGTAGGTGCCAAGTTTAGTGATTAACTTTAATGCTTTACCATTTCTGGGTCTCGATGGTACATGATAAACGCCGGACCCAGTAAAAATTCCTATACACTTCGGGTTCTCTCGAGGTGCGATTCGACCGCTTGAGTTCAACCAAGCTTTCGGCTGAAATCGAGATGTACCGAGAGTGTCTTGACCCAGGCATTATTCAAGCTACGCCATGACACCACCCCACATTATTTCTTTTATCTTATTGTTACGGGCCTCCGTAACAAAACTCGAAATGAACTCAATCGATTCAAACCCCATCGTGATGACGGGCGATAAAGGATGAAAAATAAAATGTCTCAAGTGACTGAGGTTAATTTCAAATACAAAGTTTGGATTAGTCAAGCTATTACAACCGCAATGGCATTTAATGACACGTTTTGGTATGACCGACTATGTCACCTGGATTTTGAACTTACACGGGGAACATTAACAGCGTTGCTCTCACAGCTCTAAATATTTTAATGTATTTATAAGTGTATATTGCAGCGAAACTCTGGAGTGTCTTGAGAAGCTTTTACCTAACGTGGGACGACATATTACTTTCAATCTAAGAAAAAATATTGTGGAAGGCAGATACTCCAAGGGACGGAAATTGAGAGGAGTCGCACGTAAAAATTGTGTAAAACGACTGATCGTAAAGTGTCATCCACTGTTTTCTGAGTCGATGAGATGAATAGTGAGACATCCAATGGCGTTATATCCAAATTTATCCCCATCTTCACTTGATGAGGTTCTGGGAGATATCGCCAATAAAATTTAATAACCTACTTAAATTTTTGTCGAATTGATAGTCTTTTGGGGTCGCGAAAGAGTTTTTAAAAACTTTGAAATGTATTTTGTACACACTTCAAGATAGGCTTTTTAATCGTATCAATTTCTCACCTTAAGGAAAAATTACCACACCAACTAGTATATGTATCAAGCCAGCCTTCGCAATCGAGAAAAAAATTTGTAGATGTATGTTTCGTCTTTTGAATGATGTACTGCATGTTAAAATTAGAGATTGAGTGGGTCAGTGGGTCAAATGGGTCAATAATTGTGGAAAGTCGGTCAAGAAGATATGGGTAAAAGACCACTCACCGTGACTCAGAAAGGCACATTGACTCACAAACCCGTTCTGCTCAGTACCTTGTAGATAGCATTTTCTGACCACAGGTAAGTTTGTATACATTTTACTTCCAAGACCTCCAATTTTCTCCTTTTTTCATTTGGTTCTAATGAAAAAAGAATTCAAGCTCTTTTGGAAATGAAATGAAATCTTTCAGTTATACATCCCAAGGTTATGTCAATTAGGCTAAAGGAGACAGTGATGATGAGAAGTGAATGAAATGGTAGAATTGTGAAAGTGGGAGGAAACGGGAAAACCTCGAGAAAACCTACGAGCACGGTGTTTGTCCACCACAAAGTCCACACGGCGCGACCTGGGATCGAACCAGGGACAAAAAGCACCGGAGGTGAACACTCTAGCACTGAGCCTCCATGGTGCCTCTTCTCTTGAGTACCATTTTAACGAGAGATGGTGTTGGTCAATGAAAATTTGATCCACGACTCACTATGACCCACTATCACCCACCACCCAAATCACCCATTTAACCACTCTGTCCGACCACACATCGTGACCCACTCTGTCCCACCACCAACTATGAACCACTTTGAACCATAGTGACCAACTTCAACCCACCAAAATTATCGTCACCAACTCTGACCATTGATCCACGTCCTCCTCTTCATTGATTAAAGAATTTACACTCGTAATAAAACAAGACTTCGCAATTGTCACTTATCGGAGTTTGAATTGCTACTGTCAATCGCTCAAACACCACACTGTTATAATACCGATGGATCTGACCTTATGATATACAATGGTAAAATGTTTTTCATCTTCCAAATTCAGATGAATTTATATCTATCATATATAATTTTTTTTGCTTGCTTACAGTTACATTTCAGTATAAACTAGAATGAAATTTGAAAGTCTCAAATCAAGATAAAGTAGACCAACGTAAAAAAAAAAACAGTTTGATATATAATTTGCATGCCGTACTAATTTAAAAATGATCATGTAATTAAGCTTGGAATATAAATATTATGGCCATTTTTCTTACAACTTTTGTCTTGATTGCCTTATGCTCTGAACGCTCCATATATTAAACACCAGCTTCGGCAATTATTATAATAGAAAGCAATGGGTATAAAATGCGAAGGACTGTAATTTTAATTTTTCATTTTGTTTCTCAACTAGAATGAATCGTTTTAGATTGTTTTTACAAATCGCTCCATACACGCTCGTAATAAACACCAACTTGAGCAATTAATATAATAGAAAGAAGTGGGTATAAAATGCGAAGATCTGTAAATTTCACTTCTTAATATGCTTCTCAACTAATATTAATCGTTTTCGCTCACTACCAATTTCCAATATATTGAAAATGCACCCGCCCGCTCATAAAAGAAAATTTTTAAAAAATGTCAGGACACGTTCTGATTATTTTTAATAAAGAGTTATATACTGAATTTCAGAACTCTAAGTTAAACGGCTTGCGAGATACTCAATTTTTCGGAAAAATTCGGATACCTATTCCTCCATTAGGATATGTATTATGGTGTATCGAAAAAAAGTTTTTTTTTAAATCTTGTTATCCTTAGTGCCATTTTTGGCCAAATGTGGTTACTAAAACACACAAAAAAAACCAAATCGATACCTCAATGTTTTGAGGTGCTGCCATCGGCTTGAAATTTTTTAAAAAATGATCAAATCGTAGGTTTTTTAAAACACCAAATGAAATATTATAACTTGGCACAATGTTCCACTTTCGTAGTAATAATTCTTCTCTAGACAGTCCGAATATGCTGTAAAAAGATTTGAAGACTCTACTTCAATTTTTTAGTTGTCAGCATACCTCTGAACTGTGGGGGAAAAGTCAATTACCTTGTGTATTAATGTATATTTGTAAAAAAATGTTGCAAAAATATTTAAACATGTCAGTGATTTTTTGTCACGTATCAGACACAATGGAGTCCAAAATCAATAAAATGAAAAGTATTCCAGTTTTCATACATTTGGAAAACGTATAATGTTTTAAAAGTGGCAGAAAACTCGCTGAGATACAACACTGTAGTTCCTGCAAGACGTAACTCATTTCAAAATAAATTTATTACATTGGAAATAACCCAGAACTTACTACGATGGTGGCTGCAGCACGAGTTCCGTCCTCCTTTCCACTCTTGGACTTACCATTAATTTTGTAGTTGTAGATTATATTACTGTTTCTCAAATGATGTCTAATATTTACGTTCAGTTACTCATTCTTAATTTGCATTCTGATTTCTTTGTGAACTGTGATATCCACTCCCGAGATTTTGAATTTGCTAAGATATCTTCATGGTGAGCGTCTACATCCCACGCAGGACTAGCCTCTTCTGTCACTAATTTTATTTTGCGCTCTACTAATTGAGTTGCAAGGAAAACCTGTTTCTTATTCACTTGAACTGTGGCAATTGTTATGTTATGTTGCAGCTCATCTTTACAAACTTAGACCAGTTCATCATATCAATGTAGGTTTTCGCGTCTAATTTGACCTCAGGAACTTAAAATACTCTCAGAGTGATAGATAAGGATAATGTTCTTGTTTTCAAAATTCTTCTCCAACCGAGGTTTCTTATGTTCGCATTAATGTTCAATATAATTGTCCAAAGTAAATTCTCGGGATAACTAAACCATGCATTTATTATTATCACTGAATCTATGATTGATTTAGTATTTGAATCCAAAAATCTAGAAAATAACATAAGTTTACATAATATTCATTATGTAGGAAACCATAATCTTGAGCTCTTTGACTGATTTTCCATTCCGATGGTAAAGCAACCGCAAAATTCCACTAGCAGTTTTAACCCACCTCGCCTAATGTAAATTTCCTTGGTCCTCGCTTAAAGTTTGTTCAACTTGTTTTACATGTTTATCTGCACGTTTTCAGGTTCTTTTATACCGTTTTGATTCACTTTTGTCTAATCCTCCTATAATCTTTACCCTTTATGTTCTTTGATCAAGAAGAAATAACACTTCTAACTTTGGCATTCTTCTTTGTTTTCCATATTTACAGTGAATCAGCACATTTACACCAAGCAATATCAAATGAGGTTTCTCTGGCAAATATGTGAAATTTTACTATTTTAGCGTCACATGTAGGGTTGGATTTTTTCACTGATTTTAGGAGCTGACGAACTTTTTCGTGATATTGAAGAATTAAGGCAACAATTCGTTGTTAACTTTTATTATACAACTTTGGATACTTCCATATTAAACTCATTTCACCCACTTATCATCCGGCCTATTGACTCACTCCATCTTTGACTTTAACATGTCTTATTTAATTTAAAAGACGAAACATACATCCACATAATTTTTTCATCTATTGCGAAGGTTGGCTGAATATAATAGTTGAAATTGTCATTTCTTCTCACGGTGAGAAATTGATATGATTAAAAAGCCCATCTTGTAGTGGATACAAACTATCTCCAAAATTAACAGAAAAGCTTTCTCAACCCCGAAAACTATGAATTCAACGAATATTCAGTAAGTTTTCAGAAATTTTTGAGATTTTATTTTTAGCTCTAACAAACCATCATCCTGTGAAGACGGGGATGAATTTGGATGTAAACTCCATTGGGGGTATCGCTTTCCATCTCAACGACCAAGCAAATTATGGATAATCACTAAGATCAGTTGTTTTACATTATTTTTACACGACACACATCCCAGCTTTCAAAACTACATGTCACACATCCAGCTACCATATTTTCTTCTCAGATTGAAAGTAATATGTTCCCAAAGTTCTATAAGGGTTGTCCCAGACATTCCGGAGTTACCCTTTACTATTCATTTGTACATAAACATTAAAATACTTAGAGTTGTGCGAGCAATGATTTCCATGTATATTGAAAATCCAGCTGACATGTACGTTCAGAAGTGTTGCTATTTATCTTGGTGATAACGAAACTATGGACTCTACACTAATATCGGTCATTTTGAATCAATGTATATGTTACTCCTTTCGACTATTCTTATTAGATGTGCTAGGGGATCTTACTCCTACTGGAAATTGAACTTAAAGTTAAAGGTCATCAGAACTGCTCTCAATGAACTTGGGAACCCCCAAAATTATGAATTCGACACTAATGTCGCTCTTTTGTTTTATAATTTTGATGTTACTCCCGTTCATTAATCCTACGAGAAGAAACGGATACTACCACAGCTAGGACTAAATTTGGTCTTAAATGGCATAAAATTTCCACCAATTGATTCAGAAACCAGTGCTGCATTTAGAAGCTCGGCGTCCCTATGCACTTTTGATCTCGGCGCCCCCAATAACTACATATTTCTCTGGCCCTTGATCTCTAACTTAAAAATATATCTTAATTCCAATATGCTTAATAGTGAATTTATTACAGTTAAATACCACTCACTAGATGCTACAGTTACAACTACGTAACAAAAACTAACAAATGGGAAAAATGTTCTGAATTAGTTTTAGATTTCTTTCGCTATCATTAAACTTATTAGAATAGTGAAAGAGGATTGTTCATGAAATAGTATATTTGCTCTTGATTTTTTTAAGTTTCGTACGAAAAAAAATAAAATATTATTTAATTTTTAAACTTTGCGCTCTTCAAATATGTTCCCCTCTAGGCACGCACCTAGTTGGTCTAATATTAAATGCAGCACTGTTAGCACCGACGGAAACTAACGATTCGACTCTAATATCGGTTGATTTCGATATTTTAGGTTGCTATGTAACAACCCTGAGTGCTAATGGGAGCTTAATTGGACTTGAATTGAAACTAGAATTATTTACCTAAGCGACAACGAAACAATGGGTTCGATACTAATATCGATCCTTTTCTAGCATTTTTCATATGTATTCCGACAGTTCTCATTCCAGACTGTAAGAAATATGCTTAAAATTGCGGTAGGCATATCAGAATTATGTTGAAACACACACATCCATCCACTTTTATATTATATATATAAATACAGAGTCCACGAGCAAGCGAGTGACAAAGAGCGACCCAACGCATCACCACTTCCACATTGCAACAGCATATATCAGGTACTGAATTAAAAATCTATGTAAAGACTTTCTGCTGTGGCATGCTTCATATGGGCAATTCCAGTCTGCTCGCGTGGCCTTTGGGTCCATGAATTTTTTGCGAGCGTTCCGACTTTAGATTCTCTGTTTAAACCCTCGTTTTATGCCTCGGATAATTTTTCAAAAACATAAATGCCATGCTGTAATATGAATGTTGAGAAGTAACCTCTATATGACAAATAGCTGCGAATGAATATACTACATAATTTATTTATTGCTATGAAAAGATTTTCTTAATTTGTATTTCACATTCTCATATATAATACCGACGTACAGTGAACATCTATCTCAGATCTTATATTTTAACCATAATAATTACTATGTTCTTCTATATATTATATATATATATATATATATATATATATATATATATATATATATATATATATATATATATATATTATTGGTGTATTTTAATGTAATTATTTTATTTTATTGTTCATGCATTGCGGAAAATATAACTTAAAAACATTAACTCAGATGGAATCGATCTCACAACATTACAATTTCAAATACAACGGCTTACCACTGAGCTAATACAAGCACTCTTCGGAAGATGCTTCTATCAATGTAGAGCGACTCTTTAGATAATTATCACATTCATATCCACTGCAAACGCTGTTTTGGTTTTACTTTGACTCTAATTTTAGTACTCTGGCGAGTTTTAAGTTCTAGGTCTTAATTTTCAGCATGCTTTTACAAATGGAAAGATTCGTTTACGTATCCAAATGTCCCATTCCGTATGGAGAGCTAAATGACACAAGCATGTGCTAATATTAATACAAAGTTTCCAAATATTGTATCATTAAGTATTTTAATCACTGTTGTTTTTTATACAATTAGTAAAAGACCTTATTATATTTAAAAGATGAAAAACACATCTGCAAAATGTTTCCGATTGCAAAGGTTGGCTTGGATTTTCGAACCTGGTTTACTCTCTTTCCGGCGGTACTCGAAGTTGGACTTAGAAAATGTTTGCCTCAAAACAGCAATAAATAATGCGCTCAACCTTTTCTATACAAGGTGTACATTACATTTTAAAATGCCATAAGCATGAAGGGAATAAAATAGTGTGATAACATTATCAATTTCTTCCCGTGTTTTTAAAAAGATCAAAATTATTTACTCATTTCTTTGAATGTTTCCGCTTAAGGGTCTTCACGACAGCGAAATTAAACTACCGCTAATTTTTGTGTTTTTCTGAAATATCTTTAAAGCAAATACAAACGTTCGAAAAGCAAAAACGTAGTGAACTAGAAAATACGATTTTGCATGTGATACTGCTATCACAATTCATCTATCTGTATTCAATTTCCAATTGTAGACACATTTAACATTTTTTGCGGCTACTTTAGAACCGTACCGAAAGTAGATAGGTTCATTGTGGTAAAGGTATCACATACAAAATCGTATTATCTAGTTTTCTAGGTTTCTGAATTTCAAATGTTTGTATTTTTTGAAGATATTACAGAAAAACTCTAAAATTAGCGGTAGTTTATTTTCGCTATAAAGAAGACATCAATAAATAAATTATATATATATTTCAACTTTTGGATTATTTAATGAAGGCGATTATTGCATTATCTATATCTAAATGTTGTAACCTCGCAGATTCATCATAGTATTCTCATAAGCTCGCAAATCAACAATGCAATGTTATCGCTATCACTTAGTTTTCTGTGACATTTGCCTCTACACCGTTCAGCTTATAATCTTGAAATTTTTGCTGTTCTTCTTCTTGCGATATAGGAGAATGTGTTACACAAGTTGTTTGATTCTCTTGGGAAAAAGATTGTTTTTTTTTCTTAAAATGGAGGTAATATAACTCAGTCGAACGGGAGGAAGAAAAAAATTAAAAAAAAACAATGTATAAAACGTCAATTAGGTTGTGATTTTATTAGTACGATTCATGTCAGCCGAGGTTATTATTGGGTCTTTTGGCAGTTCTCACATTATGGGCCACAGTCACACCAAAACTTAAAGCAAACCATAATTGCTAAAACAATAAGGAAGCCACTACTTGGGTTACAACTAAGGAAACAAAAACAAGAAAAATAAAGCAAGAAAAATGTATTTAATTTTTATTAAAGCAATTTCCATAGTGTAACGGCGGGAACAAGCAAGCCAAGTACAAGCAAGAAACAACTCGGCTGAAGTATAAACAACTGACGTCAGAGTAACGTGGTAGCAATATAAGGAGAAAGAGAAAGAAAAAAAAGTAAGAAGAAAATAATAATGAACGAATATTCTTCTTCCTTCCAACTCCAGTCAAGGGAGAAGGAAGTATGACTCCATAAAAGAGGCTCATTGGCATTGAGAAAATATTGTCTGAGATGTGAAACCTGCCTGTGTAGTCCAAAACAGGTTCTCTTGAAATAGCAGATATCATTTCAGAGTTAGCTGCAAGGTGTATAGCAGCAACGACTTAGGTATTGATAAATGATAAAAGTCATCGCGAGCGGCATGAGATTTAGAACTTGGAGAAGGTTAGGAGACCTAGGAAGAGCTTAAGCAATGCAACTATTGGGCACTGATCTTGAGATTATTGGCACTCTGTAATATTTCTTTCGGATTTCTTCCTTATTCTTTGTATTGACAAATGACATTCACTCTCACTATTTAGGCCGTGAACACTGCTGATTACAGGTTCAAACAGTCCCACAGAACTCTTAATTTCAGTGTTCTATATTGCACTAATTATTTTGTTTTATTATTGTTTGTAAAATATATCGAAAAACTTACTCTGTATCTTTTGTATTCCTTAATATAATAACACTCTTCTCTCGCTCTTCTACAATAAATTCACTCTGTCACTAAATGACTTTGTCACTTCTAATCAGTTCCCACTTTATGTTCATTGTAAGAAAAGTTTAATACTGAAGCGTTGTTACCTGTATCGAGTCTTGGTACAGTATATTTCTTTTGTAGACCATCCCTATAAAAAGCAACTTGAAACTCATTCTTTACATGACGTACAAGTTATTTCGATTCTAGTTCCATTTAGGAAGCACTCTGGTCCTAGCCTTAATACAAGCTTTTGTCAAGTACGTCAGCTGAGAGGGACTGGAAGAAGAAAAATCACTTGTGCAACGGTATCTAAGCTATACAGTACTGATTTTCTAAATCAAGGCTCTCTTTAGATATAATAGTTCCGAATTTCTATTCACAATTCCATGCTGTGTGATAAAATCACACGCTGACGGGAGCTACTTCATCGGTGGAGATATCTAACGTCACAGTTTAGGTGGGCTTCTGCCGTGTAATAAGGTATGGAACTCCTCAAATATACTATTAATATGACAGTTGAAAATAAAGCAATAATGAGAGTAACATTATGGTAGTAACATATGTAAAACACGATTACAGCAAATAACGAAAAAAGCAATTTGTGCAATGAACGAAATTCAAATATTGGTTTCTTATAAAAGCAATAAGGTTGCAATATATACGAAGGTTGTTCAGCCTACTTTGGCCGATTTCGTTCCTTCCCTCTCTCGGACAAAATGTACTCACCCGACCTGGCTCGTGGCATCCTGCAGTGTTGTGCAGTGGTATCATGGGAACGGAGCTGTTTTTTTTCGCGCGGACCACAATAACGCACAAAAAAGGACCATAGTTTTGAGTTATGTGTTAAATATGTTTCCAAGTGTGTGGGTTTCCCCTCTGTGACCAAAATGCCGCCCAAACTAAGCCAGTTTTGGGAAGGCTATGTTTCGGCATTTTATGACGCCCACTTTAGTGTTTCTTTCATTAGAAAACAGTGCAAGAAGAATGGTTGCAACATCAGTTTAAGTGGAATAAAAATGTTATTAAAACGAAACTCCACCATTTGGACCACCACTAAAGTTGCCTAGGAAGCGGGAATGCACCAAGGACACCTTCACCATGCAGAGGAAACTTCTCAAAATGGTAATGAAAGAACTTCCGCCACCAAGGTCTATGGCTAATTGTCTTGACGTGTCTTTGGGGATTGTGAGCCGGACGTTACTCCATCAACTCAAGCTGAAAAAGTCGTGAAAGCTTGTTGCCATTTTCTCACGGATGCCCACCAAAAGAAACGAAAGTGTAACGCCCGGAATCTGTACGAACAGCATCTGGAAAAACAAATGTGGATGTACGTCGTAACGCTCGATGAAGCATGGGTTTACCTTTCCGACTGCGGCAAACCGAGAGCCTTCATGTCCCGAGAGAAAGGCACCATGAACTTCAGAAGGTGGGTCCGTGTCTGTAAAGAATCGTTCCCAAATGAGCTCATTGTCGTTACTGGCTACTGTTTCCGAGGTAAACTGAAGATTCGTAGGGTGGCGAAGAACTGCAAAATAAATTCGTAATATTTTCTGGAGCAGATCATGCGGCAGATTTGCGAGCATGCGATTCCAACAACGTACGGAAATGACGCCAATCTAGTGCGCATTCACATCGACAAGGTCTCATCAAATACCTCACGATCTTTCCTCGCATTCTACAGGGAGATGGAGAAGGCAAGTGGTATACAGGTGATACCTTTCAATGAAATACCTGATAAATCTTCAGATGCAATTCTTATGGACTATTGTGGATTTGGATTGCAGAAGCTGGCTATGGCAAAACGGCGTGTAACAACTGTGGAAGGACTTTGGAAAGCTATGCAAAGGGAATGGGACAAGATTCCCCTCCCAGTTCTTCAGATAAGCCTATTACAGTAGCAATTACGCTGTCGGGCTATTGTTAGGAACCAAGGGAAACACATCAAGCACATACGGAACTGGCGCAATGGATTCTTCCAAATTTTTAAGTAAGTCGAAATTGGCCAAATGTAGACCGAACAACATCTGTATCTCAGGTCGGTTGGTCATATAATCAGAACGGAAGTGCGTGTAGTTACGGTTTCAAAGTTTCAACTGGAAACCCAATCCAAAAATCTTCATTATTAAGACACAGGTACAGATTAGAGAACAATATTAAAATAGATTTCGCAGTAATAAGAGTACAAAGTAGAAACATCATCCAAGCAAGAAGGCAATTAAGATTTTTTTATGCTACATTGACCTCCACGTTTCACAGGACTTAGAGTTAATTAGTTTAGTTGTTGTATATATCCCTGTGTATTTGTGTGTGTGTGTGTGTGTGTGTGTGTGTGTGTGTATGTGTAATCTTATAATGTGATACAATGTAGTGCTAATATCAATGTTTGCGTCTTACGAATTTTATTATATAACTTTTCAAATTACAGTATTATATAATGAAATTACAATTCTTTACCATAAATGCATGGAAGAATTATCTTTTGACAAGAGTTTTATACAACTATAACTTTTAATTCTATATTTTCTCTTTATTAATAGTCACAATTCTTTAAAACTTAATAGTATTTCATTTGATAAGTTTCATGTTTGCCTACTTAGAAATTATTTATTCACAGAACATAAAATAATGACTGCAGACTGCAAATGTTATCATGAGTGTGATGATCTACGTATAACTGAAGTGCATACTGATTTATTATATGACGTCAGTTATGCAAGGTAAATATATACATGAACGTTTTTTATATATAGAAATAATTGTATGTTTGTGCTAAGTAAACAACTCTGAACATCCAGTTTTCGTCGATTCTACTTTGCTAGGTGACACTGTAAATTTCATAAGTCGTTTCTTTTCCCCTGCAATTAATACAGAAGTTAGTTTGGTCAATGATAATTAATTTTTCTTACAACATATCCTGCTCACTCACGGTTCATGCCCATTATGTTAATAGTAATATTCCTCTTTATTTCTTATCTTTATCAATGTCTTTATTCCCCATGTTTCCTAATTTAAATCTCCCCGATATTTTTTATATGTTCTTCAGGAGCAAACTGTCTTATTTTGTTAGTTTTTACGTCTCCTATGCATGTGTCGACACTGGCAGAATCATTTAAAATCGACACTTCACATGCCCTAAAGCTATTCCTGATGAGTTTATCTCAACCTCCCTGCTGAAAACTTTATGCTTTGGGGTTGTGTAGCTCAGTGACGCAGGAAGATTGTCCTCTGGACATTGTCTGAAATGCCCAGGAAAACTTAAACTTAACATACAAACTCAATCGGGGAATATCTTAATAATAACTCTGACGTGAACTATTAAAATTTATGTATTCAGATTTTCAATCATCGTCAAGTGTGAAATGTATGTGAATGTAAAGAGGATATGTCAAAACGTGTTAGATCACAATCTTATTTATTCTGGCTATTTCGTCACTGATAACATTTTTAGACATGAACACATACCTGCGGTGTTGTTGACGTTCCTTTAAAGATGCGCAGCTCGCCCTCCCCTGTACTGTAACCTGGATGGAATCTTGTAGTATCTGAATTTTGAATTACAATCTTCGACTTTTTCCGAAGTTAATACACGTGACCATAGCATTAATAATATTATTCTCCAAGCAAAATTCCTTTTTCTTCAAATTAAGAAGTCCCAATATATATTACAGGTGGGAATTGTTGACTATTATGAAAACAAAGTTCCCGTTAGAAAAAACAAGTGGCATGTACCTCACTTAATTTTATTATCCCCATTCTTTAACTTGAAATACCGAAAAAATACTCAAATCTTTTGTGAAAACCTTAACAGAAATAAAATTTTACTTTATATTCTAACAGGTGGTACACCAGCCAGGTACCTGTATTTTTTCACTAGGTTCTTTATAAATGTTACGCAAAATTTCTGTTTAGATGTTTCCAAACCATCTGTTTTAAGATATCTAAAATTGGTGTTGTATTCACAAAAAGGAAGAGTTCTTTAACACACGCACACGCATATATATATATATATATATATATATATATATATATATATATATATATATATATATATATGCTGTTAATGAACTATACCGACAAACTGGAAGAGGTGATGTTTTACATCAACATAAGACAAAATTACATATTGACCTATGTATAGTTTCAGAGCTAGGTATGTCCAAAAACGCGAAAAAGGTAAATTTTAACAGGTCCTATTTCGAATTACCGAGAAAAACGGATACGCAATCCAAAAATGTATATTTCATTAATGTTCAATATTTGTTCAGAGTATTCCGTGCAAGAAGTAATTCCCAGACATATCGTCAACCGGATTTTCAGAAGTGCTCAAACTTTATGCTTGTTGCAAAGAAGGCAAAATATAAGCTTTGACAGTAGGTAACATGCAATCCTTTGGCTGGATGCCAGACGTGTTAAGGATCGTCAGCAGCACGGTCGCTAGAATTCGGGAAAAGGCGTGGTGGAGTTTCGTTTCACGCTTATAAGTGCAAAAAACGTGAAATGTGCCGTGAAGAATTACTTCGAAGCACACGTTATTCCAATCATAAAAAACGTACAGCTGCATTTTCCTAAAACTTCTGACTTCCCTCCGAAGCATCAAGTGTCCATTGTGGTCAATTCTTAAAGCTTGCCTATTTGGATCCGCTTGGTAATCAGGGAATATCTGAACACACTGTTCACAGCATACCTGAGAATAGAACGCTGTACAGAATGTCCTGTACATCCATTAAACATTGATGAAATATATATTTTGGTTTGCCTATACGTGACGTCCATTACGCTGATAAGCACCACCATCTACAGTTCCTCGAATTCGAATTAGGGCCAGTTAAAATTTACGTTTCGGCGATTTTGGACAGCCCTTGCTCTGAAACTATGCAGTTTTCCTCATGGATATATACGAACTCTTTTACCTTATTTTGATGTAAGGAATCACTTTTTATAGTTTGTCTGTATAGTTCATAAGCACCCTCTGGATACATACACTAGTTTTCGATTAATAACCGTACACAAAGACGATTCTTTTAGTCACAAAACTTTCGTATCGTAATCGTGTCCTGCCACATCACTTCGCAATAATTAGAACTGATTAACCGCTTCATGCTCTCTTTGATCTCGTCTGACTTGTAAGGATATGTTTCGAAGAATATTATAATTTCCGACTTATTGATGTATATTTACCTACAATATTGTTACCTAGATTGAAGTATTTTATACATAAACGCATGTAGTGTTTTTCCGGTTGTAGCTATAGTAACAGCATGATCAGCCTGCTGAACTTTACTTATGATCTGTTCTGTAATTTTGAAATCTCCAACTTCCATTATTCCCATTACAAAAGTTTGAATACTTACGTGGCAATTTAAATACATGTTTAACTCATCTACGAATATTCACACTACTAGTTTCTGTTTGATTCAAAAGTGCAGTGTATTCAAAGTGAAAAACGATGGACAAACAAAAAATTCTAGTTATTATTTCAAAATCAAAGAATTTTAACAATGTCAGTGCATGTACCGCGAAAATTGTTTAATTTTGACGGTATCCCTAGCAAACACTCTTTTATTTGAAATAAAAAAATTGTATCTCGCATAACTCGCAAAAACAATTTAGTGTTTCACTGAAGTAAAACTTATGATTTGTATTTTATAAACACTACGAAAGAAAATTATATTCATTTAACATATACTAAAAAGAATTAAAAAGCTTGTATTTGAACGCACAGATATTTAGATACAAAATAAAATAGTAAGTAAATCATTTACTCACTTTGGCTCAGAAAGATCATTTCTTGATATTCCCTTTTGACAATTAATATTGGAAAGATTTTTTTCTCAAAACCGAAACGTGTTTGTACACCTGTCTATTAGAAGAAATTTACTTTCCTTTGCTATAACGAATCTGAATGGAAATAGTTTAATCTAAAATATTGCCTTTAATTAAATATACCATAAAATGAATTACGAATTATTTTAAGATTTGTTCTAATATTATATTATGTTCTCGTAGATGAGGTACTGTATCCGCCGTTCACTTTGACCTTAACTTACGACATGATATAATTGGGGTACTAGTTTACTTTACTGAATTACAGTTATGATATGTTTTACAACGTACTAAAATGTAGTTGCGTCTATAATAGTCTATGTACTTAGTAAAACGCAAACAAATAATTTAATCCAAAGCAGAGTGAATGAATATTACGCAAGTTACAAACATAGTTATTCTAATTTTTTTCAGTAGTTCATTTTCCAATGTGAGTAAAAGAAATTATGATTTAGGTTCTTCTGTAATGTCTCTAGTGCTTTGTCACACATATGGAATTATATTTTCCCTCTGATAATGTTTTGCTGGAAGATTATATTTTAATTTAATTGTTCTACATATTTATTTTGTAATTATAGTAGAAGATTATCTACAGTCTATGCCGTGTCACCACTTTATGATCAATTGTTTCTGAGTCGTGGAGTATATTTTGGTTGGCTAGAACTCACAGGTAAGTTAGACAAAATTAATTTTATAATTATTTATTTATTAACCAGTTATCTTTTATTATCACTTGAGTCATGAAGAAGTACGTATAAAGTGATAATACATTATTCACACGTAAGTACGTACTTTATTCTTCCGCAAATATTCCACAAACCAGTGATGTTTTGAAACAAAATACGTTTTTGAAACAGAAAGCTAGATCAGTTATATCGGTGTAGCGTTATATAGAGGTCAGATAGAAACAACTTAATGGCTAAGTGTAGTTATTCACATACCATGCATGCACGTTTCTATGGAGTGTATTTTGCGTCCAAGCAGGGCTTTTGTTAGTATTATTATTATTAATTAATTAATTATAATAATAATAATAATAATAGTAATAATAATACTTTTCTCCATTTTTGTCAGCAGGAGATAATGTAATATACGTTAACCCAAGAATGTTAGTTTATTTATCTGTTTTACTTTCTCTGGGAAGGGGTCATAGAAGTCCCTTACAATCTTGTGCCCGTACACTGTTACGTTCCCAACCAACACATTAGTTCTACCATTTGTTGGATGTGAGTGTGACGCCCCTATCCGCAAACGAATCCAAAGCAAACTGAGAAAATAAAAAAGAAATAAGATTGCCTGATTGCTATGGACTCATTTGACGAGAACGTTAGGCAGTCAGAGCTACAAAAAAATCACAGGTCACTGCCGAGCCTTCTTCCAACAGATATATATGATCAAATACTCTAGCACACAAATAAACATTCAAGAACAAAAAAACGCACAAATGTCAAATGTTTATGTAACAATTTTATTCCAACCAAATCTCTTACAGTGAATATGCAGCAGTTGACAATATATTCACCGTCAAAAAAATCACGTTAGACAAAGAATTTTCAAAATCTTGAATTCGCTTAAATAGATAATTATCATAAAAAATACTGGCTCTAAGCTCTCATGCAAAAATTCAAATCTTGATCTAATTAACTTAGTTTCAATTTAATATCTCGATCCTAACACACTTAAGTCTTTATAAGATTTAACTATAAAGCCAAATATGCAAAGTGTTAATATGTAGCTAATAGTCAACCATATATTCACCGTCAACAAATACAAATTCGTAAATGCAGTTCAAAAATAAAAGAAACTCTTGAAATCAGAGACCTTTTGAATAATCCGGGCATTAATTTAGTAATACCAATTCGAAATTCTGAAACATTAAAATCAAAATATTAAAATAACCCGAGCTTTAATTTGCTAGTTCTATTACAATTTCTATCAAGATTCAAAATCCAATATAAATTGTATACCTTAATTTTAATTAACCTCTAATTATGACAAATAGTAGCCACTGTTGTAATTAATATTTCGAAAGAAGCGAAAATGTCAAAATGCTATCGCTTGGTTCGTATAATTCAATACATACTTCAAAAGTTCGAAATCTCAAGCACATTAGATGCACAACAACATAATAAATAATTCAATTAAACGATTACAAACTTTTGAATCAACCTAAGATTTACTAGTTAACGTAAAAAAGATTAATCTTCCAGTGAAAATAAAAATCACGTGTCCAAAGAGTTTCAGATTTCACAAAATTCAACTATATCAAAAATTATATTCCTAAAATCAAGAATTTACCAAAAAATTCTCCTTCAGCGTTTAACTTGAATGTAACACAGTCATAAATGCGGAAACTCTAGCCAAATAGAAGCAAAATAAGGAAATAAACTCATTTAGTAAAATATCTGAACAAACTTTCGAGGCAACCTCATATTCGCCCAGAAATTATTAAACTTTAAGTCAATCAATTCGAAATTTCTACTCACAAATTTCATAAATCGGATTACACAATCATTGAAAATTATTTGATTCTAAACTCTGTCTTAATTTCTCAAAACAGGAACAATTGAATAAAGTTACCGGTATTGAGAGCGTTAAATCGCGTTTTATTCTGACACAAATTCTACTTTTTCAAAAAAGTTGCAGAAGCATTACTTAAATCTAAAATGTAAGAAGGCAATATTAGAATATTGGGTCTAATACCGCGTTTAGACTTTTCCTCGGAGAGGAAATCGAAAGAAAAAAGAAATGGAAAACATTCTAACTGGAAACACGAAGTGCCAGAGATAAGCGGAATAAATATTTGATCAACTAACAGACAACCGAAATCCTTAAAAAAAGAACATTGGGACATTTACACATAAAGTCTCAGTAGGTGACTTACCTTGGTTAATTGAATACGAATATTTCTCCTCCAATTTTTTACCTCTCCAAAATTATTAATCTCCACGCTTTTGACTCTTGTTTGGCCTTTTACTTACTTAACTACTATCGGATTGAATATCACAGCAGTGTAGCGTAGTTTAATCCAAGTGAACCGTTTTGAAGGAAGCAAAACATTCGGTAGAGAAGAAAAAATTATCGAGAAAATTACTAGCAGAGATTGTAATTAAACTTAGAGCAAAAAGGCACTGAATAAAGGTACAACCTTCACAAAAATAAGCATGTAACACAACACGAAATAAGAAGACAACGGACCTTGCTTTTCACCTGAATCACAAATGTGATAATTTCAATCAATTAAAAAGAAAAAAAGAGAAAATGAATAAATAATCTTTCACACGTATTGAACGCAATATAAAAGCACTAAATTTCATTATATTTCCGTTTTATAACTGCACTCATTTTTGAAGCCATGCTACACTGTCGATTCACGTAGAACATTATCACAGCATAACGAAAGCAGAGTCTAGAGGCAGAAAGCAATCGAAAAGGAAGTCAAGGCCAAGACATACTATCCCTGAAAAGATAAGAGTCAAGTCATCGCCTGGGAGCTTCCTCCAACCAAGCGACAACTTGTTTTTCTTTTCAAGTTTTGCCCGCTGTCAATACCTCAATATTTTTCTCTCTTTCTTTTTCTTTTCTTAAAAACAAAGACCAAACAGATTGACAAATTAAGAAAAACGTAATCATCTCAATTTTTTATACAAATAATACAAATATATTAACGTTTTTAAAAGTCCATGATTTATGAACGACTCCGAAACAAGCACAAATCAGGTAATTTTTTGTTATCGCTGGCGTTGGAGGTTACGTCTATTTACCCTTGCACTCCCAATCGGGACGTATTAAAATGTAACGTTCTCAATCATCTCCTTCAGCAGGACACATATCATGCTTTGCCAACTGCAATTTAAACATTGGAAGATTTACATGAAACACTGTGGGCAACGTATTTGGCTACGTCTAAGATATCAGAGTATTAGAATTGACTTAATTACCCTTTTTTTCTTTATTTTTGTTTACGTCTAATGCGAGGGATAGCTCACTACTTCGACTGTGGATGCGAAGTACATCTCGCGATATAAATGATTACAATTCAAAGAGCAAATTATTACTCAAATAGCAACTGGGCTTAACAATTCATATTTTCGCTGTAAAGTTGTTTTTACATTTTATATTACACTATGGTTAACTCAACTCAATAATACTAAAGACATACGTGAACACCACAAAAAGTATTAGCAATATCTATAACACTTGAATAATATAGGACCTTTAAAATAAGAACGTAGGATATAATTTTTCTTACCAAAACTAAGCTATTTATTTTTCCTTTCTCTTTCAAATTAACAACATAACCTATACAAATAAGTTCGAACGTAGGTGCATTAGAAAGAAAGATTTATGTATAAATAATTGTGCTGTATTTGTTAGTTCTCTTCTTTCTATTAAGGACACATTACACACTGGTGTACTGACTGAACATGCAATCTATTTTTCTTTTTACTACGATTCTAAAGAAAACACTTTTCGTGCAATCAAAAAACTGTATTACTTTTCTAGTGTCAAAAACAAGGCATTGATATTACTTACAATTTCTTCTCTAAATTACGACCTTTAACGTGTCTCGTCCTTTTCCGCTGCTCGGCCAATACCTTCTTAAGGCGGCTTTATATACTCCTGTGGAGCTGTGGCGCACTATATTCAACGAATCGATTATTTCAGACTTTTCCAAACACTAGGTAATTGGAACTGTGCTCGAACTCTTGGCGTTATTAACTGTACAATTCACAAGCAAAAATATATGAAATGGCCTTTGACATTACTATCACAAGCTAGGCCTATTGGTTGATGCACCCTTCTTCAGTAGTCTGTTCGCCGAGTTGGTAAGAGCACGTCCTCCCGTGCTTTTTACTTCACTACCTGTTCCCCGACTCACTGGGCCATTCCTGATCACTCACCGTCACCTGACTGTTAACTACATGAACAATCTAAAAATGTCCACTGTTGTTTAATTATTGAATAGTCATTGGATTTTGTCAAATCACAAATAAGCTCAGATGTCTTTTGGGCAACTGAGGGTAACTTCCGACTTTTACCCTCGTGAGAACCGACGCAGTAAACGTATCTCAGCCACTTTTCGGTTAAGAAGTCATTGGCAGACATACATACGAAAACAATCTGATTTATGGCGTATTTGAGTCGAAAATGATGCAATCTTATACATATTTCACCCAAATTAGATGAGAAGAACTAATAAAATAAACATTTTAATTTTCTTTGTTTCACGAGCGTCCAGCTGTAGATAGCAAATGGCAATATTGCACTGGCGATATTATCAAAGAATCCTGGACCGTTACTGGACGCCCACTTATTTCTGTACACCCTGCAGGTGATTTTCTATTAACACATTAATAATAAGGATTCAGAAGCAAATAATACCAACATTAAAGTTTTTAAAAGTCCACAATTATGAGAGACTCTAAAAGAAGCAGAAGAAAGTTTTTTTTTCAATTAACGAAACAAAAGCTTAATTTGATTCTTCATTGGTCAAGTCCATTAAGGGAAAGGGAAAACTTTAAATATCAATTTATCAATTATTACATGAGAGAAGAACATTGTAACCAACAATTTTACTATTTTAAGAAATTAAAGGCTTCGTGTTCACAATCTATTTTCCAAGTCGGAAATCTGGTTTTTCACATAAGACTACACACGAAGGATTAAGCATACAATATTAAACGAAAGGTATGCATTGCTCTCTCTCTCGGGTGCTGTATAAATTAGGAATTGAAAATTTGTTGGTTACCAAATTCTTGCCTCACATCCTTCCTTTACGGGTCATTTCGACATCTGATATTTCTACTGGTATTCACTTTTTGTTTATAGTATTTTATTGTTTTTTATGATTTGGGGTAGATGGTGGGTTTTGGTATTGGAATGTCTACATCGTTTCTCTTTGCTTAATATTATGAGGTTCGGCCTGTTATGATATACTTCGTCATGGGAAAGCTCTGTTCATTTTTAGTTAATATTATGTTTGTTTCACTACGTCTCGCATTTGGTGATTGTACTCTATACTTTCGCTGGGATCATTTTATGACTTATTTCTGTTTCTTGATGTAGATTCTCTCCTACTTTTGACATATCTTTTCTTGTATTCAGGTAGTGTTGTCATTGATGATCCACCTATGGTATGTTGTATTGCTTCCTAATATATTTCACAAATTGTGATTTGTAATCTTGTTTTACGAAGTATTTCAGGATGTGCATTTTGTAGGATTTTGAATTTGACGGATTGATTTCTATTCCTTTCATGTAATCATCTTTCTTTGGATATAAGTCTCCCATTTTCATCCTATGAAAGGCCACATTTCTCTTTTAATTTATTTTTGTTCAGAAAATTGTACATCTAATTTTCTTTTCCTCTATTGGTATCTTATGTTTTTCGGGTTTCTAATGTTGGAATTACTTTAGATCCCAAGTCCCACTTTAGGAAGGCAATGTACATTTTTACTTTGTTGCCGTACTTAATCCGTGGACTTTGATTTACTATTCATACTCTACTATTTTATCATTCGAATTTGTCTGTAATTTATAATTCTTATGTTGATTAGTTCATATCCACTATTGTTTCTTGCTAATGACAGTCTGCCTGTAGCGTCTCCTAGATGCAGAATTCTATTTTCTGTTAATATTGTTGGTTTCCATGCAAAGGTCTATTACTTTACACTTTGACTATTTCATTACTTCAAACGAGTATATTAGATGCAATAGTGCGAATATCTTAATAGATTTATTTATCCTCTTAATGTTGACGTTTATTGCGGTTGTATATTCCAAGCTTTTATGTTGGTTTTCTGTTATACTTAATTTTATTTCTTCTTTTATCTATTCTTCTAGACTAGTTCAAACATAATACGTTTATACTTATTTCTGTTATATCAATCCAATTGTTTCTTCTGTGGCTAATTTGGTTATATTTCCCTGATTAGCGCGTATTGCCTGCACTAACGTGTTCGAAGCTTCATATATACGTCTATTGAATATATTTTCATTATCTTAAATAGATTTTGTGTTTTAGTTTTCCGTTCAATTTTTACGCTTATATCATACATAAACATCAAATGTGTTATTGTTACTAACTTCTCGTGTTTACAGTACTTTTATGTTAAATCCATATTTCGATTGTTCAGTAATTGTGACAATGGGGTGAGTGTTGAACATATATCAGAGTACATAAGCTATCTCCCAGGAAAGTTTCCCCTATAAATCGTATATATATTATAGGTCTCATTTTATCTGGTTATCTTGCAGAATTTCATTTGTTCATGTAGTTTACAGCGTAGTGTATGTATTTGTGGTTTAGTTCATAGATTTTCGTCTAACGCAAGAAGCAGGAGCGTGGTATTAGATCATACTCTTTCTGGTTGCTTATGTATGAATATGTAAAAATATTCCTGTTTCTGCATAAGCTTGATTTGTTATTATCATTAATTGTTATTACATTCTTATGAATATTTCCCTGCAACATTTCTGCTGTTCGGCAAGAATATTGTTCTCCTCTAGTATATTCTAGCTTTCTTCGTATCTTAAGATGTAACTAATTTATATGCAGTGTCTAGGCACATTATCAGCATGTAGTTGTTGGGTCGATTGCCTTTTTGTTTCCTCTTCCTTACTTATGTGCTTTCTCTCGTTAGTCATCTAGGCATTTGTACTGGGAATCTTTGAGTTTGATGTTGTGCTCAATTGAACTGTGAAATGTTAAGAATTACATTTACCAATAATTGAGCATTTTATCATTTCTTAACGAATTATCATTTCATTTTTATGTACTCCTTTTTTATATCTTAGTTATCTTTGTTTCCTTGTTTCCAGTTCCGCAATATCTACTCTCAGTTGTGCTTCAGCATAAAGTGTATTCTGTCCCCCACAATTGCTTTCAGTACTTCTTTTGTGACTGTTCTGTTAGGCCAAGATCTTAGTTTGTCATCAGTTCTTTACACAACTTCTCATTTTGTGTAGACAATTTAAAATCAGCCTACTTCTTTAAAAATACAAATTTCGTTTAAGTATATATTTTGAACTTGTTATGTGTTTGCTGTGTTCATCGTGTCTGGTAAGCTTATTATCTTTATTTGCATTGTTACTTCAATTACTATTGTTGCAGAAATATATTTTTGGAAATCAACTATGAAACTACTAAATTTATGATATTTATTAAGTACAACTCAGCGCTTTCTCAGCTCCTATATTATTAATTGCGGTTAGAATATGAGGAAGTGTTCGTTTTGGATTTGCAAGATTTGTACATACTTGGAAAGTTCTTGACTATGGATAAGCAACTGCCACCTACACGTGGAAGGTTTTAGGGTTTAGGATTTAAATTTCTGGGTCTCGATATCTATGGATATTTAGCCCCTCACGTCCGAAGGATGTTGTACCTCGGCGACCGCACTCCGGAAAGGTAACGAAGAAAGGATTCGGGAAAGAAGGAAGCAGCGTGGGTCCTATTATCTGGTACCACCCCGGTATTTGCGTAGTGTGAAGGAACATAATTCAGGAAAACCTCATTCAGGGTTACTTGCCTGTGGAAGCGCTTTACACTTTTTCTACCGTGTTCCTACACATGGAAGATATTATTATAATGTTCACTTTTGAAGTAAGCCAGAAAAATGTAATTTTAAAATTTACTTTGTGTGCGATGCTGAAGCACCATATTTCATAGGAGGAATATATGTAGGTCACGAAGTTGAAGAAACGAGCCAATACAAGGACCACGTAAAGGAACTTTGAAAAGCATGATAAACAATGGAAGAAATAAAACCATGAAGTACTATTTTACAAGAAAGGAGTTCGTAGAAGAATTTCTTCTTCAGAGAACAGTCGTTGGTACAGTGAGCGAGAAAGGTTACTTCACCTTGGTAAAATTTATTTTGGTATTTCAGTGGTATGGCTGGAATGGTGGAAGGTACACAAAATATTCTTTTTAATTTATTACAAACCGTAATCAAATTGTCCTTCCGTTTTGAAGATAATTATGAAACTAATTGCATGAAACATAAACGCATTATGTTGCTGACTGTAAAATGGAAAAGTGCAAAAAGGTCATCCTATGAAAATGGTTAAAATCCGCGAGCGATCAGAAGGTACACATATATAGAGAAAGGTTAAATTATTGTAAATAAAGATTTCAGAAGAATGTATCATAGTACAGAAAAATTACACAATATATATATATATATATATATATATATATATATATTAGTTTTGTCTAGATAAGAACTAATTAAAAGTAACAAGTAATAAGAGTATTGAATAGAGGCCACACAGTGCCCCAGGTTCGCATTAACGTAAACTTTAAAAGTTTAACATCATAAGGTTAACATTAACATATAATATACAGGCCTTCCGATAACACCTACCAGATCTCATATGTTATACTTTGAATATAGTAATTATTTATGTCCTGAAATGATTATAAAAACACATAAACAACTTATTTATTTTCATGTAATTACTTTGTATAATTATTCATGTATTGAGGAAAGTAGAATTACGTACGAAAATCTTTGACCTAAACAGAAATAGATCTCACGACCTTACTATTTGAACTCATATTGTCTAACACTGGGCTAATATGATAGTTCAATCTCAGGTCCTTCTGACGAAATATAACTGAATTTTCAAGGCAATGACATTCGTATTCGTTGCAGATATTGTTGTTTCTTCTCATTGGTATTTTTCTTATTTTACTATTGATGTAAGAAATGTTTGCGGTCTTCCCTTTCATTTCAAATGTTCCTTTGCATATAGACATTTTATTCTACGCATGAAAACTTAAAGGGAGCATGTGCCACACCCAACCGTTTTTTTTCCTTTAGGAAAATACGAAACTCGTATCTTGATTTTCCGTCTGGGATATCTGTGCACAGTTTCATTCACTTCGGTTCACTTCTTGCATTTCGGCATCAGGTTTCAAAATTTTGGGTGTGGTCTTTTGCCCTCTAAATCCGTGTTTCCTCAAAAAATTAAAAACAAAAAGCACGTATTCCTTTATTTTTGCGTATTGTTCAAACAAAGAGTTTCATGGCAATTCGTCATGTCCTTTATACACATCTGACATACTGTTCTAGCACTTTTGATATTTCGTGATCACAGATTTGTAGGAGTGTGTGCTCCACCCAATCTTTCTTTTTTTCAGGAAAATACGAAATCCGTATTCTCTCATTTTACGTCTGCAATATCTGTGCACAATTTCGTCCTCTTTGGTTCAGTTGTTCTTGCCTTTCGGGTGTCAACTTGCAAAATTTTTGTTGGGGCTTTTATATTAACACTTTACATTATGCCACATTTTCCTTTTTTATGAGATTCTTTCTTTGGGTGGGGAGAAGAGAAATGCTTTCCTCTTATATTTGTTATTTGTCATTTATCTTGTTTGAACGGCTTAAGTAAGATGATTTGTAACTTTTTATGTCATCCAACTTCGTCACAATAATAAAATTGTCGCTTTTAACGATTTGTTTATTCTTTTATTTGTAGTTTGCCACACTGATATATTTGTTACAGAATTGAGGTTTGGTCCAACTCATTTCTATTTCAAAACCGTCCCAAGGGTCGAGCTTTTTGGGTTGCCTGATGTTGCAGGAAAATGAGAATTGTAGGCGGTAATGCACTTTTGGAGTCGTGTATACAATAGAGAGCTTTCTTATAGGAAATCACTCAATGAGGATCTAGATTTTGTTGAAACTAGCAGTGAGTAGACTATAAAATTCGACTTGCTTTTTGTTGGACTTAAACCCAAAACAAAATAATATACCGATTTAACACTACGCTGGTAACGTTGGGCCTGTGAGACCCAAGCCTTTACAAAAAATGATATAACTTTAGTTGGCAAAACTCGAACTGCTATATCCTCCCCCTACCTTCCGCTCCTAAGTTGTAGTTTAATCATACGTAGCCTGTTTTAGTTTTCCCTTGGTCATTGTTGTGTGCCGCGTGCTTCTTCATAGAGTGGGCCAGACAGACCCAACGTTACCAGATATGTTATTTTTACTAGCACGATTAAATAATATTAAGTAGCGTTTTTAGAAGAGAAAACTTCATATTTCCGTGTATTGATTTGCATGTTTTTTAAGCACTTGTCGTATAGTTTTTTTATATATTCAAGTGAAGCATGGCCGAAAGCTATGAGGCATATGTTCAAAGAATAAGGGACATGTTAGAGCAAGAACTAAGTGATGTAGCTTGCAAAGAAGATTATGAAGATTGTGATTCTGACTTTTGTTTGCCTAGTGATCATTATACTAGTAATGAAGGAGGAAACTGTGATGGAAGTTCCGATTTTGAAGAAACTGTGCACAAGTATTTTGTAGGTAGAGACAAGGACACGAAATGGAGGAAGAAAAAAGGAAATGTGAATATTCGTTCTCGTTCTAGTAACATCGTGACTGCTCGTATACCGATTTCTAAAGAATTGTCTAAAGAATTCATACAGAGCCAGTTGATGCAGAGAGCACAAAATAAACGCAATCCTATTGATCTTCGAAAATCAGCTGCAAGATTATGTGGATCAACCCTTGAAGAGCATGCTCCTATGCAGCGAAAATTGAAACGAGGACGTTGCAACATGTGTAAAGACAGCAAAACCTGGCACTTTTGCCAAAATTGTGGAAAGTGGATTTGCCTGGGTCACGCAAGAATGTTGTGTGGTGAATGTTCAGATCATTACATGTAAAGATGCCAATAAGAGTGGCAGCAGTTTTTCATAAATTCGATGGAAATTAGTGCAAAGAAAAATTGAAATAAAGTTAAAAGACATATTTTTATTCAGTTTCAAGTAATATCGTCATTACCTAACATTTTTCATTTTTTGTATCATGTCTGGAATATTGTTTTACATATTGAATACTGTGTTTAAACCAAACCTAACTAAATAATAGCTGAATGAAAAATGTTCGTTAAATACTTTCATAACAATAAAAGACATATATTAATTTTGAATTTGAAATTCAAAATAAATTACTGTGCTCTTTGGTTTAATTTAACAAAAGATAATTTCCTCAATGTAAGCTCGAAGTAATAAAATATTCTTCTTTAATTGATTTCAGTGCGTAAAAACTTGAATGGGTCCCGTAGACCCAACGTTACCATTTATGAAAGTTTCCTGAACGTTACCACTGTAGTGTTAAGTATCAATTCCCATAAGATATTTATAAGTAGTCTTTAGTTGAGTTAGATATCGGGGAGCGCATTTCCTTCAGCTTATAAAGGAAATATTTAAACATATAGTAGCTAATAATGATAAGGAAAGAATAAATTCTCTGGGATATAAAAGAAGATGTGTGCCATGTGCGTAAAAGGTAATCTAATAGGGAACTTGCGCTACCCAACTTCCTTCATAATTCCTCGCTTGACCTGGTTATGTCCTTTTCACCAGTTGCTGAGCAAGGCTCTGAATCTGAGCTTCATTAGCACCTGACCAAATGTGAGTGTCACATATATTTAAGGAAATTGAATCTTTTTCAGTAAACAAGATGTTTGAGTGTAGTGGAATGCAAAATCTCATGTGACCGTCCTTGAGCGCCTATTTAATTTTACACGTGCAATCATTACTCCATATTGTCGACAGACACCAGAAGCTTTCGAATACCATGATTTTACGACAAACACGTCGTATTTGTAAAATAATTAAAGAGACATAATGTTGTAAATGTAAGTAAAATAAATGTGTCTCCATTTTTAATATACAAGGTGTTTTGAAACTTGAACCTGCAAAATGTCTGAAGAAATGAGCATCAGACGAGAAAAGCAATCCAAAATAAAAGAGAAATACTAGGCATTAAAAGTAATACATACCTACTTTATTCTAAATTGTAAGTAAAACTCAAGTTTTAATTTTAGCCATATCACAAAATTGGATAAAACTTATTTAATATAAATCATATTAAAGTAGTAATTAGACTTTGTTTCCTGTTCCCGTAATGATTAGTTGATCATATAGGCATTTTCAAACTAATTTGATCGAAGACTTGAATGTATTTCATAAGCACAAAACAATATCAAATGAATATAACTTTTTAAGCATTCTATTTTTACAACTCATTAAGACATTCTGTTTATATCAAAATTACTGAGCGATAGAATGAATATTTTAGAAGACACATTAATGTTTAACATGCTCTATCGATGTTTTGAATTTTAAAGTAGAACTTCTGTTTCTTAGACACTTCGATCATTGTACTACTTATTTCTCAACTTATGTGATATTAATATTATTGATATTATCCTTAAACTACAACGTTTAGAGAAGAACAAGAAAATAATTTTAACCGTGAAGATAAGAAGCATTTTGTATTTTATGGCTTGTGATTTTTAAACATTGTAATTAATGGTTACGAAATAACACATCAGTCAGGCTCTGAAAGACATACACAATTTTTTCTTACCAAGTGCAATGTTCTAGGTTCTGCATACACCTTTTAACAAGTAATGTTTTCTACTTTGTATACACTATTATAATATAAAATTGTTTAATTTTATATGAAAAGTAAGTCCTTAAGAGGATATGTTGATTTCTTAGTTGTTTTTTTACTTTTGTCACTATGACACTTACAGGGGGAGTTCTGGGTAACTTACTCGCCTGCACAAAACTAATCAAGCAAATTTGAAGAACCAAATCATACTGATATCAAAAAGTTAATATAATTCCTGTGCACACAGAATTCTTCGAGAGATTCAACTTGGACATTTGTATGAAAAGAAAATAAGTATATTTTAATTTAAATCCGTTAGAGACAACATTGTTAGCTACGATTATTACATACGAATTGAAAACCATCGAAGGTAACAGAAAAACGTTTTTGCAACAAATAACGGGTTTGTTAGCTAAAATTAGTCTTTGTACTGTTCACAACAATGATAGGTTAAAGGTCAAAATTGCTCAGTGGCTTTCTTCTGTTGTATGAAGAAATGGAGCAGGCAGGAAACTTCCTTGCAACACGAATTGCGTTTCCTGCACTGTTGCCACAGTCCTAGCTCTGGAGTGGGCTGAAAAATAGTACCAAATTGAACCAAAGAGGGTTGAATTCATACTTTTATACCAGTGTAATACATGGTTCTATAATACGAAACTAAAAGAGGTAAATTTCTAGAATACTAACCGCTCCCTCTTCCAAGAGTTCAAACCAAGAAAGTGCTCTTTTTAAAAATTACTTTTTAAAAGCATACAAATTAGAGGACTTCGAACAACCGTAGAATAGATGACTTCCCTCACATGCAGGAAATATAACAGAGGCCGCAAATTAAAAGGTGCAACAGTTATCTTCGGTATGTATTGAAGTAAACCAAATGCGCCTCTATTTCAAATTGACCAATAAAACAAAACGGTATTATGGCTATATACGAAAAAGTATAAAAAACGATGAACAAATCAATCATCTGCGAGTTTGTGTGAAAACAGTACGTTATAATAAAATGTTAGAATATAAATTATTGCAACTTATTCTGTCTTATTTTACGACCGGAGGAGGATAATAGACTATCAGAAGATTATGAGGTAATGCCCCGTAGTTCGAATTACAAATTTTCCACACAAAGTTCGTAGCGTTATGCGGTGCAATGTCACAGATTGAATGTTCAACAGCATGTTTTAAGTCCAACACACAGTATGAATAAAGTGAGATCTAGGAAAAGTCTTAGTAACAGACTCGTATCCAAGCGTATCTATTGTTGGCTAGCCATCCTAAGTTTTACTGTCCCCTAAAATATTTACGGTAGGCTTGCAAATGAACTATAATTTGGTGATGAACTATATTCTGGTTGGATTGGGCTCCCCGAACTTCTACCCGGCCCCCTATATTTTTGGGATGGCTACAGGCCTGCTTACTGGCACTTTTGAAAATGTGAGAAATATTTGTTAAATAGTTCCGAATTGGGTAGAATTGTACCAACGTTTTCACAAAAGGGGCTGAATTTGGTACAATTGTACAAAGTGTGGCAACACTGGTAGCATCCGTCTAAGAAACATCTCGCATAACCAAAGCGGAAAGCAAATTCGATAGGTAATCCAAAAAGTATATTATTACAGTGAATAAACCCGTTGAAATCATGTTTGAAAAATTTTGACGTTAGCAGATATCTCTCGAAAGGCATACTTCTTAGCAGTGAAGATCCCGGGAAAAATGAAAGGGGTAACACGTAATTTGTCTTTGAAGCGCGCAAAGAGATCAAAATCACATGCTGCGAGATAAGGTGGGTATGAAAAATGTGATAAAATGATCATCTGCTGTCTTAGCAGTTCCTCTTGGATAAGGACAGAGCATTGAGCAGGAACGTCGTCGTAGAACAACATCCAGTTCTTACTGCAATATTCCGAAGTTCATGTTGCCGAATTGACTCGCCTACCCGGCAAAGGATAACCCTGTAGTAAGTCTTCCTGAAAGTCTCCTTTTGGGATGAATTCCATGTGAAGAATGTAAATAATTCCCTGCGAGTGAAAAAACTGTTCAAGGATCACTTACTCCTTTGATCTCTTTTGCCCGTCATTTTAGAGTTCAGGGTTTGATGGCGACTTCCAGGTCTTTCCAGGAGCTTGTCTCGTTAAATGTGGATCGTAACACTATGCTTCACTTCCTGTTGTTGTACGACTCTGGAATGCTTCATCTGCGTCCAGACTACTGATCAGGTCACCGCAAATGGTCATCGGCTCTTCGCGTTGGTTTTGTGTCAGAATGCATGGCACGCGTTGCTGGGTAAGATGTGAGAAGTTCAAGTCATCCGTCAGGATTTTTGTGACACGTACTATTGCTGATCCGTACTGCTGCCGCGCTCACGCCTACATCCTGAGAACGGTTAGCTTGAACCACCGTTCAACCTCTTCAATCTTGCATTGAGTTCGGGCTGTTGTTTGCTGAACAATACGTTCATCATCTTCTAAATTGTTTTGCCCACGGCTTTGAGGCCAGAGCGTTCTCACCGTATATTTACTGATAATCTGCAACATATCTGTAGCGGATTTGCCAAGTGTTTGGCAGAACATGATATTTCGACTTTGCGCAAACTGTGACATTCTCCAAGTTCACCCCCAGCACGTTCAACTTCTTTCACATCAGAGACAGTACGTCTGTTGACGCTATGAAGAAGCCTGCTTCTTCCTAGGACAAGGAACTTCCACTGCTTCCCCCAGAATGTCATTTATCAACTGTAGTACACCAGTAACGCCACACTTTGTCCAGTCCACGATCTTATTGACTTTAGTAGCATAATGTTTGGTAACCTGTGTTTGGAACGCGAACCGAAACAATTCATTGTCGGTGATCGAAACTGATTTATTAACATGGACACGAACTTTACTTGATTGTTTAGTTGGTACATCATCATATCCGGATGAAGAAGTTTCATATTATGTATAAATTTTCTGCCATAATCTTTGATTGCTCGAAATCCACATGCATCAAATGATTGTACAAGCAGTGTGCAGTTCTTCGATATATTCTCAACCATTAAGTCTTAGCAATCCGTCATCACATTTGCAATGGGCAACTTACCTGTGAGTTCTCCCCAGTGATCAAACAGTAGCAAGTTCAAACCACCAGGCTTCGTCATGGTAGAAAATGCATCGGTTATATACTTCTTGCATCCTTCTTTCCGCATCATGCATTTAACTTTGAATCACTCGAAAAGTTATCAACCGTACAGTAATTCATTACCTTGTCGAAAACAGCATAAATTGATCATTCAAATAGCATACTTGCTTTATCCAGAAGTTAACTGTTTATATGCAGAGAGATGATGTGCACATTTTATCCAGAGAGTGAATATGCATTTAAATGTGATAATATCTAGTTATATTACACTGTATAATTCCCAAGTGTTGGCTACAATGTTACTTATTTAAAATACAAACAGATGTATAGTTTCTTCGAAAGTTAGAACTCGATATAAAAGTAAAAAATCGATAATCAATTTCTTCCCTACAGTATGTGAGTTAGAAAAAACAAAGAAATATTTCATAAAAAAACATTATAAGTGCATCAAAATATTGTATACCTTTAAAGTTCATATTTAAAAAATATTGTGTAATTGAAAGGAATAGACACACTTTGCCAAAACTAAAGTACAATTATTTTTAACTTTCAGCTTACTTTGGTGGAACTTTAAGTTTCTTTACTGGGTACAGTTTCATTACCTTGGTAGACATTGTGTATAATACAATCACGAATATATTAGGGAAGTTACACAACTTGTGTAATTGGACTGGATTATTTAGGAAAGCAAATATGCGACACATAAACAAAAATTGCTGCAACCATATGAAACGCATGCATATTTGCATTAAACGTAAGAACGTACGGCGCAGAAAAGATGTCAAATCATCCAACCCAAACAAAATCAAGCTTCGTTCAAGAAAGAAATGTGATAATGTTCATACGAAAGAACAACAAGGAAGGCACAGGTAAGTTGTATATAAGGTACTTAAATTTTAATTAGCATTAGCTTATCGAGTAGTTTTTTTTACTATTTCCTCACCCTAATAAAGGAAATAGTACACATAGTAACAGAACATTCAAATATAGGTTCATCTAACTTCATTTGAAATATCGAATGCTTCGTTTTATGAGAGATAAATTAGGTATTTGTGAATAGTATAGTATTTTTGTACGGTATTTTTATATATTGCTTGCCATACCACGAAAATGATAACCTACGCTTGTTGTTGGTGTTGTAGAAATAAAATGTAGTTCTATTATAATCCAGAAAATGAATTATCTTCTCAATATAATAAGAATTGTTTCATTGTTCAATTAACATAATACACTTTTTGCTATATTGTATGTCTCCCGAATGTGAGTATTAAGTAAAATATATACCACTGTCAAATTTAGATCTATCTTCGCTATGTAGCTAGTGCATGCATCCTTGGAGTTAGGAATGCAAGTTGCATTCCGATGGAAGATTATCTAATTCAGATTCCACGCAGAGCTGTTGGTTCTCATCCAAATGACTTTGCTGATGAAAGAAGTGATATATTATAACCCAACATACAAAGTGCTTTCTTGAACCCAATTTTATTAGATTCTAGATAGACAGATTACCTGTGTATTTCTGGAACATTTTGTTATAGGGAATGTATTCATTGAATGCTATAGATAACACTGACAGTACAGATGTATTGATCTTGGTAAGAACATGCTCTTGGACGGTAAATTAAGAAGGAGACAATATACACACTTTTACTATAAATACAATTTAAAAATTCATTTAAATCCAGCCCTTCAAAATCGGTCTTCACAAATATTTTCCCCCAGAAGTAACGATTTTGGCCAATTCTTTTCAAAATACCTTCCAGAGCTTCTTTACTTTCTTATATCACATTGTGGGGAGTACCTAAGTTTTTAGGTCACTCTACATCACTTTAAATTTAATCAAGTTGTTGTTTTCTCTCTTCACAATCATTTTTTCGTTTTATCTAGCCAATCACGCTTTAAAATCCTGAGTTTCTTGATAATATTTTTGTTCCTGTCATTTGTAATATTCATAAAACCATTTTTCTAAGTTTGCTTCTGATTTAAACTATACATTTCTCTATGCTTCGTTATGTAGTGTAGTAATGGAGAGAGAGATGGATTTTATTATTTCCAATATGACTAACCTATATTCAAAGTGAGGTTGATTTATTCACTATAAATCCTACGTCTTGTTCAGAATGGCATATAATTGTTTTAAATAAAGCTTATTCTTTCCAGTGATCTTTTTTCTCTTTTTTAAATAAAGGTCATCACAGTATGGTATATTTTTTCTGCCATCAACCAATAACATATCTTGCCCTAAAAAATATGGTATTTTCATCTTTTGATTTTATTATTAAATTCGATTCTTGACCTTTTTGGGAAGTTCACTATCGTCTCCTGAATATGCATTTCCAATTAAAATTATTCTCTTACCATACCTTCTAAACAGTTGATCGCCATACTTACAATATCATTAATTAAAGAGAACTGTTATATGTATCATCTTGACGTACTTCTTATAATTACTTACACTTGTTATACAGCCAAAGTGTTGAATGTTTCCATTTGTTTTTTTCATATTATTGTATATAGCTTCTGTACAAGCTTAATAAGGAAACTATAAAAGCATGCATAAAGGATGAGGTATTAGAAGTTCATTCCGTAGTAAAGTAACACAGTTCATAAGAGTACAATAGTTCGCTCACTACTTGAACATTCTTTCATTTACTGTGAACACCTCAAAATGCAGCCTCTTTCCTAGGTTGCAAGAAGTACAACTGTCTTCATAATTGGAGCGTCAATAATTCCATTAACATTTACATCAAAATGATTTATGGATCTGTAAATTCATAAGAATATTTCCCTTGTTATGAAAATATTTAATCATGATACTTTTGCACTTCTAAAGAACTTTATCACTTCGTGGACATTTTTGTATAAACTTTTACTAAGTTTTTTTTTGGGTTTTTGTTGAATTTACTATGTTTAATATAAATTCTTTACTCCATTTCACGTTTTAAGCTCATCACTATGTGTACCACTTCGTCTTGTAGAGCGGTTTATGTGTGAGTCATTTTCTACCCACTATCTTTAATTTACTATCTCTCTCTTGAATACAATTTATTGTAGAACAGTTCAATATCCATCAGTACTGTGTACAGTTTTACTGAGATTGCCATATTATTTTTCAGGTTATAACTCTCAAACCATTGCTTCAGTTTCGACCCCTGCTCCTTCTACTCATGTTGTCTTCAATTCTGTATTCATTTGGTTATATTTGGAAATATATTTCATCTTTGATCATGTGTTTTGCATTGTAAAGTTTCAAAGATAATAATGTCAAACCAACTTTATATGACCATAGAATAAAACAAAAAGGACAATTTATTAATCTATAGATTATTTTAAATATGGCGATACTTGTGGATATCATTGCATTCGAAAATATTTACGCTTTCCTCAGCAGAATTAAATACGATATTTTATATCCATGTACTAAAGTAGGAAATTCCATTTCAATTAGCAAGACGAAAAAAATGTATCTCGAAATAAGAAATCTGTTGTAAAGAAAATTATTGACGAGTAATTAAATCCGAAGATGTACTAGTATTTCTTCTTGCGTTCTATTCCCATTTCTCGTGGTCTTAATACAATCTACATTTGCGTATGTATTCATTAAACAGGTCTGCAAAATTATTATTTATTTTTTTTTGATGCCCTGGATACGTTTGCTGATTCTTGTTGATTTCGGCGTACTGAAGCAAAAAATGACCTCCTTTGCGTAAATCGCTTCACATTTTCAGGCAAATGAATAACTCCCTTAAAAATCCGCCAATATTTTGGTGTTTTGTGTAAGTTTTAATTAGGGACGTATTACCTCGCCCCTGATCATCGTAGAGGAAAGAGTCATACACTTTTAATCGTCTGCGACATTTCAGAAATAGTACTAATACTTTTAGTCAGACGTACTAGTGGGAAAGTATGGACTGAAAACGGAAAAAAATGTAATTTCCTTAAAAAAACATTTTTGTGGGGTAGCAACAGTCCGTAGTTAAAATAAAATTTATTGTCGAAAAATAACTTTTAAATACTGGTAACATAATCTGCAAATTAGGTCAGAATCAGATACACCTAAAGTGGGGAAAATATATTTTGTGAACTATTTCCTGCTAAAATTTTTCCCAGTTCAACTTAATAAATATAATTAACCTAAGTATAGGACAGAGAGTATCAACTTACTTTTATTTTATTTCAGCATATTCTCGTGAACGAACAAGACAAAATATTGTGATTTACTATAGCCACTGTGAACCTTCTCCAACGTATCTGAAGAAATCATTTCTACACTCTGGACAATTCTCTGTTTTAAGTAATCTTGTAGATATGTTGCAAAATGTGTTCGTGTCAACTGCCCATATGCAAGGAGCATCGGAGTATTAATTGTGCGACATTTCTTTGTAAACTGCCAATCACTCTCATTTCCAAAATAAAATTTGGAGTTTTCATAAAGATTCAACATAAATGGTATGCAACCTGTGCCCCCTATTGCTCTGCCTTACTACAACAGCAATCCAGATTGCAAAAACCCATACCTCTGTTTACTACAAAAACGTCAATTCTCTTATTAACTGACAAAAATATGTTCCTTACCGTATGTCCCTGCTAAGGATATTTATGCCAAATATTTTATGTGATTTTTAGTAGGGGGACTGTAGCTCCAATTTAGAATTTGATGACACTCAACTCACCACCTTTTTACGTCCCTTGCCATCCAAAAGTTGAGCCTTAAAAATTAATGTTCGAGATAGCTATATTATCATTTCAGATGAGTGATATTGCATTTTATAACAAACAATATTGATGTGCCCTAAAACCTTTACCAACAATCGGTGGGAAAATCTTCAAACGTTTACATAGAATATCACATAAGGAAAGTGAAGTTTTGTGTATACGCCCCGAAAACAGGGGCTAAACGATGACTTTCTCTCATTTGCTGTTAAAATTTGAAAACTGCCGACATTTTTCAATAAGAATGTCGAATTTCATACTAATAGTGTGAAATTTTGTCTTCTTCCAGTAGAAAATTACACGAATTGTGAATCAGGATATATATACACAAATATATGTATATGTTCGGAAATAGGGGATTAGAGGGGCTTTGTCTCTAAATTTACATTACATAATGGCAGTTGATATCACGAGACAATAGAAACATCAACCACAGTATAGCTACTAGACGCGTTCCAAAACCCGATTAACTGGTTTGGGTTTCGTTAAAGGTTCAAACAGAATGTGTCAGTTTATTTCAGAAACCGAACTGTAATATGGTTCAGTTTTGTTTAAAACCAAACATTATATACCCGCTTTTTAGAATATCCAAACATATTTTGGAAAAGTTCCAAACGCTTTCGCTTTAATTTAAGGTATTATGAATCTGCTGTTTCACTTTTGAATGAAATTACACTTTCACATGTGTTTTCTCTATATATTTTTGAGAGAACACGTTAATGAGCAAAGGAAAATACAACTATTTTTTTGGGTTCGGTTAAGTTTCGGTTAACCGTTTGAAAATGAAATGAAATAAATTCTTTGCGTTTAATGTTCCACCATTATGACTGTTAGGTTAAACAAGGCAATTATTAAAACAAGTGAATTATGAAGGACGAATTGGTGGAATGAGAAAGTGGGAGGAAACGGGAGTACGAGAGTGTCCCGAGAAAACCACGTGCATGATATTGTTAAGCTCAAGCTTACTTGCTTTCAGAACGATCCTAGAACCCCATCCATCAGATAGTTCACTAGTCGGGGTCCTCGAATTCGGTTCCCGTTGGGAGTGCCTTTGTAATTTTAAATAATCTCGATGTCTGTGTTTCTGCCCTGTCGTTCAAGGTAAAATCAGTCTAATCTAGTAGAAAATAGAGGCAAATTACGGATATATTTTCGGTGAATCCAAAGCAAAAAGTGGAATAAAACACAAAGTTGTTCTTAAGGTTTCAAAATCACATTTGTCTTTCAAGTCCTTGCGTTTGTATGTATGTTCTTTTGATTTCAAATTTAGATTACAATTCTCTGCACTATAGTATTTTATCTTAAGAGAATCAGAGTGAAATCAGGGTGTTCGTTCTTATTAAACTTTTGAATCAACAATGTGTCCAATTTGCTATATACAGGAGAGTTGTTTCCTCTGACTTAATACAGCCGTCTTAGAGTAAGGGCGTAAGGATTCGTTTCGTAGTAAATAAGTCCTGGGTTTGATTCCGCGTAGGTGATTAGAGGAAATTTTTATGATTTACAATATTGACACTACTGATGTATAATAACATGAAAAATATTCCATTTCTCTTTATCTTACAGTTGAACGACCTTCTTAACAGAAGAAATATTAACAACATGACGACACATGTGTTCAGCCTAGATTCGAACTGTCTGACGGGGACAACGTAACGTATTTTGCAAACAATTCATGAATACTTAAGGCTCATTGTTAGGGCTTAGACTTATCCTTAAAATGTATATCTTATAAGGCAGTTCACCCTTGTAAAGAAACCCTGTAAAGACCCTGTAAAGTAACAATTTCTTTTCGTTTTTCCTATGATTTTCTGTAGGCTTATTTGCATTTATCTCGGTCTAATTTCACCCATACAAGTGTCACAGATTATTCTAGAAATTTTTAAACTGAGACGTCTTATAACTAATTGTAAAAGAAACATGCAATATAGGCATTAAACACCAATTTTAATGTCAAATCATTACATTTACAATTTACAAATGTAAAAAGTATTACACGTTTAATTATTTCATCATATGTTCATGCCTTAAAAAATGGATGAAACATCTCGGACCGAGTTTCGGACACTCGATCTTCAAATTTCGCAAGTTCTTTACGAAGACGGAACGGATGAAGATGCCTGTCTACTGGCGGAATATGTATTGCTTGCAGCTAGCGCCTATATAAAGAAAAGAAGAAATATGCAATTCCCTCTGTATAAATCTGCGGGAGTTCTGAAAGATATAGGCTTACGTTTTGTACTTAGTGTCTGAACAAGTTTCCAATTTTATGTGAACAGAAGTGTACACTGAAACAGCCAGAAAATGTCCACAATCTTGTTGGAATGGTTCGTAATATTGAAATATCAAATCTTCAGTAGGCCCTAATAATAATCACAATAATATGACTAATAATAACAACAATAATAATAATATAAAATACACATTTCGTATGAGAATAGGTTTATTAAAATTTGCAAAATCGCCGCTAACACTCGGCCAAAGCTACAAAGTAGTCGGGATTGGAGTGAAGTTTCAGTACCACCAGGACATACCTCCTGGGTACGTCTCTACAAGTAGCTAAACGCTAAACGAAAGGTTTCCAGTAAACTTCCATATATCAAGTAGGGCTATTGAACTCACATGAGCCGTACGAAAATTTATGTTTTTAAATTTTACGTTAGATGGTTATGCCTGATAAGCTAAGGGACACTTCGATAATGAGAATGAAAGAAATAGTAGAATGAAGAAAGTGGAAGGAAATAGAACCCCAAAGAAAACCCACACACACTGCGTTTGTCCACAAAAACGCACACTAGAGGGAGCTGGGATAGATCGAAGAACACAAGCTCCAGAGCAGAGTGGGATACAACTGAAATAACCATAAGGAAAGCGCCTAACGTTTTTGTTACAGGGTGAACCATTAAATTCAGAAAACATCAATAATAATAATAATAATAATAATAATAATAATAATAATAATAATAATAATAATAATAATAATAATAATTATTATTATTATTATTATTATTATTATTATTATTATTATTATTATTATTATTATTATTATTATTATTATAGTGGGCAACCATCAACGGGCAATAATAATAATGGCATCACCAATGGGCAACTAATTACATTTCGCCAAAAATAGGCGGCCTTGCTGTGACTTTACGCGGTTTCCCTACTTGCGCTTTGAAAATTATACCAGCATTGGCCCAACAGCAGCAGAGACGCGATGGAACGCCAATAAATTACAAATTATTCCACCAAAATACGTTAAATAGCCAATCTTCGGGATTTGATTTCATTAAGGTTTGTCTAAAAAATACTTTAAAAAACATATTTTAAAAAATGATTTCCTAGATGGGCGTGAACCACCGGCCTTCTGTTTACTAGTAGAGTTCTGTTCCGATTTCGACACGGAGGCGATAAAGACAACATTGCTTATGGAGGGATAAATCGTTGAAATCTTTTTAATTTGGATAATGAGAGTGCTCCTTTAACCGTGTAAATTCCTTAATAAACGTTTGGCATCAGCTCCAGGGACACAAGCTCCAGAGAAGAGAGGCTATGAGTGAAACAACCATAAATAAAGAGCCTAATGATTTGGCACAAGGTGAACCATTGATTGATTGACTGATCTTTGAGTTTTACGTCCCGTTAAGCAGCGAGGCTAAAATGAGACGTGGTGGACCTACTGATTAACGTGGAATCTTAACCAAATGAGCTCCCGCCGGGAATTGAAACCGCGTCTCCCGCGCCAAAGGCGCGCATCCTAATCGCTTAGAAGGTGAACCATTAAATTCACAAAACCCTAATAGTATTATTATTATTATTATTATTATTATTATTATTAATAATAATAATAATAATAATAATAATAATAATAATAATAATAATAATAATAATAATAATAATAATAATAATAATAATAATAATAATAATAGATATTAACATTTTAAGAATTGCCCTAAAATTAGGGAAAACTTACATAAAAGTCGGAACTTCAGGGATGGAGATTTTGAGGAAAGTAATTGTTATATAAACAACCGAATATCTGTGAACAGTAAGACTTATAATAAAACAACTTTTAGGATATGTAGAAGTAATGATAAAAGCTTTACTACAAAAATCTTAGACACACCATAGTTCGATGAGCTCCGAAATACAAAGTAACAAAATAGTATACAAGATTCAGTCTGCAGAGCAATTTGTTACTTGAAGAATGGACATACACTATTCCGAGAATCGAGATAAAAGAGAAATGTTTAGGATACCTTTCGTCTCGTTCGATTCTCATCTCGAAAGAAAAACGATAACTTGAGTTAGCATTGTCCCGTCTCGAAAGTAAAATGGTAATTCTCGTCTCGATTTTGTTTGCATTGTTATTGTAACGAGAAGAGAAATTCCTCTTCTCGTGTGCAACACTAAACAAACCACAAATTCTTGCGAAATGTCACGTTCCTGCTTGTAATTGTATGACCTGAGTGTTAATAAGCTTCTATCTTTTAATCTTCTACGAGATAATTATTATTAATGCGGAAGATTTCGTAGTTCAAGTATTGCAACATGCAAATATTCTAATATCTGAAGAGAATAAAACGCGAGTCATCGCCGATCAATTGCCAGGAAAAGTCTAAACTAGAAAAACTTACCAGCTCGGGTCCGACCAAAGTACTTTCAGATTAGTAGACGAACGCCTTGACCACTCAACCACGACAACTACGCGACAAGTGGTTCGTCTTTATTATGTTTACGTTAGTTTTCTGCCACACCTCAGTTCGGCAAGCACCAAGGTGCTTGAAAGTAGGGGAATGAGTCATGGTTTATTAATACCGTCTCTCAGGGGAACTCCTGGGTGTCCCCTAGTTGGTTAACGTAAGGAAGGAACTTCGGGGAGATTGATAAATACGGGCATTAATAAATTGACAAAAAAGATGTGAAATGTCCATGCTATTGTCCTCTTTTCACTTAAATAAATTATTGACCGTAGGTTAATTTGAAATTGTATTACTTTCGTGTGCAAACTGCAAAATTTGCTGTTATTGTAATGTATATTTCTCTTGTTTTCAAGCTTAAAACCGTGAAATTACAGACTGATGAAAATTTCACAATTCTCGAATTTCGCACCATAATGACATTTTTATTATTCCAAAGACATTGGAATTGATTGTCGTTCGCTTACAAACAATGTATTAGGTGGCATGAATTGTAACTGATTACTCTCGAACTTTTTCTGGGTATCAAAGTTTTGATTACAATCTGTAACTCTGTCTAAATTTCCACTTAGTTCTTACAGGTGGTTCGGAATGACGAAACGTTTTCCTTGCAATAGGCTATAAAGTGATTATGGAACATCTCCAATCATTCAAAGAAACAGACATTGCCTGACAATGAGGTTATATTTACATTTTTCAGTTTTGTTTAAAGAAATGATCACGATACATAAAATTTTCCATAGAACTTATAGGTTATAAATCAACATAATTAAAGATTTTAATGACTTTTTATGAAATGTTTTCTTTGTCGTAATTCACTTTCAAACTTACCTTTTCCACTTTCCACACTTCTCCATGCTTTTTCAAATTTTCAAATGTTACCCAGTTCACAACAAAAGATCCACAGGTTATGAGTCACAAGATCACAAGATTCAATGTTGTTTATCTTCTATCAGCACACTATGTCAAGAGAAAATGCAAAACCACACAAACAAGCAAGGAATTAAACATACAATATTGATGCTCAGTTATTCCACCGTCGTCCGATGTTGCCAGGTGGAAGTGGGAAATGTTAGTTCCGTCCGGAAAGTTTCCACTTTTATACGCAACATTTTCTCAACTTCCGTGTACGGCGGGGGCTGGAAGTGATATGTCTTCTATTAATGATGGTTTGTATTTTATATGTTGTAATGTTCGAATAACGCATATATATATATATATATATATATACAGCATCGTAACTTAGATTTTTTCTGGGAAGTAAGTGTTAATACACGTACATTGAGAAAAATCCATTATCCGGACAGCGGTATATTGTACAAATACAAGGATTCGTTATGTTTACTAAGGAAATCTGTACGGAGCGTACTTTATCCATATACTACAGAGGTACTGCCTTTTACCCGCTTAGATGTTACATCATGTCGCTGCAGGATGTCTGACATCTAACAATTTTCCGTATTTTACATACGTATACGTATGTTAAATACTTCAGCTATACGTTATATACGTCCATCTGTGTGTAAGATCCAGACCGCCTATAGACACTCTTTCTTTCGCCATGGCTGACGTCATTGAACTACCGTCTTTTGCTTGCGAAACGAGGTTGTTTACAAACGGAACAGAAGAGAGGAAGGAAACAAAAGCCTGGGTAAGTACAATAGTTAACTATTACTTTAGTTAAATATTCCATTAATTATATATTCTTTTAGTGTAACTTGCTTTAATATAGTACTAAGTAAGTAATGTAGTTTATGACTACAATTCTTACTATTGTAACTCGTAAATGATTGAGGAGAATGGAATGGGTGAATCTGAATTTTGAAAAAACTTTGAATATTAATGTTTTGAAACATATTATGTTTCAAGGTAGCAAAATGAATGTTATGTGTTTATTCATTCCATTTTATATGTGACGATTTATTACTTGGTGCAGATTTACTACAGGACTGCTTAACATAATTGCTAATAAACCGTTTTCAGCGCGGAAATTTCCTTGTGTAGTGAAGATTTAGGATTTAGATTTCTGGGCTTTCGGCATCAATGGCCTTGTTATCCCATATGAGGGATGACTTTCCTCGGCGAGTACACTATCCGGGGAAAGGAAGGGAAGAAAGGATTGGGGAAGGAAGAAAACGGCCTGGGACCTATATGTTAGGTACCACTCCGGCATTTGCCTGCTGTGAATGAGGAAAACCCAAAGAAACCTCATTCAGGATGGCTGGACTTAAAATCTTTTGATACTTTTTCGACCGAGTTCTCCCCCGGGATCGAACCCGGAACCGTTCGCACCGAAGGCGAGAGCGCTAGCGACTACCCTACGCGGGGCCACTTGTGTAGTCTAGAAAACTCATTTTTACTAGGATATTTGCAATTTTTTTTTTTTTTTGCTTTTAGTTTAACGCCCCATGATTGTACATCAATGCAAGAGAGAAGGTGACAATGAGATACATGATAATGGTGGAATCAAGAAAATGTAAGGAAACTGGAAAGTCTTAAGAATAACCACACCTACAGTGTTCACCAAAAGGCTATTTGTCGGGAGCAGGAATCGAACCAGGGACCTAACGCGTCAGAGGTAAGCGCTCTACTACAAAGCTTTCTTTTGTTTAAAGAACTTGTTTACATTGAAATATATATATTTTACTAAGATACTGACATATTTTACAGCCTCACTGAAATTTAAAAAAAAAAAGTAGTCAGGGAGAGTTTACTTGTCAGATTTTTATTTTTTAATTTAATTTATTTTTATTTTTATTTATTTTTGCTTTGTTATGTTCCCTAGTTAATTAATGTTTGGGTTACTGAAAATTAAAACCTTTTTAGTATTATTGTTATGTCATCACTTTGGAACCAAAAAAGTTAGATTTTTTTTCTTGTGTTTTCATATAGGAAGTTGGTAAGTTTGTGCCTTAGCATTGGTTTGGTTTCTAGAACGTAGTTGAAGGTCATGTTGAGTTGAGTCTTGGCGGGTTTAGAGTTCGTGAAGTGTCAGGCACTGCTTGTGCCCCTGTCTTCTGTCTGTGATGTTTCCTGGCTTTGGGCTGTGAGGTATTTATGTTGAGGAGTACCAACGCAGGCCGCGTGATATACAGGTAGCTACAACACAGCTTCAACAGCTACGAGTGCCAGGTGTTCATCTTTCGTTACGGCGTGACTAATGCAGTATAGTACTAGGTTCAAATTCTATGGGTGGTAAAAATGGTCGTGGTGTGGTAAGAAATACAACGTAATTGTTATTAGTTTATTAGTGTTTCTTCATAGTATAGTTTCACTATTTCTAGAAGGAATTAAGTATTAACGAAGTAATAAATAAGCAAAAGCACACTTTGATTGGCGTTAACTATTTCTCATACTCCATTGAGAATGTTTTGATCCTCAGTTGCGCAAACATCCAGTGTGCGTTTTTTTGTTTGCTTACACTGCCTTATAGATGAGCTCCCTCGTGGCTAAGTGGTTAGTGAACACGCCTTTGGCGTGGGACACCCGGGTTCGATTCCCGGCCGGGGGCCGCGGTGTCTCAGTGGTAGAAGGTTCACCTCTGGTGCTTGGGGTCCCGGGTTCGATCCCAGCCCCGCCAAGTGAACCTTGTGGTGGACAAACACCGTGTGCGTGGGTTTTCTCGGGGTTCTCCCGTTTCCTCCCACTTTCTTCATTCCACTATTTAATTCATTACTCATCACCGTCTCCATTAGCCTAACCGGCATAACCGTAGGACATAAAACTCAAAGATTTCATTTCATTTTTTCGATTCCCGGCCGGAGCTTATGTGGTTCGGATTCCACGTTAATCTGTAGGTCCACGTCTCATACAGCCTTGCTGCTGAAAGGAACGTTAAAATCAAATCAGCACTGTTTTACAGATGCAATTGTTCGATTCCGAGTTCGAATGAAGCTTTTTACGGGCAGGGGGCGACTTTTATATATACAATCCAAGGATTATAGTTATTAGTCAGTGATGCAATATATAGACCTATATATATTACAAAATTGAAAGTGACTATGTTTGTGACTCTTAATCTCTTAAGAGCTGCGGTGGCTCAGTGGTAGAGCGTTCACCTCCGGTACTTGGGGTCCCGGGTTCGATCCCAGCCCCCGTCAAATGAACTTTGTGATGGACAAACACCATCTGCGTGGGTTTCCTCGGGGTTCTCCCGTTTCCTTCCACTTTCTTCATTCCACCATTTCATTCATTGCTTATCATCAGCGTCTCGTTTAGCCTAACCGGCATAACTGTGGGACGTAAAACTCAAAGGTTTCATTTCATTTTTTCTTAATCTCTTTGGAATCTTGTACTTAGGTTCACAGCGGAAGCGACGAAATAACTCGACTCATCCATTGTAGCTCTCTTCGCAACCAGTTTCCAAAATGTTGGCAATAAGTTTGCGAAACGGGATATGACGACTCCAATTTTGGGTGAAAAGTCGCTATAAAAAATAATAGAGAAATTCATTGTCTATAAGCATTGTTTTAAAGTTGTAGATGTAAACTAAACAATATGTTCTACTCACTGGCTCAAATCCGTGGGGGGGGGGGATGACGGATACATGTCCCCTCCAATCTTGGAACTGAGGGGGACTTCTCCCCAATAATCCGATTTGAAATGTTTTTTGGGAGAAATTTGATTATTTTTGTCCGATTGCTACAAAGGAACGTGAGATAAAATAGATGTCCCCCAGAATAAGCCTCAAATCTGCAGCCTCCCAACGCTGAAGACAACTCTGATCCTCCACAACATTGTTTTTCAACTTCATAAGTATTTTGGACATCGCCAAAAAAAGTATGGTAACGGTCTTACCCCCCCCCCCCGCCAATGTTGAAGACAGATTTGCGCCGCTGGTTCTACTCACATCTTTGTAAATAGGGCGCAACCAATCCTTTAATTCAGGGATCATTTCAGGTTGTTTCGGGTACTTTTGTTCATATTGTGGTCAAAATAGTTCCGAAATAATTAACACTACAGTACTTACGTTAAGCAATTTTTTGTAAAAGAAAAAGTGCAGAATAATTAAAAGACCCCAAAGGACAAATATAACAAACATCTTCTTCGCCTTTATTCACGCAATCTATCGATAGCTAATCTTGTTGCTATCGGTAATGATGTATTACGTGTGTTTCTCAACGGAAACTCTGCGAACTAAAGGACATCAAGTTTGTAGTTGTTCTTCGTTAGAGGGCAAGGGTAACATAACAATGCAGGATTGTGGGGCAGTGAGTATGCTGTATTTCCAAACTCTTCATCAGTTGCGCTGATTAAAACAAACAAACAGAAAAAAGAACGTAAAAACTGTTTTGAACTAATAATGCTTCTCTACAGATGAACATTTTGTTTGGAGCAAAAAGTCGCTAAATGTGTAAGTAGGTAAATCGTCATTTAAAAATCACCCAAAAAAGTCTCCAATCGGAAACAAATATTTTTTGTCGCTATCGTAGGGCGACCATACGTCCCGTTTTGACCGGGACAGTCCCGTTTTAGTGGCGTGTCCCGGCCGTCCCGTCAGTAGATGGAAAAAGTAGTATTCGTCCCGTTCTATGTAAATGAAAGAAGTAAATAACAAACCCAGTATCTTTACTCCTTTTAAAAGTATTAATAATTAATAATAACAAAGAGGCAAAAATTGAACTGAAATTCCCTATATTAAACATACTCTATAGTTCGCAGTACTGCTCGAAAGGCAGCAGAGGTTTTAGCAGTTGGTTGTGTGTTGAACAATTTCAACGTGTCTTTCCTTTTTCATAAGTACCCGCTCTGTAACAAAGAGAGAGAGGAGGAAATCTGATATCAAGGCACTGATAAGAACAAAGGTAGATCTAAAAGTCTAGGGTTGCAAGAACCTGTCCCGTTTTTAACTGAAAATTTTATGGTCAACCTACGCTATCGTTGAGGTCGAATTCCCCTTATTTAGCGACTTTACCCAAAATTGGCAACATTGACCCCCACCGAACAACCAGGGTTGAATTCAGGGGGTAGCCCGGGGGGAATCTCCCCCCCGAAGAAAATTAATTCCCCCCCGGAGAAACTCCCAAAATTTCAGTCACAAAATGTAGAAATTACTTCACCCAATTATTTGCTTTTCTTTCCGTGTACGTGCAGACGAAATCCGATCTCTCAATATACATATAAATGACGCAGACCCATTCTATATAAATGTTAACATGTAACATCTAAGATAGAATACCAAATAGTGAATAAAACTTGTATTTCTTAACGCTTAACGCTATGACTGAGTTTGGCAGAACATGAAATTGTTAACTGTTGAAGAAAGGTTTGTATTTTAGTAGGTACTATACTCTCGCCCTATATTATATATTAGTAGGTAGCACTAGCACAGGTTGAGATACGAAAGGAAAGATAGGGAAGATCTTTCGATCATTCCATATAATCTCTCATGTCAGCAGACTTCAGTTCTTGAAAATATACAGTTCCTACATTATTTGAAATAGGGCGCCTAAATCCCATTTCTCGCATCGGAAGTAACAGACGTAAATGTGTTTTACGATTGTTAAAGTAAACACATCTTTCTTTAATTAAAAATAATTCAGTTAAAGGGTGAGATTCAGTGGGCGTCATTTAGAGGGATCAGGGAGGAACAGTTATCCCTCCTTGATTAGAGACTTATATAGAATTTATCAATATGATAATAGTATATAAGTGAAAGATTGCTATTGAAGGTGGCCAAGATCCTGCTCAGTGCCGTTCCATGGGGGAGGGGCAAGCGGGGCGACGGCCCCGGGCGCCGAAGTAAGGGGTGAAAAATTCGGGAGGGAAAAAGAAAAGAAAAGAAGGAAAGAAAAACAGAGGAATGAAATACATGTGGACATATATAAAATGAAAGGAAAAAAGTAATGAAAAGTGCTCAAAATCAAGGAAAAGCAGGGTTTACTTTTTAAAATTTTCTCACCTTTGGCGGCTGGTCTGTCGACCTCACTCATATATACGGGGATGCCGTCGTATACTCTCGCGCCAAGCGCTGATTTTCCACGACACGGCACTAATCCTACTGAAGATTTCGTCAACTAAACTATTGATGTATATGCAGTGAAGAAACCAAGGCTAATATGTTTGATTTAGAATCAGAAGTGTGAGAAAGAATGAAAACTTTTTATTAAGATATTCCTAAGTATGTTTGTTTTAGGAGAAAAAATATTTCAGTTAATTTAAATCTTTTTAAAAATTTTTACATTAGTAACAAACAGTAATTACTGAATATAGGAAATAATAAAAATAGTTACTGTAAATAGCAGTTAAAGTTTAGTGTAAACTATTTTTGCCAGTCTTTATTTAATGTTTTAGATGAAATCAAACGATTGTTTTCTTAAAATTATAATCTCATTGAATATTTATCAGCAATTAGTCTCAATATTAGGTAAGATGTGTATGTGAATGGAATTGTTAAATATGCTGCTTTCTTGAAAAAAATACAGAAAAATAACCCTCCCCCGAGCAGTTGACATTCCCCCCCGGGTGTAAATGTCTGAATTCAACACTGCGAACAACACCCCGTTATCTTTAGCCTAGCCAGCATAATAGTGGGACGTAAAACTTAAAGATTTCATTTCGAACAACACTCCCAGAAACCTATTGTTATACCATTCCCAAAACACCCTTTTGTACAGTTCTCCCTATTCGAAAAAAAAATTGTAAATAGCAGTGTTCATACATAAATATGGAACTCAATTTCCCTGAATTTTCCAGGTTTTCCAGGTATTAATTTTTCAATTTCCAGGTCTAGTGGAAGAAACTAATAGTACGAGAACACATAAATTTTAAGAATACTATATTTAAATATTTGAGAATGGCCACCCTTCTCCCCAATGAACGATTGCAATTAAATATTGAGTCACAAGAAAATAAATAATTAAAATAAATAAAATTTAAGTTGAAAAATATGAAGTTGAGAAACCTACTAAGGGAATTATATAATACTTTTGTTCCATACTTGAATACATTCAAAATATACAAAAATATTGGCTTGGGGAAGAAAAAAGGGCCCGCGAGATTTTAACTGATTCTTATAGTACTCGACAACAGAAATAAATTACTGAAAGAATTTTCAAAATTGGCGCAGGTAAACATGCAGAAAATCGCATTTTCATGTACCGGTTCAAAATGGGGAAGAAAAGACGACCGCGAGATTTTAATTGATTCTTGTACACGACGAGAGAAATCGATTAGTGAAGGAATTTTCAAAATCGGCGCAGGCAAACATGGAGAAAATGGCATTTTCATGTACCGGTTCAAAATGGGGAACGAAAAAGGTTCCGCGAGATTTTAACTGATTCTTGTAGTACTCGTCGAGAGAAATCGATTAGTGAAGGAATTTTCAAAATCGGCGCAGGCAAACATAGAGAAAATCTCATTTTCATGTTCCGGTTCAAAGTGGGGAAGAAAAAAGGGCCGCAAGATTTTAACTGATTCTTGTAATACTCGACGAGAGAAATCGACTAGTGAAGAAATTGTCAAAATCGGCGCAGGCAAGCATGAAGAAAATCGCATTTTCATGTATCAGTTCAAAATGGGGAAGGAAAAAGGTTCCGCGAGTTTGAACCGCTACGATGTATGTTCACGAATGTCCCCGTCTTCTCAAATTTAGTTAATTACTGTGACACTGAAACATGTGACACAGAGTCACATTGTGGATGACTGCAATCGGCAACCACTGCACATATACTCCTCCCGCCCCACAGTTTGATTATTTCGATCCATTCCTCACGTGCTAACGGCATGGTTCACATCTGCAAGAAAGAGGTAAATGTAACGTTCAATTGGCAATAGCTTTTCACCAAATTAAGCTGCATGAAATCTGATTGCATATTTGACATACTGAGAAAATTCTAGTCCGTGGCCATATGTATCACATATCCCATCAATTCATAAAAATTTTGAACACAAAATTACGGTCGTCCGTGTGACGTACTCCCAAAAGGCCTAATGTGTATCACCCACCTCACATTCAATGAAACCACATCCGTGTAGAATTTAGAAAGGAACTTCTTATGATGTATACAGGATGTCTCAAACGTTCCCTGACATAGGATAACTCTGTTATTATCAGAGTTACAACAAAATGTAAGAGGAAAAACATCTCGAAATATGACGTTTTCAATCTAAAGTGAACACTTTTTAAAAAAAATCGGACGAGATGTTTGTGCTGTATACTCTTTATGCACCCAATTTTAAATGAAAATGCAACGTTGTCATTTACCTGGACCCACAACATAAGTGAATGAAGTTACTGTTTGAAACGGGGGCTGGCCATCGACATGTTAGCGTAAAAGACAGTAACTTCACTCACTTACGTTGTGGGTCCACGTAAATGGCAATGTTGCATTTTCATTTCACATTGGACGCATAGCGAGTGTACAGCACAAACGGGTCATCCGATTTTAAAAATTCCTTCACTTTAGAATGAAAACATTATATTTGGAGACGCTTTCCTAAGTAGTATAATTTAGTTTGTTTAAATTTACAATTTAATACAAGTAGATTCGGATTTATATGCGTAGGATTTTGTATGCATCTAACTAATGAATTCTTTATTTTCATGCTTAACTTAGTGACTTGGCTTTGGACTGCAACTGATTATTGTAACCCATTATTGCTTGAGAAGAAACAAGATATCCGAATCTTCATTTGGAGAAATCAAACGTCTATTGGAAAGCTGGGGATTACAATCATTAATTTCTACATTTCAAGGTGAGTAAATTATATATTCTGTGTTTGTTGTTAAATTACTATTACTATTATTGGGTTTGAAATCAATCAAGCACTTCATGATATTTTATGGGGATCAAGATGGGTGCCGGATAGATAAGTATTTGAGCGTCAGGCTCTTATTTCTTTTCAATTTAATATTTAATCAATGATTATTTTTCTCCCTCATTATTCCACCAAATCGTATTCCAAGATCATATATCCATTTTTGATCGATATATCCATATTTTTGATCTGTTTCATATTTCTATATTTTAGATTTTTGATATTGTTTATATTTCGATATTGCTGTATTTTTCGATATTTCGAACAAGTTTCGATAGTTTGTCAATATCGATTATCTATATCTAAATTCGGATATCCCAAAGCCCTATCGAACCCCCTCCGAAATGAAGTTTTTGGCTATGGACCTGATTAGGGATGCGCACGAGACAAGACGAGACAGAATTTTTGTTACGAAATTCGAGACGAGATAGAGCTCTTCCAATAGAAACGGATCCAGTTTTCGAGACGAGACATAACTTTCGCGGCACCTTTTCGAGAGGAGACAATCTCAAATCTTTTCTCTTGCGCATCCCTACACTTGATCCTGAGGTATCAAAAAAAAAAGTTAATGAGAAATACCGGTAACATGTAAATACAATATAGGTAGCTAAAACATTTTTGTTTTCATTCTTCAGTAATGCATTATTATTAATCTCAGGGGGGCGAGGTGGCTCAGTGGTAGAGTGTTAACCTCCGGTGTTTGGGGTCCCTGGTTCGATCCCAACTCGCGCCGTGTGGACTTTGTAGTGGACAAACACCGTGCTCGTGGGTTTTCTCGGGGTTCTCCCGTTTCCTCCCACTTTCTTTATTCCACCATTTCACTCATTTCTCATTATCTCCGTCTCCTGTAGCCTAACCGGTATAATCGTGGGACGTTAAACTTAAAGATTTCATTTTTTATTAATCTCTGTATTTTATAGTGTATTCTCAAGCTTAAGGTGATGTATAATTAAATTTTGAATTCAGTTAACTTATTTTGTTTCTCAGATTGTTTTTAAAATGTATGTACAAACGTTTATTTTCATTCTTGAGAGTTTAAAGTGACGTATAGTTATTAAACATAGTATTTAATATTGTACTCTTAACGTGGAAGTGATATACAGTTAACTTTTGAATTCAGTTAACATTTTTCTCTCTGAAATTGCTTTAAAAAGTATGTAAACACGTTTTTATTTTATTTCTTGAGTGCTAAAAGTGATGCAAAGTTATTAAGCTTACTACTTTATATTGTATTCTTAACCCTAAACTGATACACAGTGCGTTTTTGAATAAATTATGTCAAGTTATTTGAGTGACGAACACTGGTAGAAAATCCTGACTACTACTGGAACATTTTGATTTTAAGGTGACGACTACTGGTGCAATGATTTTAAAATATTGTTTTTCCTCCAACGGCTACTCCCTTTTTAATTCTAACTACATGGTCATTATAGGAAGGATCAGTGAGTCTTTCCAACTATGGTACAGCTCCGACAGATTCACGATGCTCAGAGAAGAGACAAAATATTATGTTTTCAACCTTAAAGTGAGAACCACTGGCGTTTTTACCCTGCTATGCAAAAGTAAGTGAGTATTCCAATGGAGTTCCAATGCGGTACTTAATTTCTGCGTTTTAGATATATGGAAATACATGTCTCTAAAATGTAAAGAACTGATTTTTTTTAATACTGAAAACTGCAACTCGGTAAGCCTTATGGATACCGAGGTATGGGAAAATAAACTATAGGTATGTGGGGCTTGCATACTTGACGCTACAATTCGGAAATTGAATTAAAATATGACTAACGGCTATCAAGATGTTGTCAAATAAAGGGAGGACCAACACAGTTAAGGGGTTTTCGTGTTAGATGCTAAAATTTCCGAAATCGGTCATGGAAAGTTAATAAACACCAGTAGTAGTTTCATCTTAAAGTAATTAGATATCTTCATGGAGTGTTAGAACATCATGGGGTCTACCAAAATTAAATTTTAAAAGCTTTTGAAAATATAATCTGACATTTGTAAACAGTATTTGAAATATGTGTTTACCCAAAACTTCCAGCTAGTACATCTAACATCTGGAGAAACTGTGAAATAAAAGCGTACGAGATCTTGAAATTTCGGAAACAATTATTGTTGGCAACAAAATTAAATAAGATGGTACTTCTATGGGTTAAATGAGTACCTCAGTACAATTTTGATCGAAAGATTAGTTCAGTCCTAGGTTTTCTTCAGGCAATTCCAAGGGTTCATCGAGCTGTGCAAAAGAATGAAAATTCGCTGTCAATATCTAAGATAGTAACCAAGATATAAGGAATTATATATTTTATGACGTAAAAATAGAGATCTTTACGGATTTGTACTTTTGGCTCTTTTCTATAAGAAAAAAAATTCAGAAAACTACTGTATATACCTTAATAGACAATTCAGTGGGCGGGGACACAGTAGCTTAGTGGTAGGGTATTTAACTAATCTTTTTTTGCAGAAACTATTGGAGTATTCACTTAACCTGTAGAGATACGATCATACTTAACTCCCTATTTAATTTTAAAATTAAATAAAAGGAAATATTTCAGTGTAGCGACCCACGATTATGCATTTTAGTCTCAGGGAGATTATGATTAAAGCAAGTGAATGTTGTTGACAGAATTGATGGAATGCAAAGGTGGGTGGAAAGAGGGTACCCCGAGAAAACCCACGAATACGATGTGCACTACAAACTGACTTGACCGTGGATCGAACCAAGAACCCAATACACTAGAGGTAAGCACTCTACCCCTAAGCCATCGTGCCCTCGCCCATTTAATTGTCTATTAAGGTATATACGGTTGTTTTCTGAAATTTCTTCTTCTTACAGCAAATACTCAAAAGTACAAATCCATGTGGGACTCTATTTTTACGACGTCATAAAATGCATAATTCCTTATATCTCGCTTGCTATATTAGATATTGACAAAAAATGTTCACTTTATTTCAGAGCCCGATGAACGCTTGGAATTGTCCAAAGAAAATTTAGAGCTGAATTAATCTTTCGATCGAAATTGTACTGACGAGTCTGAGGTACTCACTCAATCCATATAAGTACCATCTTATTTAACTTTTGTTAGGATCAATAATTGTTTTCTGAAATTTCAAGATCTAATACGCTTTTATTGTATGGTGTCTCTCTAGCTGCTAGATGTACTAGCTGGAACTTTTAGGTAAATACATATTTCTAATACTCTTTACAAATGTCAAAATATATTTTACAAAACTTTTAAAATTTAATCTTGGTAGACCCCATGATGTTCTTAAACTCCATGGAAATACCTAATTATTTTAAGATGAAATTGCTACTGATGCTTATTAACTTTACATGACCGGTTTCGGAAATTTTACCACCTAATACGAAAACCCCATAACTATATGGATCATCCCTTTATTTGACAATATCTTGATAGTCATATTTTAATTAATTTTCTAAATTGTACTGTCTAATATGCAAGCTCCAAGTACCTATGGTGTCGCTTTTTATTTCACCATATTTCGGTAACTGTTAGGCGTACCGACTTGCGGTTTCGGTAAACACACACCTCTAACGTTCTTTAAAACGTTATTAAGACATATTTTAGAATATTTAGAAATGAGAGTTCTGGGAATATCATGGTACCCGAAAACCCCCATCAGGGCGTGTGTGTAGTGTATTTAATTGAAACTACTTTTGAGGTTGTTGTAAGCCCTCGTAATTACGTTTCCGAAACTGCACCATCTAGTACGCAAACTCCACAGTTCTGTAGTGTCGCTCTTTATTTTCCCATATCTCGATATCGACATCTGTTTACCGAGTTGAGGTTTTCGGTAAACAGATGTCAGTTCCTTACATTTTAGAGACATATATTTTCATATATCTAAAAAATACAGACATTAGGTACCCCATGGTAGCCCGAACACCATTGAGGTACCCACTTACTTTTGAATGGTAATACATTTTGAGTTGTTGTTCAGCATCAATAAACACTTCATAGTTTTTCTACGTGCAACCCAAAAGTCCATACCTGACCGAACAGATTTTGTCCATTTAATCTCAAAAATGTTAAGATACTTTGTATTGTTAAGTACAACCAAATTAAGCACACTGAATATAACATTTTAAATATTTTCTGATTTTTGTTGCAGGTATTTCGTGCATCAAACCAGGATTCTGCTTGAAAGACAGTCAAAAGAAGCAGTGTAGGTTGTGGCTAAAAGTACGCCCTTTCTGAAGACAGACTCAGTTGTACTTACATTATTTTGTACGAATATATAACCCTAATAAAGATACTGTACTACAAATTATTTCTTTCTTCCATAAATTATAATAAAATATTATCTCTGTTTAAAGAAAATGATTGTTAATGTTAAGTCATTTTAATTCTTTTTCTCTGTAATAAGAACATTATCCCTAGCAATATTTTTTATCTTTGTGCTATTGCGATTGGATGAAGTAAAATTCTATACGAAGCACTATTATTTCAGACATGCATTAATAACTAATGTATTGTTCTGTATGTAAGACAATGTGTATACTGAACATGTCTAGCGAAGGTGTTGTTTTAATACAGAATCTATAACTCAGCTTTTCAGTAGTCAACTTTATTGGGAATCCGAAGAAAGAAGTAAAAAAAAATGTTGGACTTACCAGCGTGTGTGTGTTCGAATTCTGGACTAATCCAAATTATCCAGAGAAATCATTATATATTTCTTTGTTGCTATTTCAGATGTGTCCTTTATCCAAGTCGTATGAAACGGAGACTTCATACATCGCTATACTTTGTATGAACTATGTTCCGTATTTACTTAATCACTTTGTAACTTTCTCTAGTGTTGACAAGGCCGCAGGTGTCAATCGAATAGTTTAGTGTTTCACTCATGTCACCTTGTGACTAAGGTACGTCCTGTCGGTATATATATGGTACTGGGTTCAATTAGCGATAAAATACATTTTTAGCGTTAAACAAATGCAAAAATCTACACGAAATGAGATACCGTGATCTCTGACTTACGGATAACACCAAGCAACTAATGGTACTGAGTGTGATTGAGTTTACTAATTACTATTTGGCTAAAATCAGTGTTCCTTTATCTATAGTTCTTTTCGTGCTTTGAATTGCAAAGTTTGAAATAACCGTTTTAAATTATTGTGTATATATATCTTCCGAGTAATTCTGAGAATCATTACTCTTTCTTTAAGCAATGTATGAGACTGTTAAATTGCTCTTTCCTTAAAATGTTGCACTAAGAAGGATGCATCCAGGAAAGTCCAAATTTGCAGAATGTCTATAGCAGGGAAGAATAAATATGTTTAGTCGATGGCTGCACAACGCCTCCGCTGTCACCACGTTGTCACACAGCGAATACAGCGAACGTTTAAGAGTATTCTGCACTTACTATTAGGTATCGGCCTGGGAACTTTGGCGCATCTACCCAGTCTCCTTCTTGGTGTTTCATTCTTAATGGCGAGTACTGAGTAGGAATCATATTGTAAGCGAATACGTTTCCGGCTGACACCACACTTTTAATTATTGCGACATTTAAAAAAAAAAAGACATACCTGTTAATTAAAATGTACAGAGAAATGTATTTCTGGAAAATTCTATTCAGGCCTCTTGTGGTAACAACTGCACTTTAGTAGAAGATACTATTAAGGAAAAGAATGAGGTAAAATAATCTTTATATCGTACAAGCAATGGATGATAACAGCTTAATAAATGATTGTACGTAAATCTTGTTTGAGTTTGAATATAGGATTGTATAAGGCTGTGCATTTTGCATTATTATTGAGGTGCTGCAACTAACTAACTGCAAACCATATGATAAATTCTTACAGTAATATATCACATATTGATTTACTCTGTATGGAAACGAAAATAGTTTAATATATGGTTAACCTCCTTTGTGCCAGGGGCGGATCCAGAGGGGGGCGATCGGGGCGATCGCCCCCCCCCCCCCAACAAGAGGAAACTTTCTTATTTTATATATAAATAAACCCATCCATAACAAGTTTGGAGCTCTTAAAAGTAGCAGTATTACCGCCGACCGCCCCCCCAGAAGTCCGTCCTGGATCCGCCCCTGCTTTGTGCCCATAATTTTAAAATTAACGCTTGTGTCACTTTTCAACACTTGACTTTGCAGTAGCTTTCCAACGAATTAGCAGGAAGCCCAAACTTATAGGACACCCTGCAGGTAAATACATTTCTTTGGACAGTTTCACTGCTCCAAACTAAGATTTGAAAAGTGTAGTATTGTTAATTTTATTATTATTGGCACAAAGGAGATCAACCATATTTTAAGCTATTTTTGTTTTCATACAGAGTAAAACAATATTTGACAACATTACAGTAAGAATGTATCATGCACTTTGCAGTATGTTGCAGCACTTTAATAATGGTGCACTATACGTACACTCTAGATCCTGCATATGTCCGATCCATACATTACAAGAAGGCAATACGTATTCGATACAGGTAAAATCTGTATATTTCATATGGACAACCTATTAGCTATATACATCCAATCTATACATTACATATGGCCAACCTGTACGCGACATACGTATAATCTATATGCTGCATGCAGACAGTCTGTAAGCTACATATATGCACTCTGTATGGTGCATACGGATATTCTGTATGCTGTATCTGGACAAGCTGTGTGCGACATAAGGAAAATCTGTATAATACATACGTACAATACGTATACTGTATCTAGCCGTACGTATGGGGCACAAGTACAATATAGATGCTGTCTCGGGGTTGAACGCAAGAAACATACGTACAGAACGTATATTGCATACTTCTTGAAATCATGCTCCGTCCTGATAGTCAGTGTATGTCGTCATTATTAACCCACATGCTACATACGACCCTGACGTCACAAAGCTAGATATTACCTCCGTATATACTTGTTACTGCAGATAACGTCACACGAATGACGTCATTGCACTTGTGCAGACAGTACGTATAATACATACTTTTTCAGCTATACGTTTGCTGCAGGATGTTATATACGGTTGTACGTTAAGTCCAGAAACTACAGGAATTACGAATGTAACCTACGTTTTTAAGTATGCCACCTACATTTTTTTCTCAGTGTACTGGGAGCCCCTAGAAGAAATTGTTTTTTTCTAATTCTTGGGCCCCCTCTTTCCATTTTTCTTTTACTATTTATGGTACCACGGGAGTCTGTGGGCCCTCCAGCAAGGGAAGGTTTGCTGGCCAGTTAGCTACGCTCCTGGTCCCATCTCATACATAAAAATTTAATTAAGGCCATAATATTGACAACTCCCAAAGCCATACGAATACATATTATTTCTAGGACCCCTAACTGTAGACAATTTTTACTGAAATGGGCCCACGACTCATTCTTGTTTTATTTACCTTTTCTGTGCCGTTTTGATTATTTAATGTACTGAACCTGTTTAATGCTTAATTTATAATTTCATTTTCGTATCCTGTATAGAATAAGAAAATTTTGTCTCAAAATGGGCACGCCTAGTAGTTGCCACCTTACCACCACAAGTTACGGACCTATATATATATATCATTATTATAAAATTGATACGTTTAATAAATTAGTCCGAGAATGTAAACATTTGTAGTTACATTTTCCGGGTTTTCAAAAACTTGAGACCTGATACGCAAAAACTATTATTTTCGAATTCATTCGGACAAAACCATTCAGAATCGCCTGTTAATTTTCAGGAAAGAAATTTGGTGTTGAACAATGATAATAATTGAAGTTTGTATGTTCCGGGTGTTAGAATAACTCTTTACTGACTTAATTAGCTTTCATATAGTGTTTAAAAATGTCATGTTTTGTTGCATTGAAAAGTTTAGTAAAGTTCATTAACTCTTAAACTAGCGATTAAGTTACTATAGTCACCATCAAAAACGTCTTTTATGCTAAATATAAAATATTTGACTATTGATTTTATATGACTTGTTATAACTATCGTAATTACACGATATATATATATATATATATATATATATATATATATATATATATATATATATATATATATATATATATATATATATATATATATATATAATGTATTATTTATTACACTATTCGTACTGCAAGCAGTAATTTTTTTAGAAATATTAGGACAATTAAAAGCATGACATGTAGTTTCTCCAACTAATATGTGAGGATGTTATATATGTATTTACAGTGCTCGTTTGTGCTTTTACATAACCTAGAGAAATAATACCTTATTTTGACGTTTTTTTAAAAAGTAACAACAAGAATGTGCATTTATCGTGATTTACATCAGGCACGTAGCCAAGGGGTAGATCCGGGGGGTCCGGACCCCCCCCCCTTCAAGACCAGAAATTAAAGAAAAATTAATGAAGGATGAAACAAAAAGAAACGAGAAATAGGAAGAATCAGCATTAAAAATAAAAAGCGAAAAATAAAAATAATTTTTCATCATCGATTGTTTGTAGATCAAACAAGTTATTTCAGAAACGGTTTTCAACTGCTCCTTTAACTTGTCATTTGGAACAGACAGTAGTTGACGGAATAATATAAACAAAAAGTTATCTGGAAAGCAAGTTCTGTTAACATTTGACTCAACAGAGAAAGGAACGCAGATATTATATAATATTTTACATTATTGGATACGTACTTTTTTTAAAAAAATAGTTGAGGTCATAATAAAAGGAAAATTGTTATGTATGAATGAACATGAAGAAGAAATGTAGATATTGTAAAATCTTTTAAAATCTTTTTAATATTCTTTTATTCGAGATTTCTTCATAGTTTGCTACTAAAAGACTTACTAACATGTCCTCATTTTCTTGTCCTAACAAACCAATATGTGTTGCTAATAAAATAGTTTAGATTGATCAAGCCCGTGGTGTGATAACCACAATATTTCATGTCACACGCCCCCCCCCCCCCCCGTCCCATTGCGAAGTCCAGACTAAACGAACCAATGTATGTTACCAATAAAATAGTTTAGAATAATCGAACTCTGGTGTGACAACCACAGTATTTAATGTCTCGGACCCCCCCTATTACGAAATCCTGGCTACGTGCCTGTTTACATAGAGTTATGAAGACGACTTGGAGATACTTCTTCACAATTGCTACTATAAACAAAACATATTAAAGTAATATCAAAATCACGTAAAGTTATATAAAACTAAAGGTATAAATTGTAGCAGCACGTTTCTCGTCTACAACAAAAAATGACTAAATATATAATGATTTGTCCATGAACAATGTATAGATGGTTACCATTAGTAACTCCAATTAGTCATGTATCGTGCTAGTGGATTTTCTCAGGGTTCTCCCGTTTCCTCCCACTTTCTTCATTCCACCATTTCATTCATTGATTTCTCATAATCACCGTCTCCTTTAGCCTAACCGGCATAAACGTTGGACGTAAAACTGAAAAATTTCATTTCATTTTTTCCAATTAGTCACGTATCATACGCTTCTCGAGTTCGTTACACTAGCGACAGCATTATTAACACGGTTCTTTTAGTGTTATGTTCTGTTTTTGAAATGACTGGCAAGTTGGATTCACTGCTTCAGGAATATAAGAATTACTTTTGTATGAAATTAGTAGAGCTTAAAATAAGTCATTTATATAACTATTACAATAAGCATTTTTTCCAAGATTGTTTAAAATATTTCCCCTTGTCCATACATGTTAAAGGATTTTTCAAAATATTTCAAAAATGACCACTATTGTAACTTCCAGGCTTAAAATGATAACAAAAGATGTAAAAATGTATGAGAGTAATTCATTCGAGCAGAGATAATCTGAAGTGAGTTAGATATACGATTAGAAGGACATCTTAGAGCCGTGAGAAGTAAGACAAAAACGAAACTAGAAAAGCAGATTTGACTTCTGAAGTGAGTCAGATATACAGCTAGAATGGCAGTTTCATCCATCATTTATTAATCATACATTTATCTAAATGAACTGTATTGATTCATACAACACAGAAGAAACAAATATTAATAAAATAACATACAATAATAAATGTATACATTAATTTTTTAAGAAACACATTGTTTTATGGAAGATTAAATGTAACTGGTTAAGAATGCTTTCTTTTGTTCATGATGGTTATTCGTTATATATATATATATATATATATATATATATATATATATATATATATATATATATATATATATATCGGGTGATACCGTTAGTCCGTAACAGGCCTTTAAATCGAAAACGGTCCGAGATATGTACTAACTGAAAAACACGTATCTCATTAGTTGTAAAGGACAACAGATCGAAGTTAAAAATTTCGTCCCAGGGTTCCCCGCAGGGTCCCAGACGGGGTCTAACTAAAATTGTCAAATGGAAAGAGGGGTCAAGTGGTATATCGCTTGAAAGCTCTTGTAAAATGAATACTCCTTTCCAATACTCCTTTCCCTCCTCGCTCTCCAGACCTTACGTGCGTGGACTATTATTTCTGGGGTCGACTCAAGGAGCTTAAGTGGTAGAGAATGGATCGATCTGGGACATAAGAGGCCAACTCACGAGCCCCTGGGAAATTGAGCACCTTACACCGTGAAACCACGGTCTTTTACGACCTCCATTTTAGGGGTGAATTTGTTCCCTTTTATGAGAACTTTTTAGGGGGTGTACTCGTTCTCTTTTATGACCACATTTTAAGGGACTGAACTCGTTCCCTTTTATGAGCATATTTTCCAACCCCTACGAATACCACACAGCAGAGCAGATAACACATAAGACTCGTTCCCTTTTATGAACACTTTTTCAGGGGTGAACTCGTTTCCTTTTACGAGCATATTTTCCAACCGCTATTTTAACATAGCATAAGACTATGAACACACAGCAGATACATAAGACTCGTTCCACCCTTATTTGAACATAGCACAGCTAATAAAAGAGTATGGTATATTTTCCAACCCCTATTTGAACATAGCATGGCTTACGTGAACCCATGGTCTTTTATGACCACTTTTTAAGGGGTGAACTCGTTCTCTTTTATGAGCATATTTTCCAACCCCTATTTTAACATAGCAGATAACACATAAGATTACGAACACATATAAGAGTACGTAACACACAGCAGAGCAGATAACACATAAGAGTACGTAACATAACAAGGGTGTATTCGTTCTCTTTTATGATCACTTTTTCAATCACTATTTTAACACAGAAGATCAGAAGACTACATAACGTAGCAAGGGTGAACCCGTTTTCTTTTATGAGCATATTTTCCAACCCCTATTTTAACATAGCAGATAACACATAAGATTACGAACACATATTAGAGCAGAAGACTACATAACATAGCAGGGTGAACTCGTTCTCTTTTATGAGCACTTTTTAAGGGGTGTACTAGTTCTCTTTTATGAACACTTTTTAGGGGTGAACTCGTTCCCTTTTATGAGCATATTTTTTAACCATTATTTTAACATAATAGAAATGACATAAGAATACGTAACATAGCAGATAACTCATTCCAACCCTTATTCTAACATAAAGAGCGAAGATTACAATCGAACTCCCGCGGTCTACAGATAATCATTTTAGAGGGTGTACTTTGATGACCATTTTTTCCACCCCTAATTGAAATTACATAGCAGAGCAGATAATACATAAGATTCGTTCCCTTTTATGAGCACTTTTTATGGGGTGTACTCGTTCCCTTTTATGATTACTTTTTCAACCCCTATTTGAACATTTTAACATAGCAGAAATTTATAAACACATTCTCCACCCCTATTTTAACGTAGCACTGATTTCGTTCCCAATCCTTAATTTAACATAGCTGAAATGACACAAGAGTGTCCCCAAACTACTGACCATCGTGAACAAAGGTCAAACTCAAAAAACGAAACAACATATCGAGGTGGTGCTTCAACATTTAGCAATTGGTCATCAACTAGTACATGTTAAGGAAGTACTGACCATCGAGGTTAAAGATCAAAACTCGAAAACGGAGCCACATATTGAGATGGTGTTTCCACATTTAGTAATTGGTCATCAGCTGCTACAAGTTCCGGTGGTGTTTCCACATTTAGCAAGAGGTCATCAACTACTGCAAGCTCCAAAAATAATGACCATCGAGGTCAAAGGTCAAAATACTTAAAACCTAATAACTTTTAAACGGAGCAACGTATTGAGGTGCTGTTTCCAAATCTAGTAATAGATCATCAACTACTACAAGTTCCAAAATAATGACCATCGAGGTCAAAAGGTCAAATAACTCGTAACAGAGCAACGGATAAATTTGTGTGATCTATTCAATTTTGTATCAAGCAGAAAAAGTGTGTGGCTTATTTACTTTTGTATTAATGAAAAAAGAAATCAATGAAACACAATTTTAACTAGCTCAATATTTTTGTGCTACTCAAATAAACGAAAGAATAAACTTGAATGACCTATTCAATTTTGTACCAATGAAAAATGCCATTTTATCTAGCTTAGAATTTTATATCATTTTTTAATACTCAAATAAACAAAAAACCGAAGAAGGTTCATTTTAACTAACTCAGACTTTTATACCATTTTGTACTACTCCAATAAACGAAAGAATAGAATATTTTGAAAAAGAAGTGAAGATTAGGTGGATTATTTTCATTTGTAGCAGCAGGAAAAGAGAAGAAAAGTCACTTCAACTATCTCATTATGTACTGTTTAAACAAACGAAAAATGACCATTATGTAACTTTTGAACTACTGATATGTACTATTTTTGTATCAATCAGAAAAAAAACGAAGAAGGATCATTTTAACAAGTTCATAATTTCGATGTTCTACTTTTAATACCAACGAGAAAATAAATGAACTACCTGAATATACGAAAGAATAAATTTAAGTGACCTATTCAATTTTGTACCAATGAGAAATGGCATTTTAAGTGGCTCAGAAAAAGGCGAAGAAGGACTATTTTATATAATTTTACTACTCAAATAAACAATGAAGTATTTAGTTTCGTACCAGCGAGAAAAAAAGAAATTGCACCATTTTGGAGTATTCAAATAAAAAAGGAATAAATTTGAGTGACTTATAATTTGTGTGAACTCTAGAATCAATTAAACGAAGTAATGCATTTGAGTGAGCTATTTAATTTGAAAAAAACGAAGTTGAGTATTATTTCAACAAACAAAGGAATAAGCAAAAAAATCATTTTATATCATTTTAAACTAGTCTAATAAACGAAGGCATAAATATGAGTGAGCTATTTAATTTTGTAGGAACCAAAGGATCATTTTAACTAGTTGAGTATTTTCACGAAAGAACAAAATTGTACTAATGAGAAAAAGCGAAGAAGACCCATTTTAACTAACTGAGAATTTCTGTACCTTTTTGTACTATTTAAACAAACGATGGAATAAATTTGAGTAACCTGTTTTTTGTACTAACCAGAAAAATCGAAGAAGATTCAATTTAGCTAACTCAGAATTTATATACCTTTATACTAGCCCAATGAACGAAAGAACAAATTTGGGTGTTCTACTTTTTTATACCAAACAAAGAAGAACCATTTTAATTAACTGAGAATTTCTGTACCTTTTTGTACTATTTAAAAAAACGATGGAATAAATTTGAGTGGCCAGAAAAATCGAAAATGATACCTTTGTACTAGCCCAATGAACGAAAGAACAAATTTGGGTGTTCTACTTTTTATATCAAACAAAGAAGAACCATTTTAACTTGCTCAAACACAATTTTAACTAGCGCAGAATTTCTGTAACGCAAAAATTAATTTGGATGGAGTAACAAGAAAGAAAGCAAAGATATGCCATATTGACTATTTAAATAAACGAAGGAATATACCAATGAGAAATGCCATTTCCAGGCCATGTTTTACTTATTTTAAACAAAACAAAGGGTTAAATTTGAGAAAGCGAACATGGATCATTTTACTCAAATTTGGATTGAGTATTTAGCTTTGTATGAACCAGAAAAAAGTGAAGAAGGTCCATTTTAATTAGTTCAATATTTCTGTACAATTTTGTACTACCCAATTAAACGAAATTTTATTTTTGTACCAATCACAAGAAATAGCCAAGCAGAAAAAAGGAAAGAATTAACACTTTGTACTAATCAAGTAAACAAAGGTATAAATTTGTACTAACCAGAAAAGGAGAAGAATGATCTGCATTCTATACTTTTTGTACCATTTATTGGGGTGTTCTATTTCCTTTTGTACCAATGAGAACCATTTTTCACTGGCTTAGAATTTTATACCTATTTGTAAGATTTGTACCAAACCGAAAAAAGCAAGGAAATACCATTTTTAAATAGCTCAGCATGTTATTACTTTTTGTGTGTTCTTTTTGTCTACCCAATTTCTTAACCATGTTGTAATATTTAAACAGTGACCTATTCACTTTTGTAACAAGCAGAAAAAGGAAAGAATAAATTTGAGTGGTTTAAGCAAATAAGGTCAATTTATACCTTTTTGTGCTATTAAAATTGAGTGACCTATTCAATTTTATACCAAGTAGAAAAATTGAAGAATGAATGAATAAATTTTGTTTGCAATTAAAAAAGCGGAGAAGGTCTCTTTATGTACTTTCTGTACCAACCATAGAAAAACAAAGAAAGACCATATTCTGCTACTCAAACAAAGAAATCCCATTATAATAAGCTCGGTATTTTCATAACATTTTGTATTACTCTAATAAATTTGGGTGGTCTATTTCATTTGTGTAACAATCAGAAGAAAAGCTCAGAATGTTATACCTTTGTGGTGCTACATTTTGTATTATTTTTGTGTCATCCAGAGAACAATTTAATTTGCCTCGCCCGTCACTAAGTAAGGCTCATAAAATATTTGAATGTGAGATTTAACAAACCAGAGTTGCGTCATAATTGTGTAGAACAGACTCCATAACAATTAGCGTACTATAGAAAACTGATTAAGGACGACAATCGTGACAGCATGCTTGGCCAATTTGAATCACAGCAGAAGAAGAGATCTTATCAAAGTAAGAAAACTTTTCAAAGTTCCATGTTGCTGCAGATATTTAAGCAACGTTACGAATGTGCTACCTAACAGTTGTGTTGCTAAGGTACTGTCTACTGCTCAACGATTCAATTACTTTTTAACCTTTCTTTCCTCGTCTAAGTCCAAAATGACAAATATATATTTTTGCATTTATGTATTTTATTATAATGGAATATAGGTTTATGGAGTATATTTGGAAAATAATAGAACATACATCATGATGTTATATTGCCTTGAAACATATTGTTAAACACGGAGAATGCATAGAACACCTGAAAAAACTATTTATTTGATTTGTTTTTGCTGAAGAGCATGGAGAATGTTTATGTTTCACCTAGAGAAAAAGAAATTCAGTGTGAAAACGAGAAACCTATACTGTTAATCCAGCCGTCTGACCCCGATTTGCCAGATGAATTACGTGATAAAGTGAGAATCATATATCCAGCACAAGAAATAGAAGAAGTGTATTATTTTAGACGCTATAATAGATATAACGATGAAATACTCCCGGAAAGTGACGATGACAGTGTTTCAAATATTACCGGTTTTGAACTGGAAGCTAATGAGTGCGAGTGTACTAGTGAAAGTATTAGTGATACATGTGTTATACAATTATTTAATGAGTATACACCCAATTCAGTATTATTATGTGAAGTATGTTCTGAACATAATGAAAATGAAATGATCACAACTGTTTGCTGCAGTATGATTACGAATTATTACAAAAGGTGTGGACAATCTTAATTAAACATGAAATGAGAGAGAAGCATTTTATTTAAAGAAGCATTTTAAAGGTTGTAATATTAAGAACACTTATACTTTGGAGAAAACATTTAATCTGGTATATGAATACATTACAGAGTGTGATTATTATATCAACTAAATAGTAGAAATGTTTTCAGAGAAAGATAAACAATTATTTAATTCTGTAAATGAACACTGAGACACTGAAGCATATGCATTTGATTGTGTAAGAATAGAAGAACATATTAGGGCTAAAGTTAACTATATTATTTTATAAATGGATCAATTTGTAGTATTGTAATTATAAGAATTTAATAGATTACAAACATTGGACTCTAACAACTGAATTATCAGTGAGAATCAATTTAAATTGTTCTCTGGATGACACAAAAATAATACAAAATGTAGCACCACAAAGGTATAAAATTCTGAGCTTTTCTTCTGATTGTTACACAAATGATATAGAACACCCAAATTTATTAGAGTAATACAAAATGAACCTTCTTTCCTTTTTTTCGTGGTTGGTACAAAACTAAAAGGAGCTTTTTCGGTTTGCTATAAAAGTGAATAGGTTAGACAAATTTATTCCTTCGTTTGTTTGAGTAGCAGAATATGGTCTTTCGTTGTTTTTCTCTGGTTGGTACAAAAAGTAGACCTTCTCCGCTTTTTTAATTGCAAACAAAATGTATTCATTCTTCAATAGGCTAGTTACCATTGACCTTCTTTGCTTAAGCCACTCAAATTTATTCTTTCATTTTTCTACTTTCTACAAAAGTAAATAGGTCACACAAATTTATTCCTTTGTTTGTTTAAAAAGTACAACATAGTCAAGAAATTGGGTAGACCACTCAAATGGGTAGCACAAAAAGTTATAACATGCTGAGCTAGTTAAAATGGTATTTCCTTGCTTTTTTCGTTTATTTAAATAGCACAAAAGGTATAAAATGCTGAGTTAGTTAAAATAGACCTTCTTCGCCTTCGCTTGGTACAAAACTAAATACTCCATCCGAATTTATTTCTTCGTTTATTTGATTATTATAAAATGTTATAAAAAATGTTCATTCAAAAGTTATTCCTTCGTAAATAGTACAAAATGGTATAGAACTTCTGAATCAGTTAAAATGGTCCTTTTTCGCTTTTTCTAGCTAGTACCAATTTATTCTTTTGTTTACTTAAATAAAATGGATGTTAATTTTTTTCTCGTTTGTATAAAACGTGGAACGCCTAAATTTATTATTTCGATAATTGGAGTGGTACAAAAGTTCTTTTTTGTGGTTAGTACAGGTATATTCCTTTGTTTATTAAAAATTTTAAAATGGTATAAAATGTTGAGTTAGTTAAACTGGCATTTCTCGTTGGTGAAAAATTGAATTTATCCCTTCGCTTCTTTAAATCGTACAACATGGTCAAGAAATTCTGAGCTATTTAAAATGGTATTTCCTTGCTTTTTTGTTTGGTACAAATATTACAAAACGGTATAAAATTCTAAGCCAGTTAAAAATGGTTCTCGTTGGTACAAAAGGAAATAGGACACCTCCAATAAATGTTTTCGCTTTTCTGGTCAGTACAAATTTATACCTTTGTTTACTTTTTCTGCTTGGTACAAAACTAAATAATCCATCCAAATTTGAGTATTACAAAATGATATAAAATTCTGAGTCCATGTTCGCCTTTGTTTAAATAGTAAAACATGGGCTGAAAATGAGATTTCTCGTTGGTATAAAATTCAATAGGACACACAAATGGTCTTTCTTCGCTTTTAGTGGTTATTACAAATGTATTCTCTTGTTTATTTGTGTAGCTTTTTTGTTTGGTACAAATATTACAAAAAGGTATAAAAATCTAAGCCTGTTATAAATGGTTAGAACATTAGGTATAAAAAAGCTGAGCTACTTAAAACGGTTCTTATTGGCTTTTCTTCGAATGAGTACAAACACTTAGACTACTCAAGTTATCCTCAGTTTTTTTAATGGTACAAAAAATATAAAATGGCCCTTCTTTCGTTTATTTGGGTACTACAAAATTGTACAGAAATATTGAACTAGTTAAAATGGGAATTCTTCGGTTTTTTCTCTGGTCTCACTCATATTTATGCCTTCGTTTACAAGACTAGTTTAAAATGGTCCTTTTTGCTTTTTCCTTTTGTTTGTTGAAAGAATACAAAATGGCCCTTTTTAGAGTTGACACAAATTATAAGTCCTTTGTTTATTTGAATACTCCAAAATGGTACAATTTCTTTGTTTTTCTCAGTGGTATAAAACTAAATACTCCATTGCTTATTTGAGTAGTAAAATTCTGATCCAGTTAAAATGACATTTCTCATTGGTACAAAATTGAAAAGGTCACTTAAATTTATTCTTTCGTATATTTGATTAGTACAAAATGTATATAAATTCTGAGCTTGTTAAAATGGTCTTTTTTCGCCTTTTTCTGATTGATACAAAAATAGAACATTTCAGTAGTTCAAAAGTTACATAAATTCTGAGCTAGTTAAAGTAGCTCTTCTTCTCTTTTCTAGTTGGTACAAAAGAAAATAATAAACCTAATCTTCACTTCTTTTTTTCTGGTTGGTATTCCTTCGTTTATTGGAGTAGTACAAAATGGTATAAAAGTCTGAGTTAGGTAAAATGGTCTTCCTTCGTTTTTTTATTTGATTAGTACAAAATGGCATTTCTCGTTGGTACAAAATTGATAGGTTATTCAAATTTATCTTTTCGTTGGTTTAAATAGTTAAAATGGCATATCTTTGCTGTTCTTCTGATTGGTACAAAAATAAAATAGACCACTGAAATTTGTTCCCTCTAGCCCTTCGTTTTGCTTAAATAATACATAGCTAGTTAATACGGCATATCTTTGCTTTCTTTCTTGTTAATCCATTTGAATAGCCCAAAAAGGTACAGAAATTCTGCGCTAGTTAAAATTGTGCTCCTTTGATTTCTTTCTCATTAATACAAAAGTAATTAAGCCACTCAAATTTATTCCTTCTTCACTTTTTTCCTGCTTTGTGCAAAATTAAATAGATCACACAAATTTACTAAAGGAGGAAACGTTATCTCAATATGTGGTTTCATTTACGAGATTGACCTTTGACCTCGATGACCATTATTTTTGAAACTTGTAGTAGTTGATGACCAATTACTAGATTTGGAAACAGCACCTCGATATGTTGCTTCGTTTTCGAGTTATTAGGTTTTAAGTATTTTGACCTTTGACCTCGATGGTCATTATTTTGGAACTTGTACTAGTTGATGACTTCTTGCTAAATGTGGAAACAGCACCTCAGTATGTCGATCCATTTAAGAGTTATTTTGTTTCAAGTATTTTGACCTTTGACCTCGATGGCCACTATTTTTGAAACTTGTAGTAGTTGATGACCAATTACTATATGTGGAAACAGCACCTCAATATGTGGATCCATTTTCGAGTTATTAGGTTTTAAGAACTTTGACCTTTGACCTCGATTATCATTATTTTGGAACTTGTACTAGTTGATGACCTCTTGGTAAATGTGGAAACACCACTTCGATATTTGTCTCCGTTTTCGAGTTATAAGGTTTTAAGTATTTTGACCTTTGACCTCGACGGCCACTATTTTTGAAACTTGTAGTAGTTGATGACCAATTACTATATGTGAAAACAGCACTTCAATACGTTGCTTCGTTTGCGAGTTATTAGGTTTAGAGTACTCTGACCTTTGACCTCGATGATCATTATTTTGGAACTTGTATTTGATGACCAATTACTAAATGTGGAAACAGCACCTCAATATGTGGATTCATTTTCGAGTTATTAGGTTTTAAGTACTTTGACCTTTGACCTCCACGGCCACTATTTCTGAACTTGTAGTAGTTGATGACCAATTACTATATGTGGAAACAGCACCTCAATATGTGGATCCATTTTCGAGTTATTAGGTTTAAAGCACTTTGACCTTTGACCTCGATGGTCATTATTTTGGAACTTGTACTAGTTGATGACCTCTTGCTAAATGTGGAAACAGCACCTCAGTATGTCGATCCATTTAAGAGTTATTTGGTTTTAAGTATTTTGACCTTTGACCTCGATGGCCACTATATTTGAAACTTGTAGTAGTTGTTGACCAATTACTATATGTGGAAACAGCACCTGAATATGTGGATCCATTTTGGAGTTATTAGGTTTTAAGTGCTTTGACCTTTGACCTCGATGATCATTATTTTGGAACTTGTACTAGTTGATGACCTCTTGCTAAATCTGGAAACACCACTTCGATATTTGGCTCCGTTTTCGAGTTATTAGGTTTTAAGTATTTTGACCTTTGACCTCGATGGCCACTATTTTTGAAACTTGTAGTAGTTGATGACCAATTACTAGATGTGAAAACAGCACTTCAATACGTTGCTTCGTTTGTGAGTTATTAGGTTTTTAGTACTTTGACCTTTGACCTCGATGATCATTATTTTGGAACTTGTAGTATTTGATGACCAATTACTAAATGTGGAAACAGCACCTCGATATGTTGTTTCGTTTTTGAGTTTGACCTTTGTTCACGATGGTCAGTAGTTTGGGGACATGCTTGTGTCATGGGTTGGGAAGGAAATCAGTGCTACGTTAAAATAGGGGTGGAGAATGTGTTCATAAATTTCTGCTATGTTAAAATGTTCAAAAAGGGGTTGAAAAGGTAATCATAAAAGGGAACGAGTACACCCCCTAAAAAGTGCTCATAAAAGGGAACGAATCTTATATATTATCTGCTCTGCTATGTAATTTCAATTAGGGTTGGAAAAATGATCATCAAAGAGAATGAATGAATACACCCTCTAAAATGATTATCTGTAGACCGTGGGTGTTTGATTGTAATCTTTGCTCGTTATGTTAAAATAAGGGTTGGAATGAGTTATCTGCTATGTTACGTATTCTTATGTCATTTCTGTTATGTTAAAATAGGGGTTGAAAAATGTGATCATAAAAGAGAACGAGTTCACCCTTAAAATGGAGGTCTGCTATGTTATGTAGTCTTCTGCTCTTATATGTGTTCGTAACCTTATGTGTTATCTGCTATGTTAAAATAGGGGTTGAAAAATATGCTCATAAAAGGGAACGAGTTCACCCCTAAAAAGTGTTCATAAAAGAGAACTAGTACACCCCTTAAAAAGTGCTCATAAAAGAGAACGAGTTCACCCTGCTATGTTATGTATTCTTCTGCTCTTATATGTGTTCGTAATCTTATGTGTTATCTGCTAGGTTAAAATAGGGGTTGGAATATATGCTCATAAAAGGAAACGGGTTCACCCTTGCTATGTTATGTAGTCTTCTGCTCTTCTATGTTAAAATAGTGGTTGAAAAAGTGATCATAAAAGAGAACGAATACACCCTTGTTATGTTACGTACTCTTATGTGTTATCTGCTCTGCTGTGTGTTACGTACTCTTATATGTGTTCGTAATCTTATGTGTTATCTGCTATGTTAAAATAGGGGTTGGAAAATATGCTCATAAAAGGGAACGAGTTCACCCCTTAAAAAGTGGTCATAAAAGACCATGGGTTCACGTAAGCCATGCTATGTTCAAATAGGGGTTGGAAAACATACGATACTCTTTTATTAGCTGTGCTATGTTCAAATAAGGGTGGAACGAGTCTTATGTATCTGCTGTGTGTTCATAGTCTTATGCTATGTTAAAATAGGGGTTGGAAAATATGCTCATAAAAGGAAACGAGTTCACCCCTGAAAAAAGTGTTCATAAAAGGGAACGAGTCTTATGTGTTATCTGCTCTGCTGTGTGGTATTCGTAGGGGTTGGAAAATATGCTCATAAAAGGGAACGAGTTCACCCCTTAAAATGTGGTCATAAAAGAGAACGAGTACACCTCCTAAAAAGTTCTCATAAAAGGGAACAAATTCACCCCTAAAATGGAGGTCGTAATAGACCGTGGTTTCACGGTGTAAGGTGCTCAATTTTCCAGGGGCTCGAGAGTTGGCCTCTTATGTCCCAGATCGATCCATTTTCTACTACTAGCTTGTTTACACGAATAGACCAACTACACCAGAATGTATGAGGCAACGTATAATGACCGCATTTCGAAGCATAGGAGAGGCAAAACTTGAAGCTGTGTGCTATAATTATTATCGCCGTCTGGACCGTTGTCTTGCTGTTCATGGACGACAATTTCGGTAAAACGTGATGTAAAACGTGCTGTGTGAAGTGCACATCTGTTACATAACAAACAGGTGCCGTCTCCAAGATAAATATGATATATAATTTGCAAGTTATGTGATGGTAAATTAATTCTTCGAACAACGTTAGACGTATCAATATAATATGCTTACCTGTCCACCATAACGCTTCCATTTCTATACTCTATACGTTACCAGTGTTGACTACGAGATGAGACAAGACAAAACTTTTCGGTAGTGCCACGAAAGAGGACTGAACAGTCTCTGTAGTATTGTACCCGGAAAACGTATATTACCGAGGAAATATAGCTGTTCAAAATGTTCAGGGTCTTCCCTCCAGCACAATCAAACAACTGCTAATTTGGAGGTGGACCCTACCTGGGTACCGCAATATGTTGTACTTTTGAAATAATGAGACTCTTGTTTTTCAGTTTTTACGTCTGGCTGCCCGTTTCAGATTTATAGGGATGGCCATATTGTTTTCAATGTAACTTTTGATGACCTTTTGACTCGCCGTCATTTTGCATAGGGTGATCGTAGAGAATCGGGACTTGTTGTAGCTTCTTTCTTTTTAAAAGAGCTTCCTAGCGATATACCCCTTGACCCATCTCTCCGTTTGACAATTTTGAGTTTGACCCCGTCTGGGACCCTGCGTTGGACCCTGGGACGAAACTTTTCACTTCTATCTGTTGTTCTTTGAACATCATGTGGCACTTGTTTTTCAGTTTTTCGTCTGGCTGCCCGTTTCAGATCTATAGGGGCGGCCATATGGTTTTCAATGCAAATTTTGATGACATTTTGACCCGCCGCCATTTTGCATAGGGTGATCGTAGAGAATTGGGACTTGGAGCTTCTTTATTTTTACAAGAGCTTTAAAGCGATATACCACTTGATCCCTCTTTCTATTTGACAACTTTGAGTTAGACCCCGTCTGGGACCCTGCGGGGGACCCTGGGACGAAACTTTTAACTTCGATCTGTTGTCCTTTACAACTAATGAGATACGCGTTTTTCAGTTTGTACATATCTCGGACCGTTTTCGATTTAAAGGGCTGGTACGGACTAACGATATCACCCGATATATATATATATATATATATATATATATATATATATATATATATATATATATAGATTTTTCTTTCTCTTCCTAATTACTTTCGGACACCTGTTTTCCCCTTAAGCAAGCCGATACCATGCTGACGACTGTAAGATACAATAATAATGGATATGAGAAATTGACATAGATAGTCATGTACTTCCTCTCGTGAAGCTTGCAATGCTGTGTTTTCTGTTCCTCGCAGGAATGTTAGGTAAAGGAACATTGCATTTAATATCTAATATTTACAACAATAAAATGAAATTCTGCATGTAATTAAAAACTCGGTACTTTAAGATACAATGTATAATACTACAAACATTTGGGATAACGAGAGGAAAGTATAAAGTTTTCCACTTACGCCAACAATAATGTTATTACATGGCGTAAGATTACATATCTTTCAGGCATACCCTCATTGTCAGTCACTGAGTTAAATCATACTTTTGCTTAGGAAAAATTTAAAACCATTCAAGCAGAGAGAAGTACGAAGATATGGTGTTAAAATTTATGGATACTGAGATTGTTTTAGATATGTCACGCAGTGGGATATCAAGAGTGGCTCTTGATGTGATGTAAGTCGTGCAGAAGAGCCTGAAATTGAATGAATGATATTGTTAATATCGGGTTTGCATTCCCTTTACTAATCTTAATATTGACTCTGTTCTTCATTAATCACTCAATATCGTACTAAAGGTTGATTGTATGTCGTAGATATGTTGCGCAACATATCGTACAATTCTAAGCTAGCACCATTGCAGCTTTTAACGAAACCTGATATGAGGAGCAATTTCTGTCTTGTTTACTTGAGTCTCTGGTTATTGCAACCTACGAACTAAATATAAAAAGGTTAGAAATTACTAGCGTTAGTAATTTTCTAGCTCTTGGGCAACAAACATTGGGTTTAATATATAGAACTGTGCTCTCTGTTGAGTAGCTTTCACCGTAAATATCGTTATATTACGTTAATAGCAAATAAAAGTGCTAATTGTAAATAGAATTATAAGAAACATTTTTTTCATCATGATCTGAACTATATTAATGAGTGTATCTTTGTGGCAAAACTAGCATTACATGATTTTATAACAGTATTTATTGCCATGAACAATCTTAGTGTTCATTTGGTACAATGGTCCATACGGTGTTCATAGGTTCATATGGTACAATTTACAAGAAATCTGTTCTATTATATGAAATATTGTAATTTTAAGTGGTATTAATTTCGTTCTCTTAGAACAATTTCCTGACGAATACCTATTCTCCAGTACAGAACACTTTTAACTATACTGCTTCAAGTCACCGCTATACACACTGCTTGATCTCAGTTAAATAACCCTATTTATGACTCCGGGTATTTGAGGAATTTTTTATTATATCCATGTCCCGATAGTATCTCAGCATTACAAGATAGTTACTACTAGCATTAAATCGTTTAGATAAAGAAACATTAAATTGTCTTATTATCTTACCAAGAACTTCTCATCTCCTCACAGAAAAGTACATATTTATAATTCAATCATCAACGAATTGGATTTCTTTATCATAGTGTGTATCTTGGCTAAGTTATGCTATTTGTTGATGCATATTAATTAGTAGGTTAATTTCTCAATTCTTTAAGTGCGTAATACACATTCTTAATCTTGAAGAGTATCCGTTTTCCTGCTTTCAATTAGGTTTCTATTTCTTGCAGAGCCATTCCACGGTTAATTATACAGTTCTCTCTTACGACTATACAGTAATCTACTACAGTCCAGATGAGCTTGTACGGCTTTGTTGCTTACTTGTCTATCGTTCGTAATAACAGAAGCGATTTTTATATTGTTCTCAATATTGGTATTCGAATAATACTCCTTCATTTTATAATGTTTATATTGTTTGATAACTTCTCTTCGTTTGCTAGGTATTCGCTCTTTTCCATCATAGTGTTGTGCCTAAAAATGTTGAATCATTGACTGTCAATACAATGCATACAGCACAAAGTGCATAGGTATAAAGCACAAAAATAGCATTAGTTGAACAGCACTCATGTTATAATGCATTTGTTAAGGTAGTTGGAAAAACAAGAATTCTTTTAGTTATGCTTTTGTAACAGAGGCAGCAGGGGAACTAAGTGTGAAACTGGCGTATTCTGATGGTTGCTAATTGATTTCTCATATTGATCTAAAAGATTAAAACTTGCACTGAGCCTTCCCTGATTTGTTTCGTTATAGCATACGCATTGCTGCGCTTAGATAGGAAAAGAGTTATATTAAATTACGCCTTATGTCTTCATAAAAAATATTTTTTGTGGATAACAACCTGTTACACTACATGGTTTTTTGTCATAGCTGCTTTCTTTCTGCTAGAATATGTCTTCATTCTAATTAATATACGCAATAACGGTTTAGTCAAGAACCTCGTTTTAGTAGACTATCACTGTAGATTTCTCTAAATTGTACTGAACTCCGTAAGTATATCTTCCAATGTATGGGTCTTCATTGACAAGAGGATTTCATTCAGGACAAAAGAAATCATGTCAGCTGATAATACCTAAATTCAGCAAGTAATATAAGTCGTAAATTACTAGTCGTTCAGATAATTTGAACGTGAACTCCTTCGTCTCTATGTGAATAGTATTCGTGTTTTTAGTTTGGGAAATCCAAGTTTGACTCTCAGTAAGAACACATGTGGTACAGATTTCATGTGAACTGGAGGTCCACGTCTCATGTAGTATTGACTGAGCACTAAACTCAAGTCATTAAATTCAATTATTTCATTGTTTATTTTTGCACACAATATCTTCATATCACCAACTCCTATTTAATGCATGATATCAATCGATTACATTTTGAAGATTGTAGCATCCCACTAGGCATTGAATATATTGTTGAATATCAACTCAGTACATGTCTAAATTTACCTAATACCTCTTGTTAGCCTTTGGAGTTTAGACGTGTTCAGCTGTCTGTTCTCACATTATTCAACACGGATGATCTCTTAGTTTTGATCTTGTTGCTTTATGTTTTTATACATTATTATACTTCTTAGATTATTGTTAATTATCTTTGTATATACAATATTTGCTCCAATACCTTTGTTTTAATTTTCGTATTACTTCCTTGTTCGATTATAATATTTTCTCTAACTTATAATATTTTCACATCTTCATAATTAACTTATTACTTCTTTTGTGTAAACAGCGTTTCCTATTTTCCTACTTCCTAACAGGCATCGTCTAGCAACTGGTTTCCAGATGAGGCACATATACCTAAGTAAGATGAGAAAATGAATCCATGAATGGTGACCAAAATTTATGAAAATTTATTTTGTTGATTAGACTCAATCGTGATGTATGCTTAAATTTAAGTTTTAAAATGTATGAAAGATTAATTATTTAAGCCTACCTGAAGATCATTTGTTTGTATGCATTTCATTAGAATTGTTCTTTTCCAGAACAAAATTTAGAATATATTTGCTTTCCCTTTAAACGACATTCTTTATTATTCTAGCAAATTGATCGTACCTAAATTATCTATATATATTTCCACATTTCACCTTTTACTATGTAACTTAGTTTAAAATATTTTCGGCAAGCCATTCAACATAAACACGACACCTGTGATCATGTCCGCGAAACAAACATCACCTAACTAGCAAAGTTACCTTGAAGAACTATGGCCAGTATTACGCGTTTCATAGCCCATATATGAAAACAAGTTTAAGAACCAAACAAAATAATTTAGGAAATGTGGCTATTCGTCCTACTGTTAGAAATATATGACTTATTAAATCAACCAAACTGTAAATGTAACGTATCCGAGTGTTGTTACGTATTAAGACTTCCTCTTGGTCAGACACACAACAAACATATATATAGATGGAGAAAAATAATATATATATATATATATATATATATATATATATATATATATATATATAGTGGACTATATATTATCATATGATATTGTAACTTTTAAACTATAAGATGAAAAAAATTAAATGAAATTTCTGAGTTTTACGTCCCACGGTTATGCCGGTTAGACTAAAGGAGACGGTGATGATGAGTAATGAATGAAATGGTGGAATTAAGAAAGTGGGAGGAAACGGGAGAACCCCAAGAAAACCCACGCACATGATGTTTGTCCACCACAAAGTTCACTTGGCGGGGCTGGGATCGAACCCTGGACCACAAGCACCAGAGGTGAACGCTCTACCACTGAGCCACCGCGGCCTCCAAAACTATAAGATACAACATACTATGCACATATTATGCAGATACATGGAGAGGAGTGCAAATTACACCATGGAAATATCCAACAGGACATTGTTTGAAACACCTTAATAGCAACCAGATTAACAATGTTGACAGCGCTTCATAAAGTTAAGGGATGTATTATATATATATATATATATATATATATATATATATATGTGTGTGTGTGTGTGTGTGTGTGTGTATGTGTGTGTGTGGGTGGGTGGGTGTGGGTGTGGGTGTGTGTGTGGGTGGGTGGGTCCTAAACCACGGGCGCTGGGAAACAATGAAGCTTTGGTGGTCTCTCAACAGTAATGACGCAACTGAGGCAAACGGGGTAATGCAAACTCAAAGTAACTTTGTTTGAAATACAACAGACATCATATAACACACTTAGAAAGAGCATACCTTAATTTTCAAAACACTGAAAGTTTTTTTTTTCTAAGCACTTTACTTCAAAAATATGATTGTATAAGTGTTCCATCGAATTACTTGTTGTGATCATAAAGCTGTTAGCTGCACTTTGATATATCAAAATATTTCGAAAATATGAAAAATGTTGAATTTGATATATTACTTAAATGACATATTATAAAAACTTTTTAAAAGTGGTTTTGGTTAACTTTATATCTATAACATTATAGCAACACTCTTCGTAAGTTTAATTCCAGACACTCGACATCACATGATTTTGCAAACGTTACCGCTATTACAAAACAGCTAAATACTTCAATTTTGCTGCAAATGGGACACTTTTTAAATAAATTAAGGCAACTATAGAATTCAATGGTATCCTTATCTAAGCATTTTTTTCTAAATCTAAATTTTATCAATCTAAATTTTATCCTCCCATCATTCCTATTCATTTCAAATCCCTCATACAATGATCACAGTATTAGACACAACGAGACTTTGGATATCAATTTCCCTCTCTGCCTCACGAGTGTTATTACTCTACAGACAGTTCCAAATTTTAAATACTTGTGTGAGTGTAGTATCGTTCGTATAGATCACTGAAAAGTCAAAGTGATATCGCCTATTTCCCTTTAACATGAAGATTTGAAATTTCTAATAATCTGATCCGTTGTCACTTGGTAACATATAACTATACATTAAGTTTTCAAGGCCGTTATTCTGTTGGTATAACAGAGTTTACGAGACAGTCCCCCTGGCCGATTTCTGCATGTTACAAAATTTCACTGTTTTTAGTTATTAGTTTAAAAGATACAAGGGCGTATCTTCCCTTATATATCTATATCGGTAGGGTGACTGAAACGTTTTAAGCCTAACAAAGAAAATGATAATCTAGAATAGAATAGTCATATGTATAAGAATAGTAGAACCACTGATATTAATGTGTATCAAGCTCTTGGTTCTAAGTAATCTTTTTTGTCTCTGACATGCTCTCGAAGTGAGCGAGATGGCAGAAGTTGGGAAAATAGAAAAATCGGGTACAGATCAGTCATCATGTAGCTGCAATTAAAAGAATTGTCGGCATCTGAGATCCACCAGAATATGGTCAATACCGGAGGTGTTCCTTCATAAGCTATCATCAAAGGATAGATGCTGGACTTCAAGTGTGGTAGGCAGAGTGTTGAAGATGAGTCGGGATCTGGGAGACCATCAACTCCTATCACCACTGAAAACAATGGCTTGGCACTTGACATGGTCACGGAAAATCCCTGATTGTCAACTCCACAGATAGCAGACAGGCTGTGCATATCACAGGAACGATTACATCATATTCTGAAGAATGAGCTTGCTTTTTCAAAAGTTTCTGCTCGATTGGTCCCACGTCTTCTGACCCCCGGCCAAAAACATACTCGGTACCTCCTATCCGTGAAAATTTGAAATTCTTAGAACGTGATGTAGACGATTTTCTCTGTTGATTCATCACTACGGACGAGTGTTGGGTACGCCATTACCAGCCACAAAAAATCCAAACAATGGGAGCACCTTTCCTCCTCTCCTCCAAAGAATGCAAAGGACATCACCTCCTCTGGCAAAGTTCTGGCCTGTGTTTTTTGTGATATCCAAGGCTTGTTATTCATTGATTACCTGAAAAAGTGTCCTACCATCACAGGACAATGCTATAGTGACCTTTCGAGAAAACGTCGAGTGTAAATACAAGAAAACGGCCTCAAATGATATCCAGAGGCTTTCTCAACCATCATGGCAATGCTCGTGGGCAGACAAGCAGTTACCATGGCTACTACTCATGAATGGGGTTTTGAACTCGTTACTAATCTACCATATTCTTCAGATCTGGCCCCATCAGACTTCCATTTGTTCCCTAATCTTCAAAAATGGTCTAGCAGGACGATGTTTTTGCAAGCGATAATGAGTCAAGCAGAAACCGTGGAGAAGTTTTTGGTCACAACTTAAGCATTTTTTTCTACTGGGATAAGAGCACTGTAGCACAGTTGGAGCAAGTGCCTTGCTGTTCAAGGGAATTAATGTTTAAAACTAGAAATACTACCAAATCTGTACTTCTTATTTTCCTCAAGGTTGGAAACTCTTCACTCACTTCTCGTATATATATCCTCATGGCATTGTAGAGACTTTATATTTGTATTTTACATTTATTGTTGGCACTGAGTGCTTCTGGCTGCCGTATGCGGTCATCCGATCATTACCCTTGTTTTTCGCGCTAACGGTCATTCGAAAACCTAAAAGCGTATTATGTACACAAACAATGTATGGTTGTGATATCGCAAAGACTGGTACTTCTGCTTGTCAAGGTCAAAAAGCGGGTGAAAAAAGCATTTGTAGAAAGCAATGAGGGTGCAGCAATGATTGATACTGGTAAAGAAAACATTAATTATTAGTTCGTGCACATTCCGCCTGTAGCGCTACTGTGGCACAACGTATATTCTAATTGTGTAACTCCTGTACACCGCTTGTAGGTGTATCGGTGTAAGTGACGACCGAAATTATGTTGTCAGCACTGACTGCGATAAGACAATACTGTGCTGCTTTTGCGTTTCTTTTTTCTCCTTTGTCATTTCTGAGACGCCTCACCTGTTATGTTTGCTTGTTACACGAGCTGAAGTAGTTCCTGCGGAAAAAATTGTTTAAGAAGTTAATTTATATTCTTATTTACAATAAAAATATGATAAGTACTTTGAATTATAATACAGTATTAAATTGGTTAACTGGTCAAAACAAGTACGAAAATAAAGCTGTACTTGTAAATGTATATTAGTCGAGGACGTAACTTCTTACAGTATTGATTACAGATTTCCTCGTCAATGCATTTCATTACACTAGAGGTAAAAAGCGGTACTACGAAAAAACTCGTAATTCACATTGAGCACGATAGGAAGCAATGTTCATTTGAGCTTTTTCCAGGGTGGGGGGATTGAATAAATGATAGTATTTCAAAAATTCTGGTAACTCAGATACAGTACGTTCGGAGAAATGCTCTGAAGGGAATTTCGAAGCTCTGGACCCCGAGCCACATCAATAATCGTCACTGGCTGCCATTTCAATAGTGTGTATATGGTCTTACTTCCATGTTCCAACCCTTTCCCTTCCCCTCGAACTGCAAAGTTGATACTTCTTCTATGCCAACGTTGTGTGCTAGTTTTCTGCCTAAACCCATAGTTTTGTGCTCTCATCGTTTTCAAATTAGTTAATTATTTATATTTAGAATCCCTTTCCGGCAGCGAGGTTACATGTGACGTGGACGAAAAGTTTAAGATGGAATTCGAACACAGTAATCGTTCAAATTTCACAAGGCACTCCCACCGGGATTCAAAGCTGGGACCCCGCGCACGAAAGGCACGCGTGCTATTTACTAGACAAACGGAAAGGCCGTCACCATATTCGAGTCTCTTCATAATTAAGTTGTATTTACATCTTACAATTTGTGTGTCCTTGCAATATAACCAATAAACATAAATTAAAATTATAAGAAAATCTTAACAAAATAATTATACAAGTTTAAGAACGTGTTGAAAACAGGCCAGAAATCTCTCCCTCTCTCTCGCTCCTATCCATTGTGCTATTTATAAAGTATATTTTTAAAACACTAAAAAAAAAAAACTCTATACTCGCACCACAACTTTGGATGGCAAATAGCTTAATTTTTTCTTAATACATAAGTTTAAATTAATTAAATTCAAAAGTTGCATTCTAACTTCTTTTTAAACGGTATGAAAAGTGCCACTATTAATCTTAGCACTCCTGGAAACTATTCATTCGACTTTCATATCCGTCATTTTCGATTACTTTTAAAATATCACCCTTCTCGATTCCTCAGGGATGAACTTCAACGGCATAGATACTCTCATTATCCGTCTCAGCGACTGATTCAACACGAATATCGATCTTTCCAATTATTTTTCAAATGTCACCTCTCGCATACCCTTTTCGTGGGGCGCTAGGGATTCCTTATCATCTCGAGTATTTCTTTCCAGATTGTAAAACATATATCTATCAAGTTTAATGGAATAAAGCCAAGTATTACATAATTATGTAGGAAAAATATTTTAAAATTAATAAAGATGACTTGAACCGAAACTGGCAGAAATCAACGACTTGCGTATAGATTGATCACTGAAGAGCAAAAGACGTTAGTAGAAAGCTAGAAGAGATTTTTGAAAATTAATTAATCGTCCTAAAAATGCATATTATCTCTATTCTTAACCTACAACTAAAACAGGAAGTGGTATCGATTATCCGTTTTCTGTTTTTACCGTTGATTGGTATGGAAGAAAAACTGTAATAGATAGCAGTACGCTGTGTTCTGTAATCGATTAACCGTCCCAAGGATAGACTTCATCACCATCCTTTACTCTCTACTGAAACCGTAACGTTCACTGTAGAGGATAAACGGAAATAGATAGCAAGATGCAGTTTTCTGCAATCAATTAAGCATCCCAAGAATATAATTATGTCACCAATCCAATCTCTCTACTAATACCGGAAGTGGTATAAAACTACTACCACTTACAGTTTCAATATTAATTAAGAAAATATGGCATGAGGCTGCTTAGTGTTTTCATCAGAGTTTATTCAATATAAGTCTTCGTGTGGGTGGGGGCTGAAATTTGTTTAGTCTAAGGCTTTGCAATTCAAACCTGCAATCATCAGCGTTTGCTCGCCCTATGGCCTCGTACTTCTCATACCTGTAAGAATACTAAATTTCGGTTCAAATACCTATTGGCTTTGCTCCTAGATCACCGCGTTTGCTGGGGCTATGGCCTCTCAACTTATTCACCTGCAAGCATACAAAATGCAGTTCAAATATCACGTTTCATGTCTCCAACCTTACGAGATTTCGAGATAGTAAACATCTTAGTATAATAATAACTCTTATCTCCGTCACTTCTTTTCTTCTCTTCTAGATCACAATAAAAAACGCTGAAACATGTATCTAATTATTAGAACTACGCAGTAACGTTTATAATAATACTGTACAATTACTTCGCTCGATAACTCTTGAACGAAACCGATTTTTTGAATTATGCTTTTTGCAATTGAGAGCTAGAGTAATTATCTCGAAAGATTTCGTTAGTAGAGGATCATAAACCAGGTTGTGGATCAGAAACCAAGAGTCATACAAATCAAACATTTTTGCTTTTAACATTGATCACTGTAGACCAGCAAGAGTAATAGATAGTGAGAAACTGTGTCCGGCGATCGACTAAGCATCCCAAGAATATCGTTCATCTTCATCCTTAATAGTGTATTATAAACAAAAGTGGTAGAAATAAACCATTTCCCACCTCAACAATGAACACTGTAGTGCAGAAAGGGTAATATATATTGTGAAGCAGTTTCGGAAAATCGACTAAATATCCCAAGAACTCCATTCATTTTTATTCCTAACAATTTGATTAAACGAAAAGTCGTAAAAATCAACCATTTTCCGTTTACTTTTCATCACTGTAGAGCAAAAATCTTCATAGATGACGAGAAGCTATTTACAACAAGTGAGTGAGCATCTCAAGAATACATTTCGTTTATTATTAACACTCTGATAAAAGCTGAAAAGATAGTAATACACTACGACTTCCGGTTTCAATTTAATCTACATAGAGCAAAACCTATCACAAATAGCGTGAATAGTTTTTTTTTTTGAGTTAGCGTTCAAAGAACTCTTCTTTTAACTCTCTATTCCTAAACCGTAGTATTTGAAATCAACTACTTCCGGTTTTAACGTTCATCGTTGTACAACCTTATTCAAGAAATCTTGAACACCCACTCTGATTGAAAGATTTTCTTCCTGCAACCGCAATAGGAAATTATAATGTTTTGACTCTAGATAAATGTCGTATTCAATCAAAGAAAAGCCACATTTGTTTGATTTAATTCCAACTGTAGTTAAGACTACAGGACTTTTAAGAAAGGGGTGGGTGGCAAAGAATTTCGAACAAGACTGTACGTAACATACGCTAATAGTGGGACACGGTTCTTGTATTCTATTAAGCATCCCTAGAAAATATTCCATCTCCACTCTAATCTCTCTACTATATCTACTTCAACTTGTGGTTTCAATTTTAACTCAGAAGATATTGAGTTCTTTCCTATACTGGCTTTATGATAGTTTGTTTTAATTGAGAAGTCCGAAAACCAAATTTCATGTTTCTAATCTTAACAGATTCCGAGATATCGACATGTTATTACCTATAATAATCGCAATTTCACACAAATGTTTCCTTTACACCCTTTTCCTTATTCTTTACTACTAAAATATAAAAACAATACAGAATTACATGTCGAATTATTTTTAAATGGGAAATTCAAATACAAATTTCAAGTCCCCAGTTCCATGGGTTTCGGATATAAGGGTATCTTATTAAAATAACCTCCATCTCATTTCCCACTCTCTCTGTGAATTTTCAAAATTCTTTTCTTAGTGGTACCCCATGTCATAAATCCTATGTACTGTCTAAACTTCAACTTTCTAGCTAGTCTCTACAGCAGTGGTTCAAAACCAGGGGGCGAGAGCTTCTGACAGAACTAAATTCAAATTTACACATATCATGATTGTTGTAACAAACATGAAGTTAAATATCATTTAAACACAAAATAACTATTGAGTAAAACTTATGGTTTCATTAAGAACAGATAAAATATAATACTGCATTGCACTACAATTACTATACAGGAGTCTTTCTAGAAATAAATATAAATTGGTGAGAATACTGCTATTCTTATTTATTATTATTATTATCTGCAAGCCCGTTCTTCGTACGGATAGAATGAGTTTATGGAAAGTATTCAAAAGTTATATTTGATCATCCATCACCGTCACGCTATTTGTTTGAACAAAAGTAAAACAAAACTCGTAACTCGACCCATGCTCAAAAATGTGTTTGATACGATACAGTATTTATTCTTTGAACGAAATGTAAATTCCGTTCCGCTTTTATGATACCTTCTCAAAAAATATCAATACTTCAGTAAAATACTTCAAATACTTCATTAAAGAATGAGTTGATAAAATAAAAGATTTCCCACTTGCTAAGTATGTTTTAAAAAACATTTCAGACGTTTCAATCATTTTGTCACTTCGATCATTTTATTAGTATAAATTGACAAATTAGAAAATTTTAAAAATGGCCCTGTAATTTCTTTAGGAAGCAGAATTATCGAAAACGCTGGAGCAAATACACATGGCGACTTCGTTAAGTAAAAAAATTATATACCTAGTTTCATCTTCCTGACTAGAAAAATATTTAACTTTCGGCGTATATATTAACTTTCCCTTCCTCTTAGGATTCGGATTTTATTGAGACTGACATGATTGAATCCCAGCTTCAGGTAAGTGCTAACTATGATCGAAAATTCATTTCAATTATTCAGTCATTTTCCAGGATGATGAGACAGAAGTAGAATTTCTGAAAACGCTGGGTTGCATGTCTACTTGGTTTTATATCAACTTTCATGTTCATAATATGAGAGACTTGTAAGTAGTAGCGTACACAGGAATTTATTTCGGGGAGGTCCAAACACAACATGAGGGTATTTTATATTAAAAGTCCTAAAATTGCACTTAAAATTAAACTAAATTTGCACAAATGTCGAAATTTCGGAAGGGGAGTACAAATCCCATGGACCCACATCTGCTTACGTCCCTGCTTATAAGACTCTTTGGCAATTATTCAGAGTTATTTTGACGTATGATTAGCATCATACTAAAGGTCTGACTACTGCAGGAAACATATGTTAGTCGAACTCTTAAGTATGATGCTAAATATACGTCAAAACGACTCTGCATAAGACCCTTGATTTTTAGCAAATATTTTAGACCTTGATCCCGTATCCCTTAGGATACGCATTTCAGTGAAAGTGACATGATGAAAGAATGCTCTAGAATAGTTCTAAATATGTTCAGTAATTCTCCTCAAACATTCCATGTTGATAAGACAGGCAAAGTTTATTTGAATGTCTTGAAATAAATAAATACCGCCTTCTTCTGCTTAAAAGGAGAATTTAAAATACACTGAAATACCTTATCCATTCTTTTAACTTCAGTGTTTATATACCGAATTTCACATTTCAAATTTAAGTGAATTCCACATTCCATGATATTCTCTGAATAAATAGTGGTAAATTGTAATATTATAGAAATTGCCTCTTTTTTCCCTCTTTAAGAGGGGACTTTCCCGAAACATAATTCAATTATTTTTAGTTAAGAAGTCAAATACCAATTTCACACCTCAAGCTTAAGCAAATCCTTACATTCGGCATTTTCTGAGTAAATAGTGGGAAATTTTAATAGGTAGAAATTATCCCCTACTCCTCTCTTAGAATCAAAATCTTCGGAAACACTGAACATGTATTCGTTTATTTGTAATTGAGTGGAAATTTCAAATTTCACGTCTCCAATTTAAAAAAAAAAAATCTTACATTTGCCATTTTCTTAAACGTTAACTAAAGTAAAATTCAAATGAAGTTGAAATTTTTAATGTTATACGAATTACTCCTTCCTTGTTTAGGTGTGGAATTTTCAAAAACGATGAGAAATATTTTCACTTATTTTTTATGATAATATTTATGCCAAGTTTCATCTTCCTTACTTCAGAGATTCGCGAGATACACTATACTTTTTTTTTTTTTAAAAAAAAGCGCTATTCACATCCCTAGAATACATATTTCTAAAAATTCTTCCTTATCCCTTACTTTTGTCAAAATGAGTTTTTTTGCTAACTATAATATTATGGCCTGGTCGATAATGGGTAATTCCCTTCCACAGTTTTATATACAGTATAAAGTATAAATATTATAGTTATTATTTTCTTACATTATTGAAGATTTGAGAGTACAATGTTGCACATGAAATTGCAAAAATGATCAGAAAAGACCATAAACGACTTACATATGCGAATGATGGGGGGGGGGACGGCGTGAAGCATGGGGTTTAAGAATGGGGCATGGGGCGCCAGGTAAAAAAGGTTGGAACCATTCGCTTAGAAGGTCCCAATATATTTATTTACAAAACACACTGTCTTGTACCATTCCCTACTTCATAGCAATGCATCTAATAATTTTTAAGAACATTGTACTTCCGCTAAATTATTTGGCTGAGCACTACTAAATGATCAGCGGAAACTAAAATGAAATGGAGGCACCACACAACAAGATCCACTTCATCATTAGTTAACTAAAAATGATTAAATATAATACTCAAGTACCATTATGGATAAAGTGAAGCTGTAGAAAAAATGAATTTTAACTGTTAAAAGAGTAACATAACCTGGACGCACTAATAATAATAATTCAATTCTAAATTACCCAGTTAGTGACCTAAAAACAAACATCCCCACTAATTTTTACTGTGGTGTTACTGAAAACCGTAAACAGCTTACCGGTATACATTTGCAACACAAGACATCTGAAATCTTTGGCATAAAATAAATTTCCAGTTTCAAAAGTGGTGTTTAGAATCCTGAATCCCTCTATATATGACAGAGGGTAACCCGAAATATGTGAAGCAAAAACTTGTTGTTACAGATATTTGACAGAGGAAAATCTAAAATGGGGACTGGGGACATGGGTATTCCAGTATTTGACAGATAATAACTCGAAAACAGTAAGAGTGCAAATTTCTCAAGTACGGGCTGGAGACATGGAACCCCTATATTTGAGAGGGAATATCTCAATTAACATATATGTTTCTTTATAATGTGTACTTGATGTCCTAACAATTTCTGTATGCAAATTTAATAGCTTTGAGAGATATTTCAGAGGTCATCAATTGTAAAAGTTAGTGTTAGAATCGTAACTATTTGCAAACATTATTCTTATCAGTTCTCACACAGTAAGTAACACAAGAATTTGAACCTCGTGTCGCATCGTATGCTTATCGTAGCATGGAAATGTTGTTTGAAAGGGTTTCCTCAGAATTAAATTTGTCATTCCATTATTTTATCATTCAGGTTCTGATTTCAAATGAACTTCCCCAAATTTTTCCCAATCATGTCCGACAATTAGTGCTCGTAATTAATTATTAATAATTTTCAATTAAATCATTAATACAGTGCTCTGAATTTAGGCTACAAACTATTCCAGTAAAGCAAAGCACAGCAGGCTAAATATGTTTTCGTTTATTCTACAGAGCTCAACGACAGAGCATAATGTCAACTTTTGTAATCCGAATTTCAGAACGCATCATTCCAAAAGTTCTAGCAGCAGTAATTTAAAAAAAAAAGCCTTTAGTTGTTATATTCATGTTACAGAACACAACCAAATCTATCCAAATTTCATGCAACCAATTAGTTAGCAAAGGTATTCTAACTGTTGAATAATGATTAACATTGGCCTTCGGTGCAAGCCACCGTAGGAGTGATTCCCGGTGGGAACACTCAGTCAAGGAAGTATAAAACTCTTGATAAGGGGGGCATCGATGGAACTGGCGATGTGTTGACTGCTTCCTCTAATACTCGACGCGACAAACATGATATTTTTTTTTTTTTTGGAGCCCAAATCCTAGAACATAGGAAAAATTGATGTTGAATCTGGAGAGGGGGAGGGGGAAGATAATCCATATTGAGGTCCATGATGTTTTGATTGATTCTTGTAGTACTCAACGAGACAAACCAAACCAACCATTTTCTTTTAAGATAAGCTCCGGAAAATAGGAAAAATCGGTGTTAACTTGTAGGAAGGGAGGATTCATACGAGGGCCGCAATGTTTTGATTGATTGTGTTCTGTGTCGTCGTGTACTAGAATAACGACACAGAAAGTTTTGAAATATGAGCTCAGGAGATCGCGGTACTGATATGAGACCATGACACACAAACACACGTTCATTTTTATTGTATTTATTTTTCTTTTCTCTTTGTGACCTCTCTATCATTATTCGTAATCACATTCATCATACTATAAAATGTATTTATACATTGTATTCGCATTCCCGACAACTATATCCTAAGGCCCGTCATGTTGAAGGGATGATGTCCCTCGGCCAGCACACTATCCGGGGGAGGGGAAAGAAAGAAAGGAATCGGGAATGGAGGAAGTAGTGTGATGCTGTATGTTGGGTACCATCCCGGAATTTACTTGGCGTGGATGAGAAAACCCCAAGAAAACCATCATTCAGGATGTTTGGCCTGAAAAAGCTATTACTTTTTCGAACGAGTGACTTAAGCGGGAATCGAAACCCGGACATCTCGCCCCAAAGGCGAGAGATTTATTGACTACTCAAGGGATCCACATGGAAAAAATTGAAATTGACCATTAAACTGAGAACAAGCTGTAAATATCTGACATAGTTTTTTCTTTTTTACAAAATAGTAAAATTTCACATAACGCATATTCATGGACGATTCTGTTGTCAATTTCCAGTTTCGTTAGTTGGAGTAGATCGTGTCAATGGTAGAGAGAGAGAGAGAAGAGAGAGAGAGAGAGAGAGAGAGAGAGAGAGAGAGAGAGAAAGAGAAAACAAGTTTTTCATTTCTGTCGAAACCAACTGGATGAGGTTACTGTAATTGTGAACGAGAGAAATGGTTGTTTTTATGAATTAAGAACAAAATACTTTTTATTACAAAAATAATACAAAATACAATTTAAAAGTAGATTAAGGAAACTACAGTCGGGTATTAATTGTAAGAAATCGGAATTAAATGCCTTAGCCTCTCCACCCCTCCTCAACTAACTGAGGAAGAAAAAAGTTAAAAGTAAGAAATGAAATGAAATCTTTGAGTTTTATGTCCCACTGTTATGCCGGTTAGGCTAAAGGAGACGGTGATGATGAGTAATGAATAAAATGGTGGAATTCAGAAAGTGGGAGGAAACGGTGGAACCCCGAGAAAATCCACGCACACGGTATTTGTTCACCACAAAGTTCACTTGGCGGGGGCTGGGTTCGAACCCGGGACCTCAAGCACCAGAGGTGAACGCTCTAGCACTGATACACCGCGGCCCTTAAAAGTAAGAGATGGAAGGTAAGATAGGAATAGGATGAAGAAGAATTGCATCTGGTCAATGATTTGAATAATGGAAAAAAATATTTGAAATTAAATGAGGAAGTTGAAAATCGAGAAAGTTGAAAGAAGTATGTCGAGACAGATACCTAAGAAAACATAAACTCTCACACCTGTTAGTCCCAGGATGCCAACAGGTAGAACACTTAATAATAATAATAATAATAATAGTCTGACCATCTGTCCGTTACTGCGCACCATAGCTCTAGATTCAGATCTGCCGACCGCTCAATTTATTTCCGATTCCGGCAGTAGTTATAAAGAAATAAAAACAGAAATGCAAGCCGAGATCGGCCCCTATGATAATCATCGTTATTCCTTAAATGATGTGCTATTCGGTTTAAGAAAAAGAAAATTGGATGAGATGAGGCGGCTTACCTCCAAATAAAGCACCATACAAGCCGAGCTAAGCCTAGCAGAGCCGTTAATTCTGCGTGGTTGCTTACCAAGTACGGAGATCTTTTTCGTTATGCTAGGGACTAATTAAGTAGTTGTCAAGAAATAAAGTATCAAATGCAACCCGAGTTGAGCCTGTTCTTGCCCGAGCTTGATCACAGAATATATCAGCCTTTATTCCTTAAGCAATATGCTACATGCTCACCAACTTTGGTAAAGATCCAGCCAGTATTTATTCAAAAATAAACTCTATTAAAACAGTAAGGATCACATAATATGTTCTCAATAAATACAGAAACCAGAAGTTGTAGTATATTTGTTCCACTTTTGGTTTAAATAGAGGTATTACTGTCGAGACGGAATATACTCTTGGGAAACATAATACGTTACATAAAACCCCTTCTCACTATCCATTCTGTAACACTCAGTGTTAGAACCAGAAGTGATTGATTTCTGCAACTTCTGGTTTTAATAGAATGATTAGAGTCGAAATAGAACATATTTTTGGAACATTTAATTTATTACAGAGAATGGCTATCGCTATTTATTACGGTTTCTTACCTATTGCGATCAACACTGAAACCAGAAGTAGTTGAATTTAGGTACTTCAGGTTTGATTAGGAGTTTAAAATATCTTTTATACCAGGAAAACATGTTTCCACAGCGCTAAATTGATTTCCGAGAACAGCTTCGCCCTATCTTATAGTTTTTGCTCTATGTAGATTGAGTTGAAAACCGAATTTGCGGATAAATTCTACTGTTTCCTTTTCACAAGGGTGTTAAGGATGAAGATTAAATCTATTCCTTAAACGTTGTATCGATTGTCGAAAACTGCTTCTTACTATCTATCACCGTTTTTATTTTATAGAGATCAACGTTAAAACTGGAAATGGTTCATTTCTATTATTTCCGGTTTTACTAGAGTGTTAAGGATGAAAATGAAGATTGTTCTTGAAACGCTTTCTCGATTGTTGAAAACTGATTATTTTTCTTTATTACCGTTTTTGCTCTAGAGTGATCAACATTGTAGCCGGAATTGGCTCAATTGTATCACTTTCGGTTGCAGTAGCACGTTAAAGCCGAAGGTTATCCTTGAAACGTTTAATCGATTGCCTAAAACATCTTTTCGATATCTATTATCGTTTTCGCTCTATAGTAATAAACGGTAAAACCGGAAATGACTCATTTCTACCTTCTCCAGTTTTATTAGAGTGTTAAGGATGAACATGCACGTTGGCCTTCAACGATGTTATCAATTGCCAAAAAACACTTATCACTACCTATTGCTGTTTTTTCTATATAGTGGTCAACATTGAAACCGGAAAAGGCTCATTTCTACCTCTTCCAGTTTCACTAGACTGTTAAGGATAACAATAAGAGTTGCCTTTGAAACATATAATCTATTGTCAAGAACCGCTTATCCCTATTTATTAGCGTTTTTGTTCTATAATGATCAACGTTAAAATGGGAAATGACTCATTTCTACCACTTTTGTTTGGCAAATCACATCTATTAACGAACTCCCTCGAGATAATCACTCTATCTATCTATTACAAAAAAGCAATTTAAAATTTTGTACCCATTTAAATGATATCGTACGGAGTAACGTACGTACGTACTAACATTACGATGTTACAAATTCCACTACGTGATCCTAATAGTAAAATCCGTATAGAAGGTCACGTAATATTTTCTCAATTGATTTGGAAATCAGTAGTTTTAGCTTGAGCGTCATTTCAGCTTTTGCTTGGGGGGAGCAAGACCCCTTGTTATAAGTAAAATTTCGCATTTTTCATTCGTTTACTACTATTTTCTTATAACATCTATATAAATCTCAAACTCACGGGGGTAAATGCCTCTCCCTTGCCACCTAGATAACACCCATGAGTTTTAGTATTTTTGTTTCACTTCCGAGTTGAGTAGAGGGATTACTGTCGAGATCGAATACACTCTTGGGCACTTAATGAATTACATAAATAAATTACACCCTTCTCGTTGCCCATTCTATAACATTCAGCCGGAACTGATTGACTTCTACTTCATCCGGTTTTACTAGAATGTTAATGACGAAGTTAAAAGCTATCCTCGACATGCTTTATCGATCACCGAAAATTGCTTCGTAACCCTTATTCGGGCAAGACATTTTTGTAACGTAAACGGGCAACCGGGGCCTGTGAGGCTCAGTACATATTTTAAGTGCAGAATACAAAAAAATCAATGTCTGTTGCCGCATACTGTTCCGACTAAAGGTTACAATAGTCACATGTTCAATATATAATTATGTGACAATTTGATCTAATATTTGACAGGAATTACAGTAAAGTTATACGGGGCTTCCTAGGCCCCGGTTGCCCGGTTACGTCAGGAAAAGATTTTCAAATTAAAAAAAAAAAAAAACTTTACCAACTCGATATGTTCATGATTTTAACTTCGACGAAAGATAGAAGAATTCAGTATTTTATGTCTTCGAAATATGTATGGCTATTGAGAAATTCTAGAAAAACGAAGCTACTGGGCTACTATCCCTGACATGCTTTATCGATCACCGAAAATTGCTTCTTAATATCTATTAGAGTTTTCGCTCTATAGTGATTAACATTAAAATTGGAAATGACTCATTTACACCACTTCCGGTCTTATTAGAGAGTTAAGAATGAAGATGATTGTTCTTGAAACGTTTAATCGATTACCGAAAACCGTTTTTCGCTACCTATTACAGCTTTTACTGTACAGTGATCAATGTTGAAACCGGAAATGACTCATTTCTACCACTTTCAGTTGGCGAAATCGCCTCTATTAACAAATTCCCGCTAGATAATTACACTATTTATCTACTGCAAAAAAACAGAATTAAAAAAATTTCCATTTGCTCAAAAGTAATCGTCCGGAATATTATGATATAAGTTCCACTAAGTGATCTTACTAAATATTTCTTACATGCGCTCCACACACACACACACACACACACATACAAAGACATGCATACACACGAACGTAGACCTGGTAGTTCGCGCAGATAAGAGTAAAGTAACCAAAGTATTTTTGTTTCCAAATATACAGTGCATAATCCAATTACTAGTTTACTTATTTAACGTAGCAATGACAATTTCTATAGTTTCTTGAAATTGGACTTTAAAAACATGGGATAAGGCATTGAACAAGATTTAAGGCTCTTTTCTTAAGGTTGTCTCTTTCATTCGTTGTATTTCTATTTCGTTCTACTAGTTTCTTATTTCGGACTTTTCGTGTGAGTTAACTAGTTGTACCATTGGGTTTGGAAATAGAGCAATCAAACCATTATTATGCGTAATACGTATGTGGAAATCCAATGAATATACACAGTCAATTATTTTTATTTTCACTTCTCTTATTGTTTATTATTTTCACATCATCTACTTACCTATAGAGTATTATTTATAATTTAGTTAAATTGATAATAACATTGATCATTTTATTGCTAACTATCTTCAACACCAAAGTTAGTTATCATAATAAAATATTAAATTGCTAAAGTTCTTCCAATTAATCAACAATTATTATTTTTATCCTAGAATATAACTATTAACTAGGGATGGCCAAAAATTTTCGGATCCAGATATCCCGGATCCAGTGAGATCCGGATCCGGATCTTGCCGGATCCGGACCTAGATCCGGATCTCGGATCCGAACCTCAGATCCGGATCTCGGATCCGGATCCGAAATTCGGATCTCGGATCTGGATCCGAAATTCGAATCTCAGATCTTGATTCGTATCCAAACCTGCATCTGAAATTGTGATGATAAAATTGAATATCTAAAATTCGTCCAAACTTTTTTCAGATTCACTAATATAGTAGGTTGCTCTGCTTTTAAATGTTTCCATAACACGTTTGTGCTACCTTTGTTCTTTATTTTATCTTAACCTTGCAATATTTACATCGAAGTCTCTTTAGTAAAATATTTCCAAGTTTGCCTTCTTCCCATTTCAGAGTATACTGGAAACTGATGTAAATGATAACACATTCTTCTGTTTAGCTCCTCTTCGAAACTTAATGTTAACTTCACATTGAAAATATTTATTTTATTCTTAGAAAATAAACTTTCTTATTTTCTCATATACAAATGAAATATCTTTTAGATAGACCCTTCTAATCGCAGGAATACTGGACAAAACAAACTCTTTATTAATAGTAGTTTCTGACTTACTAGAGTCCAACCATCAACAAATGTAATAATGAATATCTTTCACTTCGAAGGTACAGCAAAAAATATAGACTGGTTGGCGTGGAACAACAGTAGATTTGTAAACATACACACGAGAATTTCAGAAGAGCGATATGGTTGTGTAGTATTATTAGTATTAATAAAAGTGTTCGTTGTATGACTTTATTATATAACTTATGGCTTGCCCTTCTGAGGTCAGGAGTTTGTTGAAGGAGTAAATATAAAAGAGATTTCTGTTATTTTTCTTCACCCTCCAGGTTTCTTTAATCATACACTGCAGGACGTAACCAAAACATATCCATGCATCGTATCATTGAAGCGTTTTGTTTTTTGTATATTCAAGAGTTCAAAAATATTTAACATATTCGCATTTCTTCATGTGATCTCAGGTTTAATTCTCGGTGGAACATACATGAGAAAATTGAAAGCTGAAACAATATGAAAATAGTATTTAAAAGTCAGGAAATTGATATTAAAACTTTAGCTATCTATTGGGACTGTAAGCCTGTAGTTAAATTAACCCACACGTTTCGTGAAGATATATTACGTCGTTATTGCTTATTTACTATAAGCTACCAGATACATCCTCAGAGGCCACTTTACACTGTAGTAATCAACAGATGAAAACATTGGAAAAGGAATGGAAGGAAGGTCTCCAGAGCCTTAGATCAAGGTACTAACCTAGCATTTGCCCAGTATAACTGAGGAACAACCCTGGAAAATCCTCAGTCAGGATGGCTGGTCTCCGAATTCAAACCCGGTATTATCCAATTGCGAAGCAAGAATCCTAACAAGTAGCCTGAGCTCGCTCCGTATTATTATTTAATTAACGTGATATTTTAAAATTAGTGCAAATCAAACCGCACTTTCTTTATTGCTGATGTTATAGTTAATAAGCCTACATGAGACATCAGTCCGCCATCAAGAAAGAATACTAGAACTGAAATTCAGGAAGCGGGGGTGAAGAGATTAATGAGGATGAGGAAACTATGTACGATGCAAAAACTGATAAATTATGACTTCATCACAGATATATTCACTTACGTCAATTAATATTTCTCTGATACAGGGTACTCTTACTTTCTATAGTGGCAGGAAAATGGCCCGCTCTTGTAAACGAACACACTAAGCATGTGCATATAGTCTCAATGCCAATGCAAAAGAAACATAGGTAAAACCAGAAAAAATAGGGAAAGCAAGGCGAAAGTGATAAAATGCCATTCAGCTTAAAGAAAAGCTAAAAATAACTAAACTTAGAGCTACGAAAGACGCGAGGCGAATTTTATCGAAAAGATTGATTTTCCTTGTGATTAGTTGTGCTAACTATGAACATGAATTAAAAAGAGAACAAGTAGCTAGCTCTGAATTTCGCAAACTGGTTGAAAAGAAAATATTGGATAAAATTTAATAATAAATAAGGCATTTATGATAATTAAAACAAACTAAATTCTTGGCACCCAGTCCTTTGGTTCCTGCCAGCGGACTTACGTTCAAAGTGGGAAGCTGTAGTCAACGCATCGACACCCGAAGTCCCTAATGCCGGCTTTCTAGACTGGAGTCCGCTACCTCTTACTTAAGATAACTCCCCAATTGTCCTCACGATGCTGGGTCAACATCGAAATTGTCGAGTTCCTCTCCGGAAATTGAACCCATGACCACGGGCACCGAAGGCACGAGCTAACCACTGTTTTTTATATATAAAAAGGTAACAGCTTTTTATCAGATTATTTAACTTGTAGAACGCTTTGCACGGATTACACTGTAACCATTACGACACCACACAGACATAGAAGTAAACGAGGACAGTTAAAAACACCTATGCCCGAAGTGGGATTTGAATCCAAGACATTCACAGTAAACGATCCACAGTCTAATGCCGCAGACCACTCGACTATGGCTGTCGGGTTTTATCGGCTAATCTGTAGTATATTTAAAGTAACTGATTATTTTAAAAGTTGCTCCTAAATACTGACAATCTAAGTCTTATGTATCAAATATTTCCTGCGATAATACCATACACTCTCCGACTTCCATAGACAAAAAGCCATAGTTATCCACATTATCTAATACAGAAATAAGTTCTGATTCTCTAGTAGCTGCTGATGGTGATAGTCAAGGTTCACCGAAGCATGATCCCAAACCCAAACTGAGATATTGATGTCACTGAAACGCCTGAAAAGCCATTGTGGGTAAGTGAATTGCCCACTTGTCAGGATGAAGGGCGATGGTGATGTGAAATGCGGCCCTGTCAAAGGTACCACTTATAATAATTGGATTTATAATATTCTATGTTTCCGTAAACCCTCTTCAAGAAGATAACTGTTAATCTTAGCTTTGAAAATGTTACACAAAGAGTTTTATTGCTATCATTAGGATGCATATAAATCTCTTTATTCCGGAATTATCGGATTTACTTTAACACTTAACTTTCACATCTTTTCTGATTTACGAATATTTAAATCGCGATTATTCCCTTAAGGTCAATCAGTGATATTTTAACTCATTTCTAACCAACTATATTTATAGTTAGTCTTGTTACATGGGAATAATTGAGACCAGAAGCAGTCTACAGGCTAAGTTCAAATGAATATTGGCCGACCTCCTGATAAACCACATCTTTCAGCAAGGTGAATTGCGGCAATCCGATACCCACATGAGGAAATCTTCCGGTTCAAGTGAAAGCTTCCATAAGAATCAGCACCCTAATCAGTGGAATGTGTCTTGCTAATTTTTCCCCAATGTGAAAGTACCTAACTTTATTGTTAAAAATGAAAAGGCCTTTATTTCAAACAAGTCGCCATTAGAGTTTTCATATTTGAACACAACACTCATGAAAAGTCATGTTAAAGCGCTACTTACCCCTGAAAAATAATATTTATCTGTTTTTAGTTTCTCGTGTTCCCCAAACTACATGCGGAATTAGTGCATGTGCCTTCCGCTCGCATTACCTGGGTACAAAAAGCTACGATCTTGGTACTAGCATATGTTTCGGTTCCCAGATCTCAAATATTTATATTTCAGCCTGATTCTATGTCTGAATCCGAAATTTCAAATCTAGATAAGAAGCACCAAAATTCATAGTTTATTCTCGGTGCTCATATTGTGATTTACTAATAATTATTAAATCTAATTGTAAAATATACATTTGATATTTTGAGCAGACTGAGCAAGATAAATATACGTAAAAACTAGTCAATACTTGTCTTAACTGTTTATATTTTCTTCACTGTCAATGAAACGAGATCCGGATCCAGGTCCGAAATCCGAGATCCGGATCCAGATCCGAAATTCGAGATCCGGATCCGGATCCAGATCCGAGATCCGGCCATCCCTACTATTAACGAGAACATTAAGTTATGTCTAGTTTAATTTCATAATTATTTTTTGGTTGGTTAATAAATGCAAAATGTTCGTTTCAATCACTAGTTTATATGGAGCTTACGCCTACTGCTTAAGATGGAAAAGATTTTACTATATTGGTGAGGGAAAATTTATTTATATATTGTTATATTTGCTTGTTGCGAACAGTGTAACATTTGCATAATTGCGTTAGCATAGTGTAAAGAGCAGGAAAAGAGATACTTCATGTTACGAATAGTAATGAATAATAGTAGGAATGTATCATATCTCAAAATGACATTAGCATTATTTTTCAGTTTCAGACTATTTTTGTATATGAATTTCTTTGTGTGTGCTTCAGAAATAAGGTTATACTCCTTTTTCCATTTAATATATTTTTTGATATAGGTGCATTTCTGTTTCAAATGAACTGTAAGCAAAATTGTTTTTCTCCGTATGTTTTTTCTTTTTTTTTATTTTAGAGCCAGTGGTGGTGATCGTAAATATAGGAAGTCGTATAAATGTATTGTGCGTATCTTACTTCTTATATTGCACTTCAAAAGAGCATGGAAAGATTATATTGACAACACTGAACTTCATGGATTTAAATACTTGAAAGAAAAGAGACTAAGTTCCATGTGAGTAAATATATGAAACTAGGGATTGTTGAAAAAAGTGACCTAAAATAATGTCAAGATTACGGAAAGTGTGAACAGCTGTGCTCATTACTAAATCTAGAATGATAACAAACACAATACTGACATATTAACAAATACTCGCAATGCAGTGGTTTATAAATCCAATGCTAGTTAAATTGCTTCTCAAAGTACAGATTAATATAAAATTTACTATCTTATAATAATCGCATAATACAAAGTGCACCAGTTACCTTTACTAGATAAGGCGAACATCAATTAAAATAGTATATTCGGCACGTCATCAGATATTCAATACTGATATTACTTAATAAACATGTTGAATATACATGGATCTTTTCCCATTCATTGCAGATATAGAACTAATGTTAGTAACTCAATCTATTTCATAAATAATGTATGTGTGAATATGATGGATCAATCTCATTGAGTCGATAATTTACTTTTAGGTTTATTAAGGAGAACTTTCCTCTACAACTATAAAAATAGATTTTCTTGGAAACAAATTTTAATCTTTGGTATCAACACTTTAAATTCATTTCTGTTTCACTGGGTCGGACTACTTGGTAAATATGACGGCGTTCTTATATTCAGAAATACGCAATAAATAATCCAGTTTCGTACAAATTACGTCGAAATTAAATACTTTTTTTATTAAATTATTTGTGATTTAATTTCTCCTAAGAACGATTCCTGTTTCGGGTCTTTGTAGTTATTGTTGTATTAATAAGAACTTTTGGCACTACGAAAAGAATTTAAATAAAGTTAGGAAATAAATGTCATCAGTTTGAAAAAGGAAGCAGAGTAAAAACAACTTCAGAACTATGGTGTATGCAAACATATTGTTTCAAATCTTATGAACCAGAAATTTAACACAAGCAAAATGTCGAACAAGCTATGACAATTAACTGTAAAACCATTTAGTATACGTAAAATCAATTCTTGTATTATTCCAGGAAGATATTTTTTAGGGTTATTACAATCGATTATTCTACTTTCTCTGTTTCGTTCACGAAAATTACCAAGTTATTTGATGGCTCTCATTTCTCATGAATCAGTTTGTAAAATTGTATATTTTACATATTACATTCTATCTACTGTTTAATGTGATGCATCAAAGAGCACAGTGACTTTTATGTAATCTATTATATTGATTATAATTGGACTCTGGTATGAGATACAGATACTTAGGACTTGTAATCTAAACATATATTATAGTGCCCATTCTTATTATATATATTTTTTGTTATAGATTGTTTTGGTGGGTAGTTGTTGGTTTCAATATAATATTTGCAATCCTTACAATGATGATGTTATATCAAGCTACGATAAGAGGAATTCTTAATTACGATGTGGATACAAAATTTGACGAGTGGACTATTCAAGCTCCTTCTATTCATTTTTGCCATTTGATGACGTAAGTAACATAATATACTTATTGCACCAATATTCTTATTATAGAGAAGAAGCTAGAAGCTATTACTATAAATTTGGATTTCTTGTTACAATAAATTAACCATTCTACTACTATGAGTATTTTGATAGAGCTGAACACTGAAATCCGCAACACAATTATGTACGGTAACTTATAACTATAATGAAAAAATGTAACAGCGATTTAGAACTAAAATATTTAGTATAGCCACACTTGATAAATAATTATACATCTTTCTACAACCAAATAGGATTCTAAAAAATTAGACATCACTGGCGTGTAAATCTAATGTGACCAGATTAAGGCTATACCGACATACCAAGGGTACAAATACAAAGTATTGCTATTTGCTATATCAAATGATAACTCTCAGTTATACCGACATAACAAGGGTAAAATTACAAACTATTACTATTTGCTATATCAAATTATAAATCTGAGATGTATTACAAAACACTTCATTTCACACAAATTCTCTACACTTAGCGCAAAAGTATTTCTATCAATCCAATTCCATTAATTATTACAATGTAGGGCCTACTGATTAATTTGGATTCTCTCCTATAAACTATTATATTTGAAAGCACCTGTACGAGAGCATTGTCTATAATTAGACATGATGTATATATGCATCTTATTTCTTTAATCGAAGTAAACTGTGAAGTGATGAGCATATATATATGGGACCCCAACCGATGTATTTTTATTCGTTCCTACCCAGTATTATCACATGTATCAAACGCCTTGAAAGATACACCTCAAATTCAGTATATTACATCTCACATAGGAAAAGGTTGGCAGCCCGGGAATAGTTTTCTATGCCCTACAGTTGATGATTTTTAACCACTTCCAAAGTCTTGGTAAATATGTATTTTGAGTGACAATTCCATTATAACTTATATGTCTTGGATATCATTTCACTGTAATTGCTTTCCGGATTTGTTCTTACTGTCCCACCAACGAGTACATTCAGGAGATCTGAACTTACATGGTTAAGACATTAAGAGCATTTATAAAAAGGAAATGCAGAACTTTTCCCGGATCACCCTCAGGTCTCAATCATGACATGAGCATAAAACCTCGAGAGGTTCTTATGTCTAGTCTGGATATCCTCACGGACATCCAGATGGCCGCTCAGATCTCGACACACAAAAACATCATTCATACATGCAACAAAACACATTGATAAAATAGTACTATGCTTATCTATGAAATGCACTATATATATATATATATATATATATATATATATATATATATATATATATACGCTAATGATTATGAAACCAAACACTATTCGAAGCTTTTTTGCACCCACTGGAAAACATTAAGTATATTAATATTTATTTGCATATATTATTAAATTAGACTGTTCCCGTATGGCCCACCGACTTCGATTTTACAAAATTTGATAAATAAATTTCACTTTTTAATTTGTAGTCAGTTTGAAGGCATTTAGTTATACTACCATTCAGAAATCCATATACATCATATTACGAATCAATCATTATGGAACAATTTAATGTGTTACACGCAGCTGTGGTACCAATCTTTGAAAGTTTCATTTACAACTTTTTTTTACTTTTTTTAATTGATGTTGTGAGTAATGGTACATTCAGTATAAAGGTACTACAAGAGTTTATCTCTCTCTCTCTCTCTCTCTCTCTCTCTCTCTCTCTGTGTGTGTGTGTGTGAGTGTGTGCTTCTAGTTTCCGGCGTAAGTCTGTGCATACTACCAGGTATACTTCCGTGTGTACATATGCTAGTTTTTGTGTGTGTATGGCGGGGGTATATGAAGTATTAATTGGGAACGCATAGTGGGACTTACCCATATTAGTACGTACATACGTGCGACCGTTACTTCACACGATAGCCTTGGACGAATGCGAATTTTTTAACTCTGCTTTTTGCAATAAATAAGTATAGTGATTCCTCTTGAGGCAATTCCTTAATGGAGGTGATTCACCAACTGGAAGTGGTAGAAATGGGTCATTTCCGATTTTAACGTTGATCACTATAGAGCGGAAATGGGAATAAATAGTAAGAAGCACTTTTCGGCAATCGATAAAGGGTATCAAGGATAACTTTCAGCTTCTTCCTTAACATCCTGGTAAAACCGGAAGAGATAACAATTAACCTAACTATGACTTCTGGCTTCAAATTAACCTACACAGTGGGAAAGGAAGAAGCTGTTTTAGGAATAAATATCGTCTTCTTTCTTACACTTCTAATCAAGTCGGAAGTAGCAAAACTGAATTACTTTCCATTTTAGTGTTGATTACAACTGGTTAAAACAAAACTAAATAGCGAAAAGAGGTTTTCTGAAATCAATTAAGTGTCCCAAGAATGTTCTATCTCCACTCTAATGTTTCTACTAAAACTTGAAGTGCTACAAATCAATCGCTCCCGGTTATAACATTCAGCGTTATAGAAGGCTTTTTTTTTAGGTAATTCATTATGTGCTCCAACAGTATATTCCATCTCGCTTTCCTAACCACTACAGAAAATATAGCATGATCCTTTTTTAAGATTTTATTATTTTTAAGATCACGTAGTGGAACTTGAAATATAGTAATGTTAGTACGTACGTACATACATATGTCCGTTACTTCGAAGGGTCATTTGAAAGGATGCGAATTTCTATTTTTTTCCAATAAGTAGAAAATGTGATTTCCCCTAGAGAGTTCATTAATAGAGGTGATTCGAAAACAAAATGGTAGGAATGAGTTATTTCAGGTTTTAACGTTGATCAATATAAAACAAAAACGGTACTGGATAGCGAAAAGCGGTTCTCGGCAATTGATTGTACGTCTCAAGAGAATCTCTCATCTTATTCTTAACATTCTAGTAGAACTGGAAATGGTAGAAATGAGGCATTTCCAGTTTTAGCTTTCATTACTATAGAGTAAAAACGATAATAGATAACGAGAGGATGTTTTGGGCAATCAATTAAACTTTTCAGGGATAATCTTTTTCACATTTAACATGTTAGTAAATTCTGAAAGCAACAGAATTGAGCCATTTTCGGTTTCAATGTTGATCAATAGAACGAAAACGATAGTAAATAGTAAGAAGCAGTTTTCGGCAAATGATAAGGCGTTGCAGGAGTAACTTTCATCTTCGTGCTTAACACCCTAGAAAAAGGAAGTGTAGAAATCACCTATAACTTCCGGTTTCAATTTTATTTACATAGAGCATAAACTATAAGATGTAGGGAGAAACAGTTTTATAGAATCAATTTAACGTTGTGGGAACAGGTAAGTTATTATCTCTCTTAAACTCCAAACCGGAAGTAGCAAAACCCAACTACTTCCGGTTTTAGTGTTGATCGCAATAGGTTAGAAAAGATAACAGGTCAGGAGAAGCGGTTTTATGTAATCATTTAGTGTTCCGAGAATGTGTTCTATCTCGACTCTAACCTTTATACTAAAAGCAGAAGTGGCAGATATTAATCACTTCCGGTTATAAATTGAGTGTGATAGATTCGGGAGCTACAAGGGATTTTATGTAATTGAGAACATATTACGTCATCCTCTATACTGTTTTTACTAGAGTTTATATTAAAATTAAATACTAGCAATGTGCTTACTAAATACTAGCAATATGTTTGTGACCTACTAACCCATTCCCTAAGGAATAAGTACTGATATATTCTGTGGTCAAACTCGGCCAAGAATAGGATGGACAGGGGTTGAATTTCATACCTTATTTCTCGATAACTACTTAATTAGCCAGCAGCATTTTCTTTATAACTATTGACCGAATCGGAACAAAATTCGGTGGTGCGCAGACCTCAACCTAATTAAGATCTCTACATTTGCTGGCTGAGCTTGGCCAAGTTCTGGGCTTGATTTGCGTATCATAATTTATTTCTCAGTAATCTCTTTCCAGATCCAATCTAAAGGATTTGTCATTACAGAAAGCCGCTCATCCCTATTTATAGATTTTGCTTTACCTAAAACCAAAAATGGTTTATTTCTACCACTTTCGATTGGTAACAAAAGGAGATGAAAGGTATTCTTGGAATGCTTAATCGATTGCCGGAAACCGTTTTTGTTTTATAGTGGTCAACGTTAAAACTTGGAAATGGTTGATTTCTACCACTTTCGGTTTATGGATCACTTCAATTAACTAGCTCCTCCGAAATAATTACCCTACCCATAGTTTGCAAACATAGTTGTAGTAGCAAGACAGATGCAGTGTTAAATTTTCTGTCCCGGTGCGACTCGGGACTGATGAGGACAGGTGGAAGCCCTTGTTAATAGTGAGGGTTTCAATGCTAATATGTAAACATATGAGAAAGATGATCGTTGATGAAGTAAATGTCACATATTTCCCGTTCATCAGCAGTCAGACGTGCATTTAGGACAAACAGAGATACTAAGATGTTTAAAGGTGAATGTCTGTACCGAAATGTAGCGTCAGTAAGAGCATCTGTCTGCAGGATGTCCAAGAATAACGGATGGCCAGTTTGTACACGGGAAGTTATATACCTTAGTCGTAGTTCTGCGAGGTGTTTTGTAATTTTTGAAAAGTCGATATACTCATGTCAGCCATGTAGGGTAAGGAAGCTTAATACGGTAAGCTAGTCGAATAGCGTGACGCTCCAATACGCAGAGTTTTTCGTATTATGACACAAAAGCATTGCTCCAGGCGTTGTGTCCAAAAGTGAGTATGGAATGGAGGAATGCCTTATAGGTATGAAGTATCACTTCAGTTTTCAGATCCCAAGTCGTGCCTGTGAGACGACGCAACAGATTTAACCGAATGTTAGCCTTAGCTGTTAGTTTTTTCAGGTGAGCACTCCAAGTGAGCTTCGAGACGAAGGCCACGCCTATGTAGGTAGCAGTAGAGGTAGGGCATACGCGGTACCCATCAACAGTTACTTGCAAGAGATTTGAATGTCTGTAAAATCTGGAACGTCTGTTCGGAGGTAAGAATACGATTGCTTGCGTCTTTTCAGTATTAATAGTTAAATGCCATCTCTTGCACCATTTGATGTAATTATCAAGAGTTCCTTGAAAAAGAGTATTAAGTTGTTGGATAGTTTTATCAAGAGCAAGAAAAGCTGTGTCGTCGGCATTTTGAAAAATAAAAACATTGCGTGGAACTGCAGGGATGTCAGAAGCGTATAGAATATATAATAAAGGGCTGACTACTGAACCCTGAGGAACTCCAGTAAGCGGAAAGATGGGCCAAGAGAGAGCATTACCGACTGTAACATAAGCAATGCGATTTCTAAGAAACGAATATACTATTCTCTAATAGCAAAGCGGAAACTTTAATGATTGTAATTTTTTAATTAACCCGTAATGCCAAACTTTATCACAAGCCTTTTCTAAATCCATAAGAATGAGGCAAGAAGGGAAGGTTTTATTATACTGGTTAGTGATTATGGTGCTGAGACGAAGTAGCTGGTCATGGATGGAGAATTTTGACCGAAAGCCTGCTTGATGGATGGATAGTAGAGAAGTTGTCTCAAGATACTTATGAAGACGGCAGACAAGAATTTTCTCAAATATTTTACTGAATACTGATGTCAGCTTAATTGGTCTTAAGAGGAGACAGAATGCACAGGCTTGTTCGGTTTATGGAACATGTAAATGTTTGATACTTTCCAATCTGGGGGATAGAAACCAGTTCTGAGGATGAAATTATATCTTGCCACCAGTAGTACTAGAAGTGATTATGGGGCTTCTTTAATATACCGATAACATATGTTATCAACCCCAGGGGCTGTGTTCCTTTTCCGCTTGAGGGCAATGTGAACTTCACCTGTAGTAATGGGTGCGGTGAGTGGATGTTCCAGATTAATGACGTGGTCTGCAGAAGGTTGTAAAGCAGGAACGCAAGAAATGTCTGTCCGTTCAGAGATCTTAGAGGCAGCTGTTGGAGTAAAAACTGTCTGTAGCTGACTGGCAAAAGCGTTAGCTTTCTCTTGGTCTGAGAAGAGAGGGTTGCCATCTGAAATTAGAGGATAGATTGTTATTGTGTTCTTGCCAATTAGTTGGTTAAACCGCTTCCAATAGCATGATGGTTGTGCTTGCTCAGACAAGGTATTACCAGTTTCAATCCAGCTGCGACGTTTATATGCCGCAAGATAATTACGAACCGCTCGTTACCATTGGCGATGTTCATGAAGATAGACATCCTTCCTTGTTCGATGGTATTCACGGAGATGCTGGCTAGCCTTATGTATCAGAGTGGCATACGTCGGCGGTAATTTTGGCTTGTGGAGAGTCTCTTGAACAGTTGGAATGTTATGATGAGCACTGGTTCGTATTGCCTCAGTGAGAGTATTGAGACACGAAGCCAACTCCGGTTCTGTAGCTGGAGGTGCTACATTTAAAAGAGAGTGTTCGATGTGTTGCCGAAATGAGGCCAATTCGCTCTGTCAAATCTAGGAACACGTCGCGGTGCAATTACTCTTCGTGGCGGTTGTCCTCGAGTTAATTTGACTGGATGATGATCGCTTCCGATGGAATCGAGAACTTCAAGCTGGCAGTCGTTAATAACATTTATAGATGTAATTACGACATCTGGTGTAGTCTGACTGATCGGTCTAGTGTGAGTAGGAAGGATATGAAGATGCATCTGGAGATTGTCAATTAAGAAGTGCTGAAAATTTGCCTTTTCGCAAGCACTACGGCTATGGATATTTATATCCGCCATGATAATAATATTACGAAAGTTATTGACTATATATTCAAAATACTGTAATGGTATGGGTTGGCGTGGTCGAATATAGATTGTGCTAAAATAAACTATTAATGATGGAAAGTACATAGAGTAAAGTAAGTATTCCGGGAGATCTGCAAAAACTTGAGGAGTATATGTTCTTACTGGATGTTTGGGAGAATAACCTATTTCAACTCCTCTTTAAGCACGTGCCATATGATCGTGATAATCGCGGCGCTGTAGTTGGTAACCAGAAATATGGGCTAACACGTTCGGTCTTAAGGCGGTTTCGTTAAGTGCAAATGCTTTAATATGCTCCTCATATAATAATGTTTCGAATAACAACTTATGTTGTGAAAATGAACGAATATTGACGAATAGGAAAGTAATCCCCATGATGTAGAATAACACATGCATGGTTTTAAACAGCAGTTTCCAGAGGCCCGATGTGAAAATGAACATAATTGTTGGAATACGTTGCATGGAGATTGATGTGAAAAATGGATTTTGCGGCAGAGATTATATGGTGTAAGATATGAGCTCGCTGAAATGGAAATATATTTTGGAACACCAAACTGATATAACGGAGAAGATCTTCAATGGTTAGTGGAGGTAATATGGATTGAGTCGTTTGAGTTGCTTTATCGGCCATTTTCAGTGGTACCGTTATTTCTGGATGCTCCGAAATAATTACCCTACCCATAGTTTGCAAATAAATAAATAAATAAAATAAAAAAATGTTTTTTTTTCAAGAGCTATCGTGCACAGTAACTTAGTCCCAGCAGCTGTTGTGGTATATTATTATTATTATTATTATTATTATTATTATTATTAATAATAATAATAATAATAATAATAATAATTATTATTATTATTCTACCTGCTGGCAGGTACTGGGACAAATGGGAGATGTCAGTGTGATTATGTGTTTTCTTAGGTTCTGGTCTGGAATTTTTTCTTTCACTTTTCTCGATCTTCAGCTTCCTCTTTTAATGCCCAATATTTGATTCCATTTTTCAAATCATCGACCAACTGCATTCTTCTTCTTACTATTCCATTCTTACCTTTCATCTTTTACTTTCAACTTTTCTCTTCCTCAGTGGGCTGAGAAGTGGCCTATACGTTTTAATCTTGTTCCTTATAATTATTACCAGACTGCAGTTTTCCCTATCTATTTTTAATACTATTTTTAAGAAACTGAATTATTATTATTATTATTATTATTATTATTATTATTATTATTATTATTATTATTATTACTACTATTATTATTATTATTATTATTATTATTATTATTATTATTATTATTACTGCGTCCATGTTCTGTTATTCTTTTAACTGTTAGAGGAAAGGTTCATTTTTTCTACAGTCTCACTTTATCTATAATGGTACTTCGGTATTATACCTAATGTTTAGTTAACTCAAGAAGAAGCGGGTCTAGTTGCGTGAAGCCTCCATTTCATGTTAGCCTTCGGTAATCATTTAATACTGTTCAACGAGGTAATTTAAGAGAAGTACAATGTTCTTATAGATTATTCATTGTAGTGTTATAAAGTAGGAAATGATACAAGACGGTGTGTTTTCTTAATTAAAGTTTTTTGATCCTCTACAGCACTTGTTCGAACATTTTTAACAAGCGCCCAATTCTTAAACCCTACATACTTCACGCCCATATCATTCGCGCATGCCTTTGACGGTTTCTGCAATTTTAGTTGCAGCATTGTATTCTCAAATCATCGCTAATAGCAACAAAAATAATAACAATAATATCAATAATCTATGCTGTATATAAGACAATAAAAGTGAGTTACTCATTATCGACCAAGCCATAATACTATATTTAGCAAGAATACTCTTTCTGACGAAAGCAAGGAAGGAGGATAAAGAAGGATTTTTTAAAATACGTATCCTTAGGGGGGTAAATAGGATAGTGTATCTTGCTAATCCCTGAAGAAAAGAAGATGAAACTAGGCATATGAACTAACCATTAAAAATAACTGAACATGTTTCTCACAGTTTCTGTAAATTCCGCACGTAAACAAGAAATGAATAATTCGTATAACATTATTGTTCAACTGTATTTTATTTCATTTATTTTAGAAATTGCTAAATGTAATAATTCTTTATATTGGAGACGTGAAATTTCAAAATTAAACTCAATTAAAAACAAAAAAATACATGCTTAGCTTTTCCGAAAATTCTGTCCTAAGAGGAGTATGAAGGATAGTGTCTACGTATTAAAATTTCTGCATTTGCTTACGTTTGAGGTGTAAACTTTGGCTTTGATTTCTTAACTAAAAATAATTAAACGTATGTTTCCGGAAATTCCCCTCTTAAAGATGGAGAAAAGAGATGATTTCTATAATATTAAAATTTACCACTATTTATTCAGAAAATGTCTTGAAATGTAAAATTCGCTTTAATTCGAAATGTGAAATTTAGTGTACCAACTCTGAACTACAAAGAATGGAATACGTATTTCAGAGTTTTCGAAATTCTTCTTTTAAGCAGAAGGAGGGAGGAGTTAATTCACTTATTTCTCGACATTCAAATCGGCGTTCGCTATCTCATCATCATAGAATGTTCGAGGAGAATCACTGAACATATTTAGAACTACTCTAGGGCATTGTTTCATCATATCACTTTCACTGAAATGCGTGTCCTAAGGGGAGGGGTCTAAAATATTTGCCAAAATACAGTATCTTACAAATCTCTAACTTAAGAAGATGAAACTCAATATAAAAACCAAGTAGACATGCAACCCAGCGTTCTAGGAAATTCCACTTCCGTCTCATCTCATGAAAAATGATTGAGAATTTTAGAACATAGTTAGCACATGGTTGAAGCCATTTTTTAACCATGTCAGTTTTTATTAAAATTAGTATTCTAAGAGGGTGGAGGAGTTAATATATACGACGAAAATTAAATATCTTCCAAGCCAAGGAGATGAAACTAGGTATATAAACTTTTTACTTAACGAGGTCACCATGTGGACATGCCCATCGTTACAAAAATTCTGCTTCGAAAATAGGTTAGAGAATGGCAAATTGTTTGAAACGTCTGAAATTAATTTTTAAACATATTTAACACGTGGGACATTTCTATTTTGTCAACTCATTTTGAAAAAATAATCGTAAAAGCAGAAGAGAATTTAGATTTCTTGCAAAGAATAAATACTGCATCGTAGGAAACATTTTTGAACATGGCCGAGCGAGAGGTTTTATTAAACTTTTGTTCAAATAAGTTACGTAACGAGGAAAGGGTGATCAAACATAACTTTCAAATATTTCCCATAAACTTATTCTACCCGTACGAAGAAGGGCTTGCATATAATAATAGTAAATAATAATAGCCATATTCTCACAAATTTATATTTATTTCCAGCAAGACTCCTGCATAGCATTGTAGTGAAGTGGAATATTATATTTTACCAGTTTTGTCCTTGATGAAACCACAGTTCTTACACAATAGTTATTTCGTGTTTAAATTATGTTTAATTTAATGTTTCTTACAACATTCGTAATATTTCTAATTTTAAATTTAGTTCTGTCAGAGACTCGCACCCGTAGTTAGGAGCCACTGCTCTAGGGACTGCCTAGAAAATTTGAATTTACACCTACACATGATTTGTGATGTGGGGTACCACAAACATTTTTTTTAATACACAAAAAGAGGAGTTTGTTCTGTTCCATTTCCGTTGTTCTAGTAGCTAGCACGCGCGCCTTTCGTGCACGTAGTGACACGTTCGATTCCCAGTGGAAGTTTCTTACAAAATTTGGCGTCACCATTTTCGAATCTTTTCAAAATTAAGATGTATTTACAGCTTACAAGTTGTCTGTACTTGCAATGTAAGAATCAATCATAAATTAAAATTCTAAGAAATCTTAACAAAATCTTTATAAACGTTTAAGAATATGTTGAAAAGACCAAAAATCTCTTACTCTCTCTCCAACCCATGTCAAGGTGCTATTTAAGAAGTATATTTTATAATAATAATAATGATAATAATAAACTCTACAGTCGCACCTACAACTTTGGATGGCAAATAGTCTAGTTTTCCTTAATGCATACGTTTACATTAAATAAATTAAAAAGTTGCATTCTAACTTCTTTTTAATTGTGTTAAAGGTACCAGTATTTGTCTTAGCACTAACCAGAACTATGGATTCGCCTTTAATACCCGCCATTTTCGATTACTTTTAAAATGTCACTCTTCCCGATTCTTCAGGGATAAACTTGAACGGCATGGAAACAGTCATTATCCACATCAGCAACTGACCCGAAAACTATGGATTCAACACTAATATCGATCATTACAATTATTTTCAAAATATCAGCTCTCCCATCCCCACTCCTTAGGATGCCAGGGGTCTCTTATCCTTCTCAGTGTTTCTTTCCATATTGTATGATATATATGTATCAAGTTTAGTTGGAATTAAACCAAGTGTTGCATAAAACTGTAGGAAAAAATGATTTAAAATTAATGAAGGTGACTTTTGAACTGGAAGTGGCAGAAATCAACGACTTCCGGTTTAAGATTGATCACTGTAGAGCAAAAGACGTTAGTAGAAAGCTAGAAACTGTTTCTGAAAATCGATTAAGCGTCCTAAGAATGTATATTATCTCTGTTCTTAACATACAGCTAAAACAGGAAGTGGTAGCGATTAACTCTTTCCGGTTTTTAACGTTGATTGCTAAGGAAGAAAAACTGTAATAAGTAACAAAACGTTGTTTTCCATAATCAATTAACCGTCCGTTCTCATCTCTATCCTTAACCCTATACTAAAATCGGAAGTGGTAGACATCAACCCTCTCCGGTTTTAACGTTGATCACTGCAGAGTAGAAACCGAAACCCGATTTTCTACATTCCACTAAGAATACACTTCATCTTTATCCTTTACCCTCTACTAAAATTGGAACTGGTAGATATCAACCTCTATACGAAAGTAGAATACAAGACGCAGTTTTCGGCAATCAATTAAGCATCCCAAGAATATAATTGTGTCATCAATCTAATCCCTTTACTAACGCCGGAAGTGGTATAAATCTACTATCACTTTCTATTTCATTATTAATTAACAAAATATTGTATGAGCCTCGTTAGTGTCTTCATCAGAGTTTATTCAATACAAGCCTTCGTCTCACTGAAGGATTTGCCCTCAGAACTGTAAATTTGTTCGGTCTAACGCTTTGTATCTCAAACCTGCAATCATCAGTGTTTGCTCGGCTTACGGCGTTGCACCTCACATACCTGCTAGTATACTGAATCTCAGTTGAAATAAATGGGGGCTTTGCTCCCAGGCCACCGTGTTTGTTCGGCCTACGGCCTTGCACTTTATATATCTGAAAGCATACCAATTTCAGTTCAAATACCACGTTTCATGTCTTCAACTTTACTAGACCCCGATATATACATCTTATTATAATAATACTTGTAATATAAGCCTCTATTCTCTTCCAAACCCTTTTCTTCCCTTCTAGATCAAAATCAAAAACGCTGAAATATGTATGTAATTATTGGGATTACAGAGTAAGAAATATAAAAATATTGTACAGTTAGTACTTTGGTCCATCCCGTCCGTTAGTCCGCACGAAACTCTTGAACGAAATGGAATTTGACTTCTGTTTTTTGCAATTGATAGCTAGAGTAATTATCTCGAAAGAGTTCGTTAGTAGAGGATCATAAACCAGGAGGCTGTGGACCACAAACCAGGAGTGATATAAATCAACCATTTTTGCTTTTAGCGTTGATTCTGTAAACCAAAAAAGGGTAATAGATAGAAGAAACGCTTTCCGGCAGTCGATTTAGCATACCAAGAATACCATTCAACTCCATCCTTAATACTGTATTGAAACAGAAAGTGGCAAAAATAACCTAGTTCCCGCTTTAACATTGAATGGGGAAAAACCGTAATATATAGCGAGAAGCAGTTGTGGGAAACCGACTAAAAGATTCCAAGAAAACAATTCATTTCTATCCTTAACACTTTGATAAGACTAGAAGCAGCAGAAATCAACAATTTTCGGTTTACTTTTCATTACTGTGAAGCAACAGCTGTAATAGATAGCGAGAAGTTGTTTTCGACAATCGACTGAGCATCTCAAGAATACATTTTGTCTATCTATAACACTCTAATAAAATCAGAAAGACTAAAATTCCAAAATGAAATTTCATGACCTTTTCTTTAACAAACCATTAAATTTAGTAACATTCTCAAAAACGAATTTAAGTGCGACTTGGGTCAATTTTCATCACGTGATTGAAGCGTGCTTTACTTGTAATTTGGTAGCTTCTAAAACCATATACGTTTTTGGTGGTGAATTTTGACATTTTATAGAACAACAGTTCCAGTATTTACTTATATTTGTACAGATAAACTGAATCGTGGCCCAAAAGTAAAATTCCGGGACTTTTTCTTGACTTTCATGACCATTTTCTAACTTCGTGTCTTTTTAAAATACTTTTCGTGACCGCTAGACACCCTGGTAATCCAGTATGACTCAGTTTCAATGTAATATACACAGAACATGACCTATAAAAGACAGCAAGAAGAGTTTTTTTAAATGAGTTAGTGTTCTTAAAATAGGTACCATCTCTTATTTTACCCTGTAATCAAGCGTAATTATTAGAAATCCACCACTTCCGGTTTTAACGTTCATCGTTTTACAGTCTTGTTCAAGAAATATTGACCACTCACCTTGCTACGAAAGATGATATTCTTGCAACCGCAATAGGAAATTATAATGCTCTGGCTCTAATTAAACTTCTTAATCGACCAAACAAAATTCAAATTCTAGGTAGGACTACAGGGCTTTTCAAAGAGAGGTGAGTGGCAAAGTTTTCTTGAACAAGACTGTATATGACAAAAGGGAATAGATGGGCACGGTTTTTGTATTCGATTAAGCGTCATTATCTTCCATCTCCACTCTAATCACTAGTTTATAACACTAAGTGGTAGATATCTACTACAACTTCATGGTTTCAGTTTTAATTGAAAAATATTGGGTGGTCCTGTTTACAGTCTTTAAGAGATTTTGTTTTAAATGAGAGGTCCTGAAGGCAAATTTCATGTTTGTAACTTTCAGAGATTCTGAGATACCGATATGCTATTATATGAGTAATAATTCCTATTCTCACCTTTTCCTTCCCCTTTATTACTAAGATATAAAAGAGATGCTAAAACAAGTGTTAAATTATTTTAAATTGGAAATCCAAATATCAAATTTTAAGTTCGCAGTCCTATACGTTTGGGAGATAAGGGTATCTTATTAAAATAACTCTCACCCCAATTCCTCCTCTTTTCGTGAATTTTTTTAAAAAATTGTGGTACCCCACATCACAAATCCTGTGTAGGTGTAAATTAAAATTTTCTAGGTAGTCCCTAGAGCAGTGGCTCCTAACTAGGGGTGCGAGTCTTTGTATTCGATTAAGCGTCCATAGCTTCCATCTCCACTCTAATCACTAGTCTATAACACTAAGTGGTAGATATCTACTACAACTTATGGTTTCAGTTTTAATTGAAAAATATTGGGTGGTACTGTTTACTGTCTTTAAGTGATTTTGTCTTAAATGAGAGGTCCTAAAGCCAAATTTCATGTTTGTAACTTTCAGAGATTCTGAGATACCGATATGCTATTATATGAGTAATAATTCCTATCCTTGCTTTTTCCTTCCCCTTTACTACTAAGGTATAAAAGAAATGCTGAAACACGTGTTAAATTATTTTAAATTGGAAATCCAAATACCAAATTTTAACCTTCTTACGACCCTCGGGTTCGTTTTGACCCAAAGCGATTTTCAACTTGATTATCTCGGACATTATGTGAGTTGTGATCATCATACTTCGTGACTTTTAGTTATTTTACCAAATATGCGTTTAGTGAAAATTTCGATTCAAAACTCCATCCCGTTACGTCACACTAGAAAAGGTAACACATAAGTTCCCCGGGTCTATTTAGACCCGTTAGTTCAATGCATATTTAAGTGACTGAAGAATCAGTATTGAATAGATTTCTGATGATAATACCTCCACAAAGCAATGCAAAAATTATTATTATTATTATTATTATTATTATTATTATTATTATTATTATTATTATTATTATTATTATTATTATTATTATTATTATTATTATTATTATTATTATTATTATTTTATAATTATTAAGTATTGCACTGACCGCAAATAACTTAGTTTCTTCCAGTATACTATATTGGCAAAATTATTTAGTTTTTTCAGATACGTCGTACTGGCAACATTGTTTACTTTCATTTTGGATTAGTTGTTATTCGTAGCATTGCTTGTGCCCTCGTTGTGCAGTAATTGCAGTTTATTTTGGTGTCTAAAACGACTGTTTTAACACCAGATGAATTATCTTTCTTACTTTTCTCATGATGAAGAAGTGACATCTGAAGCGAAGGATCAATTATCAGTGTAGGATTCTTAGTCTTCGTCTTCTCTGTCTGATGAAGATTCTTGGGAAAGCTCTGATTGAAAACTACATCAAGATGCCTCTCTTGTCTAAGTGGTTAGCGTATGCGCCTTTCTGGTGGAAGACCCGTGTTCGATTCCTGGCGGGAGCTCATGTGATTTGGATTCCACGTTAATCATTAGGTCCATGTCTCGTATCGCCTCGCTGCTGAAAGGGACGCTAAACTAAAATCAACTCAACTGAAAACTACATCGAACAAATAAAAATATGCTAAGAACAAGCGCAGCCCAAGAAATCGTACGATCGCTCCGTGTAGAGACACTGGAGGGGTGTTCATCAAACAACGAGTAGCCCTGATGTTCCGAGGCAAAGAGATATATGCCACATGTGAAAGGGAACAGACAACGAAAGTACGACCAAATACAGTTTGTGAAACAAATTTATTAGTAAGAGACATTTTAATCAGATTTGTGAGCAAAGTCAAAAGCAGTAAAATGGGTGTTCACATGTTTCAAGAGAAAACACTGATTTACGTGGATTTTGTTCTCAGAGGTTTTCAATAAAAGTTAACACTAATGCATGACCTAACCTAACCAAAGTAACCTAAAAGAAATGCTTGCAGCAGAACATTAAGTCAAAACGTGTATGTGTATCTATCTATCTATCTATCTATCTATCTATCTATCTATCTATCTATCTATCTATCTATATATCTATCTATCTATCTATCTATCTATCTATCTATCTATATATATATATATATATATATATATATATATATATATATATATATGTGTGTGTGTGTGTGTGTGTGTGTGTGTGTGATGTTTTACTGTTCTAGATGCAAGGTCATCTCTGGCATATTAAATTTCGGTGAATAATAAAAAAAATTGTACAGTTATTTTTAAATATTTGAGAACGACAGGAAAATATATCATGTATTTCAAAAATATACGAAGCAGAGGATATCCCCTAACCAGTGACGCTTGTCTACATTTGACCCATCTTTTGTTATATTTGACCCAAGCTAGTCACAACACTATTACATGTACAAATGCAATGTAAACTACAAATTGAAACATAAAAAAATGAATGGGTTCAGATTAACTTATGTGTATGCCAAAATCGAGGGACGTACAAGGGTTAAGTTCCCAGTCCTATACATTTCGGAGATAAGGGTATCTTATTAAAATAACTCTCACCCCAATTCCTCCTCTTTTCGTGAATTTTCAAAATTTTTTCTTAGTGGTACCACAAGTCACAAATCCTATGTAGGTGTAAATTCAACGTTTGTAGGTAGTCCCTAGAGCAGTGGCTCCTAATCTAGTGGTGCGAGTTTCTGTCAGAACTAAATTTTAAATTAGAAGTACTACGAATGTTGTAAGAAACATTAAATTAAATATAATTTAAACACGAAATAACTATTGTGTAAGAACTGTGGTTTCATCAAGGACAAAACTGGTAAAATATAATATTCCACTGCACTACAATGCTATGCAGGAGTCTTGCTGGAAATAAATATAAATGTGGGAGAATATGGCTATTATTATTTACTATTATTATATGCAAGCCCTTCTTCGTACGGGTAGAATAAGTTTATGGGAAATATTTGAAAGTTATATTTGGTCACCCCTTCCCCGTTACGTAACTTATTTGATCAAAAGTGAAATAAAACCCCTAGCACGACCCTGTTCAAAAGTGTGTTTCTAACGATGCAGTATTTATTCTTTGCAAGAAATCTAAATTATCTTCTGCTTTTCGATTCTTGTTTTCAAAATGAGTTCATAAAATGAATTGTCCCATGTTCTAAATATGTTTGAAAATTAATTTCAGACGTTTCAAACAATTTGCCATCCTCTAACCTATTTTCGAAGCATAATTTTTGTAACGATGGGGCATGTCCACATGGTGACCTCATTAAGTAAAAAGTTTATATACCTAGTTTCTTTTCCTTGGCTTGAATGATATTTAATTTTCGCCGTATATATTAACTCCTCCACCCTCTTAGGATACGAATTTTAATGAAACTGACATAGTTAAAAAATGGCTTTAGCCTAGTGCTAACTATGTTCTAACATTCTCAACCATTTTTCATGAGATGAGACGGAAGTAGAGTTTTCTAGAACGCTGGTTTGCATGTCTACTTGTTTTTATATTAAATTTTATCTTCATACATGAGAGATTTGTAAGATACTGTATTTTTATCAAGTATTTTAGACCTTGACCCCTCCCCTTAGGACACGCATTTCAGTGAAAGTGATATGTTGAAACCATGCTCTAGAGTAGTTCTAAACATGTTCTGTAATTCTCCTCGAACATTCTATGATGATGAGTTAGCGAACGCCGATTTGGATGTCGAGAAATAAGTGAATTAATTCTTTCTCCTTGTGCTTAAAAGGAGAATTTCGAAAACTCTGAAATATTTATTCCATTCTTTTTAGTTCAGTGTTGGTATACTAAATTTCATATTTCGAATTTAAACGAATTTCACATTTCATGACATTTTCTAAATAAATAATGCTAAATTATAATATTATAGAAATCATGTCTTTTCTTAATCTTTAAGAGGGGAATTTCCGGAAACTTACGTTCAATTATTTTAGTTTAGAAATCAAAGCCAAAGTTTACACCTCAAACGTAAGCAAATGCAGAAATTTTAATACGTAGACACTATCCTCCATCCTCCTCTTAGGACAGAATTTTCGGAAAAGCTAAGCATGTATTTTTTTTGTTTTTAATTGAGTTTAATTTTGAAATTTCACGTCTCCAATATAAAGAATTATTACATTTAGCAATTTCTAACATAAATGAAATAAAATACAGTTGAATAATAATGTTATACGAATTACTCATTTCTTGTTTAGGTGCGAAATTTACAGAAACTATGAGAAACATGTTCAGTTATTTTTAATGGTTACTTTATATGCCTAGTTTCATCTTCTTTTCTTCAGGGATTAGCAAAATACACTATCCTATTTACCCCCCTAAGGATACTTATTTAAAAAAAAAACCTTCTTTATCCTCCTTCCTTGGTTTCGTCAGAAAGAGTATTCTTGCTAATTATAGTATTATGGCTTGGTCGATAATAAGTAACTCACTTATATTGTCTTATATACAGCATAGATTATTGATATTATTGTAATTATTTTTGTTGCTATTAGCGATGATTTGAAAATACAATGCTGCAACTAAAATTGCAGAAACCGTCAAAGGCATGCGCGAATGATGTAGGCGTGGAGTATGTAGGGTTTAAGAGTTGAGCGCTTGTTAAAAGTGTTGGAACAAGTGCTGTAGAGGATCAAAAAACTTTAATTTAGAAAAAACACCGTCTTGTATCATTTCCTACTTTATAACACTACAATGAATAATCTATAAGAACATTGTATTTATGTGAAATTACCTCGTTGAACAGTATTAAATGATCACCGAAGGCTAACATGAAATGGAGGCTTCACGCAACTCGATCCGCTTCTTCTTGAGTTAACTAAACATTAGGTATAATACCGAAGTACCATTATAGATAAAGTGAGACTGTAGAAAAAATGAACCATTCCTCTAACAGTTAACAGAATAACAGAACATGGACGCAGTAATAATAATAATAGTAATATTAATAATAATAATAATAATAATAATAATAATAATAATAATAATAATAATAATAATAATAATAATAATAGACCACGATAGCAGCTGCGACCAAGTTACTGCTCACGATAGCTCTTGAAGGAAAGAAAATTTTTATTTATTTATTTTTTTTTTTTTTTTTGCAAACTATGGGTAGAGTAATTACTTCGGAGGACCTAGTTAATTGAAGTGATCCATACAACGTAAGTGGTAGAAATCAACCATTTCCAAGTTTTAACGTTGACCACTATAAAACAAGAACGGTTTTCCGCAATCGATTAAGTATTCCAAGGATATCTTTCATCTCCTTTCGTTACCAACCGAAAGTGGTAGAAATACACCATTTCCGGTTTTACGTTCAACACTATAAAGCAAAATCGATAAATAGGGAGGAGCGGCTTTCTGTAATGGCAAATCCTTAAGATTGGATATAGCAAGAGATTATCGAGAAATAAATTACGACACGCAAATCAAGCCAAGAACTTGGCCAAGCTCAGCCAGCAAATTTAGAGATCTTAATTAGGTTGAGGGCTGCGCACCACTGAATTTTGTTCCGATTCGGTCAATAGTTATAAAGAAAATGCTGCTGGCTAATTAAGTAGTTATCGAGAAATAAGGTATGAAATTTAACCCCTGTCTATCCTATTCTTGGCCGAGTTTCACCACAGAATATACCAGTACTTATTCCTTAGGCAGTATCTTACGTAGGAATTTATTTCGGGAGGGGTCCAAAATCAATATGACGATATTTTATATTAAAATTCCTGAAATTGCCCCTAACATTAGGCTAAATTTACACAAAAGTCGGAATTTTGGGGGAGGGGGTCCGGACCCGTAGAACCCATCCTCTGCGTACGTCCCTGTCCTTAGGGAATGGGTTAGTAGGTCACAAACATATTGCTAGTATTTAGTAAACATATTGCTAGTATTTAAATTTAAAATAAACTCTAGTAAAAACCGTAAAGAGGATGATGTAATATGTTCTAAATCAATGCGGATACCGGAATTTGTATCATATTTCTTTCACTTCTGGTATTAATAGAGAGGTTACTGTCGAGATGGAATACACTCTTGGGATACTTAATGAATTACATGAAATCCCTTCTAGCTCTCGAATCTATAACACTCAATTTATAACCGGAAGTGATTGATATCTTTTCTTCTGCTTTTAGTATAAAGGTTAGAGTCGAGGTAGAACATATTCTTGGGACAGTAAATATTATATAAAACCGCTTCTCCTGATCTGTTATTTTTCTAATCTATTGCGATCAACACTAAAACCGGAACTAGTTGGGTTTTGCTACTTCCGGTTTGGAGTTTAAGAGAGATAATACACAACGTTAAATTGATTCCATAAAAATGCTTCTCCCTATATCTTATAGTTTACGCTCTATGTAAATTAAATTGAAATCGGAAGTTATAGTGATTTCTACAATTCCTTTTTACTAGAATGTTAAGCACGAAGATGCAAGTTACTCCTGGATCGCTTTATCGATTGCCGAAAATTGCTTCTTACTATTTACTATCGTTTTCGCTCTATAGTGATCAGCGTTGAAACTAAAAATGGCTCAATTCTGTTACTTTCAGTATTTACTAGCTTGCTAAGTGTGAAGAAGATTATCCTTGGAAAGTTTAATTGATTGCCGAAAACATCTTCTCATTATCTATTATCGTTTTTGCTCTATAGTAATGGATACTTAAACCGGAAATGGCTCATTTCTACCATTTCCAGTTCTACTAGAATGTTAAGAATAAGATGAGAGATTCCCTTGAAACGTATAATCGATTGCCGAGAACCGCTTTTCCCTATTAATTACCGTTTTTTTCATACTGATCAACGTTAAAACCTTAAATAACTCATTTCTACCGTTTTGCATCTACTTATTGCAAAAAATATAGAAAATTCGCATCCTTTCAAATGTTATTTTTCGAACTAACGGACATAAGTAACGGACAAACAATACGGTATTACAAGTTCCACTACGTGATCCTAATAAAAAGAAAATCTTAAAGAGGATCATTTTATTTTTTCTGTAGTGGTTTGGGAACCAGAAGCTCTAGTGTATTTATTTCACTTCCGATTTGAGTAGAGGGATTACTGCCGAGATGGAATATTCTCTTGGAGCACTTAATGAATTACCTTAAAAAGCCTTCTCGCTATACATTCTATAACGCTCAATGTTATAACCGGAAGCGATTGATTTCTACCACTTCAAGTTTTAGTAGAAAGATTAGAGTCGAGATAGAACATATTCTTGGTACACTTAATTGATTTCAGGAAACCTCTTCCCGCTATTTAGGATCGTTTAAATCAGTTATAATCAACACTAAAATGGAAAGAATTTGAGTTTTGCTACTTCCGGCTTGATTAGAAGTTTAAGAGAGAAGTCGATATTTATTCCCTCAACGCTATATTAATTCCTAAAACTGCTTCTTCCTGTCCCACTATGTAGACTATTTTGAAGCCAGAAGTCATAGTTAGGTTAATTTCTATCTCTTCCGGTTTTGCCAGGATGTTAAGGATGAAGCTGAAAGTTATTCCTGATACCCTTTACCGATTGCCGAATACTGCTTCTTACTGTTTATTACCATTTCCGCTCTATATTGATCAACGTTAAAACCGGAAATGACCCATTTCTACCACTTCCAGTTGGCAAATCATTTCCATTAAGGACCCCTCAAGAGGAATCAGTCTACTTATTTATTTAAAAAATTCGCATTCGTCCAAAGTAGTCGTGTGTGGTAACGGCCGCACGTATGCACGTACTAATATCGATAAGTTCCACTACGCAATCCCAATTAATACTTCATATACCCCCGCCACACACACACACACACACTAGCATATGTACACACGGTAGTATACCTCGTAATATCCACACGCTTACGCCGGAAACTAGAAACAGACACACACATACACACAGACAGACAGACAGAGAGAGAGAGAGAGAGAATCTTGTAACTTTATACTGAATGCACCATTACTCACAAAATCAATTAGAAAAGAAAAAGGAAAAAGTTGTAAATGAAACTTTCAAACACCACTGCTGCGTGTAACACATTAATATACTTCACGTTTTCCAGTGGGTTCAAGAAAGCTTCGAATAGTGTTTGGTTCCCTAATCATTAGCGGATGTATATATATATATATATATATATATATATATATATATATATATATATATATATATATATATATATTTATTTATTTATTTATATATAAAATATTGTATTTGGGGGTTCACCACATACACTTTTTCACACCAGTAACTAGTTCAAATTGTGGATTAGCACTGTGAGGTAACATTAAGGGTAATTCCACGACGCAAGTTCCTGGCTGCTGCGAGAGGTATACGTAAAATTTGACTGTAGAATAAATACAGGTAGTCGAAATGTGTAATTTAGAACATTGGTAAGACCCGTTTACTAATTATACGCACTGGATCAGCAGACCCTTGTACAAGTCCTTGGTAAGCTATGAGACGTATGCCCCTTTACTTAAATTTATATCAAAGTAAGCGAACATATCTCCCATACGCGGAGAAAACTCTTCCAGCTGAGGTGCTCTACGTGTGAGCTGGGCTAGATGACTGCTCAATGTTGGCTGTTCACTTTAGAATGTAATCAGCTTAAGCCAACTCTTTGGATATGCAGATTAGATTTTGAAAGAATCTGTATTAACCCTTAATTATAACACTGAGGTCCACAACCTCACCAAAAATATTTATTGTGGTAATTCTTTATTTATTATTAAACTCTTTTTATATCCGTCCATGTAAATTTACTTCGCAATACTAGTTTAGCAATGCATGACTAAGCATATTTCAGTTTGCCTTGATAAACTTACACTGATAAGTGGGAGTATGTTTCGGGTCTGACATACCCCAATGTTATATTTGCGGTAGCACTTACTAAACTTGTTTGTTTGAGTGTGATTTTAGTATTTCCTATAAAATTAGCAAAATTATTGCAAGTAATGTAGATGCAATAATACAGCTAATACAAAGTAGATCAATCTAATGACAGTTCAGCCATAACAAAAGTTTATTTGATGACGATGATTCAGAAAGATCACGATCAGTAGCGGCTCGATACCATAATCTGAGGTAGTTCTGCACAGTTTGTTTTTTTGTATATTAAATTTCCCGTTTGCAGTAATTAATTATAAAATGTACACGAACCGCACATCTTTTAGCACTAATTGTTATACGTAAATGACAATTATAATTGAAATTAACAAATATATATGAAACTTTACTATATCGCAACCAAAACACTATTGTTTTGATTATTGGGTGTCAGTGGCGTATTTAGGATTTTGTTTCGGAGGAGCTATAAACAGCATATGAATAAGCACTTAATTTTTCCTATTTGATGTCTACAAGTTTAAATGAATTTCGGAGTATCTTGACCCCGATAGCTCCTCCCTAAATACGCCACTGTTGTGTGTAACAAACTTTAAAAACACCATATCCATATCGTAAGAAACATACTGTGGCGTATTTTCAAATTTTGGATTCACGTAATGTCTACAGGTAGAAATTTTATTAATACTACTGAATTTTAAATATTTTATCGTTTGTAAATAAAGTCTATCCGACGTGTCTTCTGCTGTACAAAGTGTTCTATTACTGTATCATTAAAGTTCGGCATGATGGATATGAAATCACGCTCCATTGATAAGGCAACTAAAGCATTGATTCTTCCCTGACATATTGTGCTTCTCGAAAATGTTTTAACTATTTTAAAATTAGGGAAGTAACGTTCTGCTTCAGCTATTGTCGTTGGGGTAATTAAAAGAATTTCCAAAAGGTTTATGGTTTCCTTAAAATTGTCACACAAATTGTGTTTGTTCAGAAAATTTGCACAAACTTGAACATGGAACACTATTACTTTCAAACCGCACAACAATTACATTCTACACTTAACACCGTTATCAAAAACAAGGGAAGGGAGCCTCATGTACATCACGTCGTGTATCTTAGGCTTCTTCGGAAGTATTCGTGAGTTGTGAGCTGCTGGGAGTGCAGCTCTAGTAAATCCTATCCAAGAAACAAGGAAAACGAAATACAGTGCGGCTGGTGAAGATTTCGGTTTCAATGCTAAAGCATAGGGCAATCCGTGCACATCTCTTGCAATATTATTAAGCTTCAGAAGGTGTTTCCAGTAATTCTACGATATGTAGCATATCCAGCAGTACAATTTGAGGACACCGTTAGACCAAATATCATCATTGCATGTTATTACCTTGATTAAATTAAACACAATTCAACTCAATTGAAAATACCTTTATGCCACTAAAATAGCTGGTAGTTCTGCAGCTCTCCAGCACTTATAGGCAAGCCGCCCCTGATCACGATTATGTTCCAGAAAGAGGTGAACATGATGACGAATCAAGAGCACAATAAGACGAAGATAGTGCTGTACAAGGGCGCCCATCAGGGAGGCAAGGTAGTGCGCTCGTCCCCCACTAGAAGAAATTGTACTTCAGAAGACCGAAAACCCAATTGATTTTTAAAAATATATTACTGTAAAAATTGATACTACATTTGAAAGGTCGCTTATATTTGCCCCCTCCTAAAAACCACAACATGGGCGTCCTTGGTGCTGTATCGAAACTGAAACGAAATGAAATCTTTGATTTTTACGTCCCACGGTTTTGCCTGTTAGGCTAAATGAGACGGTGATTATGAAAAATGAGTGAAATGGCGAAATGTAGAAAGTGGGAGGAAACGGGAGGACCCCAAGAAAACCCACGAGCACGGTGTTTGTCCACCACAAAGTCCACACGGCGCGAGCTGGGATCGAACCAGGGACCCCAAGCACCGGAGGTGAACGCTCTACCACTGAGCCACCGCGTGTAATGTGCACACGATGTACAGGTTGAAAACTCCTAGCCGTTGAAAGAAATTAGAATATAATTAGGTTTCTAACCAAATATCATAATCAGTTAGTTGGCAGGGGGCGCGGTGGCTCAGTGGTAGAGCGTTCACCTCTGGTGCTTGGGGTCCCGGGTTCGATCACAGCCCCCGCCAAGTGAACTTTGTGGTGGACAAACACCGTGCTCGTGGGTTTTCTCGGGGTACTCCCGTTTCCTCCCACTTTCTTCATTCCACCATTTCACTCATCTCTCATTTTCACCGTCTCCTTTAGGCTAACCGGCATAAGCGTGTTACGTAAAACTCAAAGATTTCATTTTTTTCACTTATTTGGCAACAGTGTGATATGATATTAGAATAAATTACGTGCATAAACGTTTAGTGGCTTTTTCACCTAAAGTCTATTTAAAAATAGTTGAACTTGTTGATCACTTACTACAACAATCATTATGATGTTCTTGTGTGAACAGTATCCCATCCAGTTGTTCCATAAAGTGATAAGATCATCTTATATGTCTGCTGTAATTGCATTTCGTTTTTTTTTTTTTTTTTTTTGTCTCTTGGTATGAAAAAATCTTGTTGTCTTCCCTTGTTGAATGTTCCACGTTATTCTTCAACGTTGATTTGATTATTAGGGAAGGGTCATTTTTTCGCTATGCATAAGTGTGAGAAAAACTACATATGACTTAAACACCTGTGTGATAACTATTTGCACTGAAACTGCGTAGAAACCTTTCATATAGCTATTTAAATTCTTACTTCTTTAAAGAATTCTTTTCGTAATTCGTAAAATGTTTTCACGTGTTCTGATTCAATAACTTCATATTGTACAATATGAAGTAGATATACACACGCAATAACTGTTCGTAGAAATATTAACTTCAAAAATTACCATGAAACATTTCAATAAAAGTTAGTAAAAACCCTCCTTTTAGGATATACTTTATGTGTATTTAGGACATTAAAACATGAATGAATACGTAAATAGCAAACAATCTTTCGAACGGATTAAGGTATGAAATTCATTATCAGTTTCAATATTACTGTTATACGTTGAAAACTGTTAGAATTATTGGAAAAGTAAAATGAATGGAAACATAAACACATTTTTTTAGGGAATATGGGAAAAAGGATTATGAGTGATCTAGAAAATTCTTTATTCATCAATTATTGACGAGACTCCTACTCCCATCCATTAGAGGGTTACGCCCTTTCTTTGGCATTGATGTCGGTAGATTAACATTGATTGTAAATATTGTGAGATGGTCAAAGTGCAGTTATATAAACATGAGGAAAAGTGAGCAAACAAAACTAGGTATACTGATAAATGATAACAATAACAGTAATACCAAAAAAACAAAAGTAGAATAAATATGTGCAAAAATATATATGTATACGAGATGCTAAGGTATTAATATGATGGAAAACAAAATGTATCATTAATGTAATAGAATTTAGAGCAATGATGATGAGGTATGAGATGAAGTGCAAAGACGACACAAACATAGTTGTATTAGCAAGACAGATGCAGTGTTAAATTTTCTGTCCCGGTGCGACTCGGGACTGATGAGGACAGGTGGAAGCCCTTGTTAATAGTGAGGGTTTCAATGCTAATATGGAAACATATGAGGAAGATGATCGTTGATGAAGTAAATGTCACATATTTCCCGTTCATCAGCAGTCAGACGTGCATTTAGGACAAACAGAGATACTAAGATGTTTAAAGGTGAATGTTTGTACCGAAATGTTGCGTCAGTAAGAGCATCAGTCTGCAGGATGTCCTAGAATAACGGATGGCCAGTTTGTACACTGGAAGTTATATACCGTAGTCGTAGTTCTGCGAGGTGTTTTGTAATTTTTGAAAAGTCGACATACTCATGTCAGCCATGTAGGGTAAGGAAGCTTAATACGGTAAGCTAGTCGAATTGCGTGACGCTCCAATACGCAGAGTTTTTCGTATTATGACACAAAAGCATTGCTCCAGGTGGTGTGTCCAAAAGTGAGGATGGAATGGAGGAATGCCTTATAGGTATGAAGTATCACTTCAGCTTTCAGATCCCAAGTCGTGCCTGTGAGACGACGCAACAGATTTAACCGAATGTTAGCCTTAGCTGTTAGTTTTTTCAGGTGAGCACTCCAAGTGAGCTTCGAGTCGAAGACCACGCCTAAGTAGGTACCATTAGAGGTAGGGCATACACGGTACCCATCAACAGTTACTTGCATCAGCTTTGAATTTCTGTAAACTCTGGAACGTCTGTTCGGAGGTAGAATACGATTGCTTGCGTCTTTTCAGTATTAATAGTTAAATACCATCTCTTGCACCATTTGATGTAATTATCATGAGTTTCTTGTGAAAGAGTATTAAGTTGTTCTATAGTTTTATCAAGAGCAAGAAAAGCTGTATCATCGGCATATTGAAAAGTGAAAACATTTCGTGGAACTGCAGGGATGTCAGAAGTGTATAGGATATATAATAAAGGGCTGACTACTGAAACCCTGAGGAACTCCAGTAAGCAAAAAGATGGGCCAAGAGAGAGCATTACCGACTGTAACATAAGCAATGCGATTTGTAAGAAACGAATATACTATTCTCTAATAGCAAAGCGGAAACTTTAATGATTGTAATTTTTTAATTAACTCGTAATGCCAAACTTTATCACAAGCCTTTTCTAAATCCATAAGAATGAGGCAAGAAGGGAAGGCTTTATTATACTGGTTAGTGATTATGTTGCTGAGACGAAGTAGCTGGTCATGGATGGAGAATTTTGACCGAAAGCCTGCTTGATGGATGGATAGTAGAGAAGTTGTCTCAAGATACTTATGAAGACGGCAGACAAGAATTTTCTCAAATATTTTACTGAATACTGATGTCAGCTGAATTGGTCTTAAGAGGAGACAGAATGCACAGGCTTGTTCGGTTTATGGAACATGTAAATTTTTGATACTATCCAATCTGGGGGATAGAAACCAGTTCTGAGAATGAAATTATATCTTGCCACCAGTAGTAATAGAAGTGATTGTGGGGCTTCTTTAATATGCCGATAACATATGTTATCAACCCCAGGGGCTGTGTTCTTTTTCCGCTTGAGGGCAATGTGAACTTCATCTGTAGTAATGGGTGCGGTGAGTGGATGTTCCAGATCAATGGCGTGGTCTGCATTAGGTTGTAAAGCAGGAACGCAAGAAATGTCTGTCCGTTCAGAGATCTTAGAGGCAGCTGTTGGAGTAAAAACTGTCTGTAGCTGACTGGCAAAAGCGTTAGCTTTCTCTTGGTCTGAGAAGAGAGGGTTGCCATCTGAAATTAGAGGATAGGTTGTTGTTGTGTTCTTGCCAATTAGTTGGTTAAACCGCTTCCAATAGCATGATGGTTGTGCTTGCTCAGACAAGGTATTACCAGTTTTAATCCAGCTGCAACGTTTATATGCCGCAAGATAATTACGAACCGCTCGTTGCCATTGGCGATGTTGATGAAGATAGACATCCTTCCTTGTTCGATGGTATTCACGGAGATGCTGGCTAGCCTTATGTATCAGAGTGGCATACGTCGGCGGTAATTTTGGCTTGTGGAGAGTCTCTTGAACAGTTGGAATGTTATGATGAGCACTGGTTCGTATTGCCTCAGTGAGAGTAGTGAGACACGAAGCCAACTCCGGTTCTGTAGCTGGAGGTGCTACACTTAAAAGAGAGTGTTCGATGTGTTGCCGAAATGAGGCCAATTCGCTCGGTCAAATCTAGGAACACGTCGCGGTGCAATTACCCTTCGTGGCGGTTGTCCTCGAGTTAATTTGACTGGATGATGATCGCTTCCGATGGAATCGAGAACTTCAAGCTGGCAGTCCTTAATAACATTTATAGATGTAATTACGACATCTGGTGTTGTCTGACTGATTGGTCTAGTGTGAGTAGGAAGGACATGAAGATGCAGCTGGAGATTGTCAGTTAAGGAGTGCTGAAAATTTGCCTTTTCGCAAGCACTACGAATATGGATATTTATATCCGCCATGATAATAATATTACGAAAGTTATTGACTATATATTCAAAATACTGTAATGGTATGGGTTGGCGTGGTCGAATATAGATTGTGCTAAAATTAACTATTAATGATGGAAAGTACATAGAGTAAAGTAAGTATTCCGGGAGATCTGCAAAAACTTGAGGAGTATATGTTCTTACTGGATGTTTGGGAGAATAACCTATTTCAACTCCTCTTTAAGCACGTGCCATATGATCGTGATAATGGCGGCGCTGTAGTTGGTAACCAAAAATATGGGCTAACGCGTTCGGTCTTAAGGCGGTTTCGTTAAGTGCAAATGCATTAATATGCTCTTCATATAATAATGCTTCGAATAACAACTTATGTTGTGGAAATGAACGAATATTGACGAATAGGAAAGTAATCCCCATGATGTAGAATAACACACGCATGGTTTTAAACAGCAGTTTCCAGAGGCCCAATGTGAAAATGAACATAATTGTTGGAATATGTTGCATGGAGATTGATGTGAAAAATGGATTTTGCGGCAGAGATTATATGGTGTAAGATATGAGCTCGCTGAAATGGAAATATATTTTGGAACACCAAACTGATATAACGGAGAAGATCTTCAACGGTTAGCGGAGGTAATATGGATTGAGTCGGTTGAGTTGCTTTATCGTCCATTTTCAGTGGTACCGTTAGTTCTGGGTGCTCAGGAGTTGGTGCTGGTTTGGATTTGCAGCGATAACTGTAGGTAGGATGAATCCCACTGCACGTATTGCATTTCGGCGGTCCATGGAGATTGGAACACGCTTTGGTTTCATGTAGCCCTGAGCAGCATCCGCATTTAGAGGGATTTGAACAGTTAGCGGTAGTATGATCGTTGTAAACCTGACATTTATCATAACGAATTGGTAATGGTCTTTGATTTTTGGATGGTTCAAGTTTGTGGATTTTCTTAGAGATCGGCGCACCATATCGTAATAAGTAGTCAATAGTATCTTGACGCTTACAAAGAACGCGGACCATGTATGTATGACCAATATTATTTCGAATCCGAATACATTTATCGACTGATATACCTTCTTGCGCTAGTTCCACGAGTATTTCTGCATCTGTCAGTTCAGGTGAGACACCTCTAATGACAACAGATAGAAAAGATGGTTGTCGCGGTGGTGGAGGCTGCTTCTGACGTTTATCTGCCAATTTTGTGAGTTTAGCGCTTTCCCCGAAAATTTCGTAGGAAGCTTTGTTCCGTACGGTAATTCCAAAATTTGGATCTTTGGATTTCAAGATGTAGCCATTCCTAGTAGAAACGATTTGGATTAGAATATCCCGTACCCTAGGAACGTATTTCATTATTTGTAAGAATATCATTTTAGAATTTGTGAATTTAGTGTCATAATCTGTGAGTAGAAAAAGATAGACAGGATCGAAAGTTGAACGTGTTAAGGAATGATCAATAGTAGTATTGACCGGTAGTCGTATTTCTATGCTTTGTAATGCTCTCGATATCCATTGATGTAATACGTGACCTGAATCGAACACGTTTAGCAGATTGTGTGGATTCAGTAGAAGGATGCCTATCTCTGGATGTGCTTCCTATCGGTTGACTTCCCAAAGAAAAGTGGCGAGTCCTGCTGCGAGATCAAATAGATGTAGTTAGTTCGCACAAAGTGCTTGGAGGTTAGGCTCCTTGATTCAGTGTATGAATAAGTACATAATCGATTAACAGTATACAAACAAAAATAAAGTTTTCACCTGTAACTCCCATTTTCTCTCTTTCGAGTAAAGTTAGTACTTTATATTGTTTAGAGAAAAAATGAAAAATCAATTTTCCCAAATAATATAAGTAAACTTAAGCGTCAAAGCTGACATCCATAGTGAATCCATCAAACAAACATGAATCTGTATATCAAGAAAAGAGATTGTGATTTCGTTGACGTGTATGAAGAAATCTGATATGCCGTAAGGTCAAAGCAATATCTGTTTGTCATGTTAGAGATAGTTACTTGATTGAATAATGCTCGAGACAAACATAATTTTATTTTGAAACAGAGTTATTGTCAACGGCGTAGGCCTTGAATGAAAAGTGTAACGTAACGTTCCTGAAAATAAACGGCCATTACGGCATGTACTAACGAAAACCATAGAAGGTGAAATGTATACACGACTCCAATTCTTCTTTTCCTGCAATAGCAGGCAAACCAAAAAGTTCGGCGGTTGGGTTGGTTGTGAATTCGAAAGGCGTTGGATCAAACCTCAATTTTGTACAAATATATCAGTGTGGCAAACTGCAAATAAGAGAATGAACCAAATTGTTAAAAATGACAATTTTATTATCGTGACGGAGTTGGATGACATCAAAAATTACAAAATGTTCTTACCCTACTTAAGCAGTTCAAACAAGACGAATGGCAAGAAACGCATATCAGAGGAAAGCATTTCTCTCCTTCCCCCAACAAAAAAGAATCTCATAAAAAAGAAGATAATACATAATGCAAAGGTTTAATATAAAAGCCCCACCCCAAATTTTGAAAGTTGAGAAGAGAAAGGCAAGAACAGCTGAATAGACAAAATAGACAAAACGCAAAAAACAAAGGTAACGGATTTCTATTTTCTGCGGAAAAACGGTTTTAGGGGGTATAAGCTACCACCGAAAATTTTGAAAGTTGACGCCCGAAAGGCAAGAAGAAGTGAACCGAAGTGAATTAAATTGTGCACAGATATTGAAGACATAAAATGAAAGAATAGGGGTTTCATGTTTTCCCGGAAAAACGGTTCGGTGGGTCAAGAACCCCTGAAAAACTTTTGATTAAGAAATATAAAAAGTGCTAGTAACAGTATTGAGACGCGTAAAGGACATGAAGAATTGGAACGGAACTTTGTGTATGGATTATACGCAAAAAGTAAACGAATACGGTTCTTTTTATTTTCTGCGGAAAAACTGTTTAGGGGGCAAAAGCTCCCACCCAAAATTTTGAAAGTGGACGCCGGAAAGGCAAAAAGACGTGAACCGAAGTTAATGGAATTGCGCACAGAAATTGTAGACATAAAACGAGAGAACAAGTGTTTCGTATTTTCCTGGAAAAACTTGTTGGGTGTTACATGGGACTCTCCAAACCATTGATCACGAAATATCAAAAGTGCTAGTAACAGCATGTCAGATGTGTGTAAAGGACATGAAGAATTGTAACATAACATTCTGTATGGACAATACGCAAAAGATAAACGAATACAGGTTTTTATGTTCTGCGGAAAAATGATTTTAAGGTCGAAAAGATCCCATGCAAAATTTTGAAAGTTGACGCCCTTAAGGAAAGAAGAAGTGAACCGAAGTGAATGAAATTGTGAACAGATATTGCAGACGTAAAATGAGAAAATACGGGTTTTGTATTTTCCTGGCAAAAAAGGTTGGGTGGGGCACGGACTCCTCGAAACCTTCGATCACGAATAATGAAAAGTGCTAGTAATACAATGTCAAATGCGTATAAAGGACATGAAAAATTGCAACGAAACTTTACGTATGGACAATACGCAAAAAGTAAATAAATACGGGTTTTTATTTTCTGCGAGAAAACGGTATTAGGGGCAAACGCTCCCACAGAAAATTTTAAAAGTGGACGCCCAAAAGACAAAAGAAGTGAGCCGAAGTGAATGAAATTGCGCACAGATATTGTAGACATAAAACGAGAGAATACGTGTTTCGTATTATCCTGCGAAAAATGGTTGAGTGTGGCACGGAACCTCCAAACTTTGATCACGAAATATCATAAGTGCTAGTAACAGTATTGCAGATGTGTGTTAAAGACATGAAGAATTGCAACATAACATTCTGTATGGACAATACGCAAAAGATAAACGAATACGGGTTTTATGATCTGCGGAAAAACGACTTTCGGCTGCAAAATACCCCACGCAACATTTTTCAAGCCGATGCCCGAAAGGCAAGAAGAAGTGAACCGAAGTGAATGAAATTGTGAACAGATATTGTAGACGTAAAAGTTGGATATAGGTTTCGTATTTTCATGAAAAATAGAGTTTGGGTGGGGCACTGACCCCTCGAAACCTTTGATCACGATATATGAAAAGTGCTAGTAACACTATGTCAAATGTGTAAAGGACATGAAGAATTGCAACGAAACTTTACATATGGACAACACGCATAAAGCAAACGAATACGGATTTTTTTATTTTCTGCGGAAAAATGGTTTCAGGGGGCAAAAGAACCCATCCCGATCTTTTGAAACTCGAAGCCCGAAGGATAAGAAGAAGGGAACCGAAGAGAATGAAAGTTTGCATGGATTTTGTAGACATAAAATGAGGGATACTGGTATCGTACTTTTCTGGAAAAGAGGGTTAAGTGGATCACGGACCACTCCAAACTTTCGATCAGGAAATAGCAAGTGATAGTAACAGTATGTCAGATGTGTTTAAAGCACATGAAGAATTGGAACGAAACGTTGTGTATGGACACTACTCAAAAAATAAATGAATGCGGGTTTTTATTTTGTGAGGAACAACGGTTTTAGCTTGCAAAACTACCACCCTAAATTTGGAAAAGTCACACTCGAAAGGCAAGAAGAAGTGAACCGAAGTAAATGAAATTGTGCACAGATATTGCAGACACAAAATGAGTAATATGGTTTTCGTATGTTTCCAAAAAATCGGTTGGGTGGGGCAAGGACCCCGCCTAACATTTGATCACGAAAACATTTTAAGCGTTAAATGTGCCTCCTGAAATACTATAAAACACTATATATACTGTTTGGGCTTACTGTTGATCTGCCAAGTTTGAAGAAATTGGATGGATACACTTGTGAAACACGAAAGGTTTTATTTTACATATCAAATATCTACATACAATTTCATTCGCTTCGGTTCACTCCTTCCGCCACCAAACGCCTCGGTCCAACCAAATGTGTATTTTTCTTATTACGAAAATACGAAAAACGTATTCCTTCATCTTACCTGTACAATATTTGTGCAAAAATTCATCCACTTCGGTCTACTTGTTTATGCTTTTTGGGTTGCAAATTTCTAAATTTTGGTTGAGGATTTTGTTCCCTAAAACATTTTCCGCAGAAAATAAGGAACCCACATTCGTTTATCTTTTGCTGATTGTCCCTACACAAAGTATTATTCCAATTCTTCATGTCATTTAGGTACTTCTGACATACTGTTATTAGCAATTTTGATATTTCCAAATCAAAGATTCGGAGAGGTCCGTGCCCCACCTAACCGTTTTATCCAGGAAAATACGAAACCCGTATTTCTTCATTTCACGTTTTAAATATCTGTGCACAGGTTCGTTCACTTCGGTCCAATTGCTTTTGTCTTTCGGGAGTCAACTTTCAACATTTTGGGTGGGGGTTTTGACCCCATAAAACAGTTACACCACATAAAATAAAAATACAATTATTCGTTTATTTTATGTGGAGTGTATACCTGTCAAATTGTATTCAAATCGAAGTGTTACACTTGGGAAGTGTTACTTGTCAGTCATTGTAGATTTTTCCCCTATTTCCCAGCAATAAGAAATTGTCTGACAAGTAACGGGTCCAAATGGATGAATTGAGTTGCGGTATTAGAAGTAGTGCGACTGATAGTGGATGTGGAGATATGTGTATGTGCAAAGTAATAAGGGCTGAGCGTCATAAAAAACGGAGAGGGTCAAAATTGATGTTGGAAGGGCTATGCTATCTTACTGAAATACATCAAATTAACTGTTGAATTAGCTGGTAGTTTCACATATTGACAAAAGAAGAATGAGCAGATTAGGTCACGAACCTCTGGCACCATCTTGAAATTGGCTATTTTGAAATCTGATATAATTTTGGAAATGCACAGATGGTGATGTGATACATCAGTTAGGGCCAGCATGTTCTCAAAAGTCAATTATGAGCTTTAGTGATCGTAATCTGTACTTAGTTGTTAGATTTAGTATAATCTTCATAGTTATTTTCGAAACTCTAGGGGGCTGATACTCGTATGTTCAAAGTTTGGACTATCACGAAAACAGATGTAAGTTGAACGTAACCAAAGCCAAGAAAACTAACATCGAAATTTGATATCTAAGTTGTATATTATTATATTTCACTGTCGAATATCAATTTTCACTGTTAGTTTTCTTGGTTTCTAGATATGTGAGTTATTTTTGTCCATCATACGACTAATAATGCTAAAAGACTTAGAAATCAAATTTAGTTCGTACCTTTAGCATTTCTTACAATCGACGTACAATTGTAGTTCTCAGCCTTTCGAAACTTATGAGCCACATAGACTCCTTCCTTCTTATAAATAATAGTATCAATTATACAACCTATTAAAAACTCTTATATCTTAGCAGTAACCAACCGACAAACTGTAAGCAACCCCTGTAAAATGAAATGAAGTATTTCATTTTAACCTTCTTACGTTCCTCGGGTCCATTTTCACCCCAAAGCGGTTTTTCAACTTGATTATCTCGGATACTATGTGAGCTGTGATTATTATACATCGTAACTTTTAGTTACTTTACCAAATATGTGTTTTGTAAAAAAATCGATTCAATACTCCCTCCTGTTACGTCACAGTAGAAAAAGTAACACATAAGTTCCTCGGGTCCATTTAGACCCATTAGTTCAATAAATATTTAAGTGACTGAAAAATCATTATTGAATGGATTTCTGATGATAATACCTCCACAAAACAATGCAATAATAATAATAATAATAATAATAATAATAATAATAATAATAATAATAATAATTATAATAATAATAATAATAATAGTTATTGCACTGTCCGAAAATAATGTAGTTTCTTCCAGTATACTGTTCTGGCAAAGTTGTTTAGTTTTATCAGATGCCTTGTACTGGCAACATTGTTTACGTTCATTTTTATTCATAGCATTGCTTGTGTCCTCGCTGTGCAATAATTAGAGTCTATTTTGGTATCTAAAATGACTGCTTTGTCACCAGAAGAATTCAAATCTTTCTTACTTTTTCTAACTATGAAGTAGTGACATGTGAAACGGAGGATTGGTTTTCAGTGCAGGATTCTTTGTCTTAGTCTTCCCTGTCTGATGAAGATTCTTAGGAAAGCTCTGATTGAAAACAACATCACGATCTCCCTCTTGGCTAAGTGATTAGCGTATGCGCCTTTGGCGTGGAAGACCCGGGCTCGATTCCTGGCGGAAGTTCATGTGGTTCGGATTCCACGTTAATCAGTAGGTCTGCGTCTCATATAGTCTCGCTGCTCAAAGGGACGCTAAATTAAAATCAACTCAACTGAAAACTACATAAAACAAACAAAAATAGGCTAAGAACAAGTGAAGTCTAAGAAATTGTACGATCGCTCCGTGGAGAGACACTGGAAGAGTGTGTTCATCAAACGATGAGTAGGCCTGATGTCCCGAGGAAAATATATATATGCCACATGTGAAAGGGAACATACAACAAAAGTACGATCAAATACAGTTAGTGAAACAAATTTATCTCTAAAAGACATTCAAATCAGATTTGTAAGCACTGTCAAAAGCAGTAAAATGGATGTTCACATATTTCAAGTAGCATAAAAGAAAATAATCACTTACGTGGATTTTCTTCTCAGAGGTTTGCAATAAAAGTTAACAGGAATGCAGGACCTAAGCTAACCAAAAGTAACCTAAATAAAACCTGGTTGGAGCGGAACATTATAAGTCAAAACGTAAAAACGTATTATATATATATATATATATATGTGTGTGTGTGTGTGTGTGGTGTGATGTTTCAGTGTTCTAGATGCAAGGGCATCTCTGGAATGTTAAATTTCGGAGAATAATAAAACAATTGTACAATTATTTCTAAATATTTGAGGACAACAGGAAAATATATCAGTATTTAAAAATATAGGGAGCCGAGTACATCCCCCCACCTGTGACGCTTGTCTAGATTTGACCCATCTCCTGTTATATTTGACACAAACTAGTCACAACACTATCGCATCTACAAATGTGGTGTAAACTACAAATTGAAACATAAAAAAATTAATGGGTCCATTTTGACCCAGAGGAACTTATGTGTATGCAAATATCAAGGGACGTACAAGAGTTAAAGAACGATGATTATGCTCTTTAGGCTAGGAGAGATAACGATTAATGCAAGTGAATGTTGATGGAGGATATGATAGGCTGAGAATGTGAAATTGAAGTATCCCAAGAAACCCACATACAATACAATGGTGTTCACCATAAAGTTTCTTGACTGAGGGTCGAACCAGAGGCAAGCCGTTTACCATTGAGCTACCGTGTCCTTCCCCAATCCCTAATAGGCATAGGCATCTAATTAAGTACAACTTATAAAAAAACGTACTTACCATTTTCGCAGAAACGAAACTCGACGATTCCCACATTCTGAGCCTTTGTACTTCTTGTATGTTTGGTTATCACACTCAATATTCAGTATTTGGGTACATGGAAGGGTACATGGGTCAGGAAAGTAAATGCACAACTATTTTTCGAGTCTGGCATTCCTGCGCTCCATCTGTGGAGAGTATGAGAATTAAATCAACCAAATGTTTATTTAGGGGCAAGAAGAAAAGTCTAATCTAAATAAGACCTTGTAGAGGGGCACAAGCTGTGAATACGAATAGTGCATAGTATAAATAAAGGACGACACCGAAAGAGAAAGCCAGAAACAGCTGCTAAACGGAGAAAAAAGAGTAAAAGGTGTCGAAGTGGGAACATAAAACAGAAATACAAATACGGCGACAACTAAACGGTCACCCCGCCATGATCTTGGTGTAGTGGTTAAGATGCTGGCTTACTAATACAAAGGACGCCAGTTCGAATTCCCGGAAAGGACATTTTTAATTTTTTTGTTAATAATACATACCGCTCATGAGAGATGGTAAAAGAGGTCATATTTAGTCTTTCGTAGAAGTTACTATTGGTAATGTTTAGTACTGATAATACATTTTGTCTTTGCGTATTGCTTTTTTTCTTGTCTTCATTTCGTAAGAGGATATCCAAACAAAATGCTACATAAATTCCTCTTATTTTGAATGTACATGTCATTTGCAAATAGAAAAGAATAAAAATTGAACGTTCCGACGTAGGTGCAAAAAGAGAAAAACATGGAAGTGAAGGGGTTCGAACACATACTCATGGTTATTAAAAATACATCTCTACATGCCTTAAACCTCCCGACCATGTTTCTACATTAGCAAGCAAAAGGCTTGTGTTTAGCTTAGGCTGGTCAATATAATTTGCAAAGAGGCCCGCTTTAGCTCGGACGCAGCTCAGGTGCGAGAAGGGAGCAAAACACTTTTTCTCTCTCCCTCTGTGTGTCTATTTATCTATCTATTTGTATATATATAATGTTATTTGTGAATGCCATAACCACCCTAACTTTCAGCAGATTGAGACAAACTTGGCACATATATTAATTGTTGAAATATCTTGAGTGAGTTAGTTAACCAGAATAATCAGACGAAAATGTTAAAAATGGCGGCCCCTCAAACTATTAAAAAGTTCCAAGAGAACCAAATTTCGCCCATAAAAAGGTATTCACAAAGTTTGAGTTACTTTTCCTCTTTTACTGAAATACTTGTGTGCAGTGACTTATGCTCTTTTATTGAGATATTCGACCCTTTTAATCACCTAAAGAAGGTAGACACCCTTTCGCTACGGTCAGGCTTTTTTCCCAGGAGCGGGGATAATTTCCTATCGGAACAAGATGATGATATGAAAGTACATATTGAAAGTGAAGTAACTTGTGAAACGTATATTTGAAACAATAATATAATAGAAGTGCTTTCCCCTAACACAGAGAACTGTAAATCATGTATTTCGAGTTCGGGAGCGTGGATACCGAGGAGTGTTATTTGATTTGGGTTTAGTAAAACATTGCATTGCAAATAAAGGTAGGCAACATTAGTGGTAAGTAAAACAACAACAATAATAATTATAACAATAACAATAATAACAATTCACAAAGTTTTAGTAACTTTTCCTCTTTTACTGAAATACTTGTGTGCAGTGACTTATGCTTTTTTTTTAAATATTCGACCCCATTAATCGCCTAAAGAAGGTTGACACCCTTTCGCTACGGTCAGGCTAGTGATCGGCAGTGGGAATATTCCCGTTGGAAAAGAATTTAAAAATGGGAATATTCCCGGGTTTTTTCCGTTGCCTATAAATTCCCGGGAAAGAATTTATTTCCATTTCTTTACTTTATCTTCCAAATTATAAGAACCATATGACTTATTACTTTATTTTAATATATTATGATTTACTTCTAGGTTTTAAAGAATTTGGAGGTTAAAAAATTTAAAATTATTTGACGGTACTTTATATAACTAATAATATAATTTTTAAAGTTCTATTTCCATTTGCACTAAAAAGTAGGGTGATTTTTTAGTATTGGAGGCCAAAACTAGCAAAAAGTAGGGTGATTTACGGAAGAAATGAGTTGATAGTGATGTTCAAGTAGTGAAGAATTTATCGAACATATTTCTTTTTAAGGCAGTAGGGGATTTATACAAAACGGAAAGGTAAGTGGAAGTGATTTATGTGAGAAAAGAAAGTAAATTGTTGGTAACGAAGATAGAAAACAACGTGCCATGCAGGGGTTCTAACTCTCCTTCATTCGCTATCGCTTGCTCTTCAATGCTGTCTGAATTTAATGTTGGTAAGGTAATTCAACACATGAAACCATAAAACAACCGCATCGGAATGAAATATCGCCAAAAAGTAGGTGCAAAAGCTGGCCCCCAATGATAAAGAACAGCCAAAATTAGCAAAGTACTAATTTAAAAATGATGAAATGAACCATTATGTAAAATAATTTAGAATTATGTAGAAATAGAGATGAAGTGCTATTAATAAACCCTGAACCGCCATTAGTAATAGACGTCGGTCTGTCTCCTCTCTCTGTCTCGAATTTCTGAAGAGGTACTCGGACTTCTCTTACATGTGAATTAACGTATGGAATTTCGAGAAATAGGTAGAATGAAAGGACGTGTATGGCAATGTTACGTGCTAAAATATAAAGATCAGTAAGTATCTTGCAAATTTTGTGTACATTAATATGTATGCGCAAATGTTGATAAATTGCTGAGATATGTATCTTCTAGCATTTACCCAATCTAATTGGTTTATAACATTTATAAAATTAATGTGTTTATAATATCAAATTCATGAAGAAATTAAATGTCGACTAAAAGCAGGGAATTCGTGTTACTATTCGGTTCAAATCTCTTGTCTTCGCGAATTCTGTGGAGCAATTTGAAGCTTAAAATAAACAAAATTATAATCATGCCTGTTGTTCTGTATGGTTGCGAAACATGGTCCCTTATTCTGAGGGAAGAACATAGACTGAAAGTATTTGAGAACAAGATCCTGAGACGAATATTCGGACCCAAGAGGAACGGGAATGGGGAATGGCGGGAACATCATAACGAGGAACTACATAGTTTATACGGTTTGCCTAACATTGTTAGGGTCGTCAAGTCTGGGAGGCTTAGGTGGGCAGGTAATGTAGCTAGAATGGAAGAAAGTAGAAACGCTTTCAAAGTCTTGACTGGGAGACCAATCGGAAAACAATCATTAGGAAGACCTAGGCGCAGATGGGAGGACAATATTAAGATGGATCTCGCAGAAATAGGAATACAAAGTAGAAACTGGATCCAATTAGCTAGGAATAGACGTCAGTGGAGAGCTTTTGTGAACGCGGCATTGAAACTCCGGATTCCATAGGTCATAGAGTTAGTTAATATCAGTAATAGAGTCAAGTTGAACAAATCCGCTTACATATAAATTTAAAAGATTAGTATATAATTAATTATATAACATTTTCACACATATTTAATTGATAGAACATATAGTAAAGAAATATACATTTATGCGTACTCTTTAAATATAATAAAGTGTTAATAAAGTAACATAGTACGTTCAGAATATATAGATTTTAAAGATTCCTCTGTGGAAAACAGTTATAATATGCTGTGATATAAAAATTAATTCAACTTTGAAATAATAATATAGTAATAGAACGCTATTTCCTTTCTAATTGTACATAAATTCCCGGATAAATTCCCATTTTGGGAATCTTCCCGGGAATGTTCCCAGGGAATATTCCCGAAAAACATCGTCCTGGAAATTTACCCATCACTAAGTCAGGCTTTTTTTTAAAGAAGCGCGGATAATTTCCTATCGGAACAAGATGATTGTTAGTGATGATATGAAAGTACATATTGAAAGTACAGTAACTTGTGAAACGTGTTATTTGAAAGAATAATATAATAGAAGTGCTTTCCTCTAACACAGAGTACTGTAAATCATGTATTTCGAGTTCGGGAGCGTGGATACCGAGGAGTGTTATTTGATTTGAGTTTTAGTAAAACATTGCATGGCAAATAAAGGTAGGCAACATTAGTTGTAAGTAAAACAACAACAATAATGAAAATAATAACAATAACAATAATAATAATAAATATAATGATAATAATAATAGTAATAATAATAATAATAACAATAATAGCTGTTGTTTGTGGCAAGGAAATATCTCCCTCAATTCTTCTTCAAACGTTATGATTGTAACGCCATATCTCAGTTACAAACAAAATGTTGGCACTTTATATCGAGAGAACGGGAAATTGTAGAGTGATGAGATCAACATTGGACAGTATGCACTCATAGTACTCAGAAAAATAAGCAATTTCAATGCAAAATGACCGAAGATTGATTGTCATGGGGAGTCATGGGGTCACGGCACAGTCCTCTTTAGGCAGAATGTCGATAACTTATATCGAGAGAACAGAAGGTGATAGTGGGATGGAACCAACGTTGGACACCGTGAACCCATAAGGCGCATCGAAAAAATTATTGGGCGCCAACCAACCTTCCTTATTTCCACACAATAATATAAAATTTTATTGTGCGAAATACACACACGAGTTAACTAGTAATATTTCATATTATTATTATTATTATTATCAACAGCGTCTTTTTATTACGTGTGCATGTTTGACATGAAACCAAAGAGAAGATCCATCATTCGTAGAAAGAATAAGAATAGCCAGTTACTTTAAGTGTGAAGGACGGCGAAAAATACAAGAAGAGTGACTACCTTTAGCGAAAAAAACATTACTTTGACTCTTTGCGCTTCCTCTAACTTTCTTTATTTCAAAATTTCTTTCATTCTAATCTTCGACGTCTTCTGTATCATAGCCAGCATAACCATTACTTAAAAGTAAATTTTCTTAGTTCTCTTGTGAGTTCAGTAGCCCAACTTTATACATAAAATTTGCCTGGAACACTCCTTTTAACATTTAGCTATTTGTAGGAACGTATGCAGATTGTATGTCCTAATGATCCTGACACTTTTCTCCTAAAGTAAAAAAATGTGCGACGTGGATTCGCACAAGCATCTTGACCACTGAACCGCACACGCTTGGTGGTATACGATTCGTCTTTAGTCTGGTTACGTTACGTTTCTGTTCCTCCGCTTCGAAAGCTGTATCTTATATTTCATCTATTCAAGACGTCTTTCTCATTTGTTTTGTGAATAATCTTCGGCAAACTTTATAATAATGACTTGTGTTTTTCTTAAACCTTTGGTTTACAACTTTTTGTTTCTAGACACGAAAATACATAAAGACTTTGCATTTGTTTCAAGGCATGCATTTGTTTTCTTATACTTTGCATTTGTTTCAAAACAGTCGCAATTCCCTGGTCAAACGCTTAAGCCCGCCTTGTTACAGGTTGACAAAGAGAAATTTATTTTCCGGCAGCAAAAGTTTCAGTTTTGGGATTTCGGAAAATTATGAAATTTGGTACAATTCCGAAATCCAGGAATTCTGAAAATTCTCGATTTTTCCAAATTTCGGAATGTGTAGAAAATCAGAAATGTCTAAATTCTGGACTTTTACCGAATTCCGGAATGTTTCCAAAATCGTTTTTTTTCAAAATTCCGGAAATTTACGAATTCCGGAGTTTGTCTGGTTTTACTTTCGCGAGTACGGAAAGTAAAAGTTTCATAATTGGCCATTCCTAGTTTATAGAACACTAAGCTAGTAGTTGGCTACAAACAAACAAGTAATGCCCAAGCATTTTGTATCCTGCAATACGTCATGTATTAAAATCAGACAGCAGTTTCAGTAACTAACTAGAAATTTCAAGTATCTACCTACTGGAAGCAGAGGTATGAAGAATTGAATTGTGTCTTTTCTTTTTGTGTCTTAAACAACCCTCCAAACCACTGAATATCTAAACGGCTTTTGTTAGATCCAAGCTGTAGTGCTCAGGGTTACATCAATTTGTATCTATGTGATCGTGTTAGTAAAGCTTACTATATGATAGTGACAGTAAGGCTTTCTCTGCTCTCCCGTAAAGTTGTGATACGATCTGCTATAGGATAAAGAACGAATTATCAATTTAACCAAGGTGTTATATTACTACACATCTGCTTCCGCCTCTGCCAACTCTGGTCAATCTCGTTGACGCGACATGTTTTCTTTCTATACCCGTTTCTTCGTTTACTGAACTAAACAGTGACTATTCTGAATTATACTACTGCGCATGCCTCGTAGATAAATATTTCTGATGCCAATAGTGTCCGTTTTCTCCAAGGAATGTTATTTTTCTTATTCCCAGCATGTCCCTTTTATAACATTATATGAAGAGCATGTAGGTCTAAATACCTCATGTATTACATAGAATGTAGGTTTAACTCTTCCAGCAAAGAAGGAACATGTGATCTTACTATACAACCCACAGAAGTGATAGCTGGCAATACAGTGGTCGTAATCCCTAACGACACAGGGGTGAGCGGTGCCCTCCCCGCTGGTCTCTTGGCTAGCACGTGCGCCTTTGATTTTTGGTGTCCCGGGATCGATTCCCAGCGGGAGAGCCTTTATGATTTTTAACTGTCCTCGATGTTTCCGTATTCACGTCCCTGTCGTTATAAGTAATTAGAAAAAGCAAGTTAAACGAGTGAAGCAAGTAAAATTAGCAATAAGTAACTTACTTAAACGCTTTCGGTGAGTCAGCTAAAAAAAAGTGGACAAAGCACTGGCTTTTCGCGCAGCCCATGCGAGTTCGAATCCTTCTTGGCTTGATTTTCTATCCATTTGAGATAAAGTATTGTTTCTTTTCGCTACAGGTTGTCACTCTTTTCGTATTTTTTGCCGTACTTTACAGTTAAAGTAACTGGCTATTCTTATTCTTTCTATGAATAATGGATCTTCTCTTTGGTTTCATGTCAAACATGCACATCTAATGAAAAGACGCTGTTGATAATAATAATAATAATAATAATAATAATAATAATAATAATAATAATAATAATAATAATAATAATAATAACTTTATTTTCAGTGCCGTGAACAGCTCATTGGCAAAAATACAGCACTATGTTAAGACTATTATACAATCATTTTAAACAGACCAGAAAATTTGTGATATAGAATGAATATTAGTAGGTTAAGACCCTTGTCAGAAGTTTAATATATTCACATTACAAGATTAAAGCTGATTATAAAATAAGATTAAAATAGATACAGTCATTATCATAAAATACTATTAACAGAACTATGGAAATCAAAGTTTCATTTAACTATCGTTAAAATAATGAGTCAACTTTGCTTAAAATTTCGTATCTTCTATGTAAAAGATCCTGGTTACCTATTGTCACATTTTACATAAAATATTTTTTCTTTGAATAAAATGTTATAAATAAAGATATTCTGAAGATATATAATAATAATAAAATTAAGGCCCTTGTCGTGAAGTTAAAACAGATTAATCTTTGGAAAAAAATAATTAAATAAAATAATTGCTCTATAGTTTCTCCCAACATATGTTCATTTTAAGCTGTTATAAGACATTGTTACTCTTCTCAATATTTCGCGTTTTAATAATAATAATAAATGAAACATTACTAGCTAACTCGTGTGTGTATTTCGCACAATAAAATTTTATATTATTTTGTGGAACGAAGTAAGGCTGTTTGGCGCCCCCTCCCTAATTTTTTCGATGCGCCTTATGGGTCCACGGTGTCCAACGTTGGTCCCATCCCACTATCACCTCATGTTCTCTCGATATAAGTTATCGACATTCTGCCTAAAGAGGACTGTGCCGTGAACCCATGACTTCCCACGACAATTACTCTTCGTTCAATTTGCATTGAAATCGCTTATTTTTCTGAGTACTATGAGTGCATACTGTCCAACGTTGATTCAATCACTCCACCATTTCCCATTTTCTCGACATTTTGTACTAATATTTTGTTTGTAAGGGATAAATGGCGTTACGTTCATTACGTTTGAACAATTGAGGAAGCTATTGCCTTGCACAAACAACACCTATTATTATTATTATTATTATTATTATTAATATTAATATTATTATTATTATTATAATTATTATTATTAATAATTTTATTATTATTATTATTATTATTATTATTATTATTGCTATTATTGTTGTTGTTGATTCACTTACCACTAACGTTGAAGACATTCATTTGCAATGCAATGTGTTACTAAAAAGCAAATCAAATAACACTCTTCGCCAATCACGCTCCCGAACTCGAAATACATGATTTATAGTTCTCTGTGTTAGGTGAAAGCACATTTATGATATTAGTCTTTCAAATAACACGCTTCACAAGTTGCTTCACTTTTAATGAGTAATTTCATATCATCACTAACAATCATCATGTCCCGTTAGGAAAATATCACTCTCCTCCTGCAAAAGAAGCCTGACCATAGGAAAAGGGCGTCCACCTTCTTTAGGTGATTAATGGGGTCGAATATGTGAACAAAAGAGCATAAGTTCCTACCCACAAATATTGCAGGAAAAGTTACTCACACTTTCTGAATACCTATTTATGGGTCAAATTTGGTTCCCTTGGAACTTTTTAAGAGATTGAAGACCTGCACTTTTTAACATTTTTATCTGATTATTTTGGTTAACTAACTCACTCAAGACATTTCAACAGTTAATGTCTGTGCCAAGTTTGTCTCAATCTGCTGAAAGTTAGGGTGGTTATAGCATTCACAAATAGCATTATATATATATATATATATATATATATATATATACAAATAGATAGATAAATAGACACACAGAGTGAGAGAGAAAAAGTGTTTTGCTCCCTTCTCGCACCTGTGCTGCGTCAGAGCTAAAGCGGGCCTTTTTGCAAAACATATTGACCAGCCTAAGCTAAACACAAACCTCTTACTTGCTAACGTAGAAACGTGGTCGAGGAGTGTACAGCATGTTGAGATTGTATTTTTAATAACCATGAGTATGGGTTCGAACCCCTCCACTTCTATGTTTTTCTTTTCTTTTCGCAGTTACGTCGGAACGTTCAATTTTTATTCTTTACTAATTGCAAATGGCATTTACAAACGAAATAAGAGGAATTTTTGTGGCATTTGTTCCGATATTATTTTCTTTCGAAATGAACACAAGAATAAAAGCAATACTCAAAGATAAAAAGTATTATCAATATATACATTACATAAAAAATTGCTACGAAAGATTAAATACGACCTCTTTATCCTCTGTTATGACCTGTATGTATTATTAACAAAAATTTTTAAAAATATCCTTGCCGGAGATTTGAACTGGCGTGCTTTGCATTTATAAGCCAGCACCTTAACCACTACACCAAGATCATTTCCTGGTGACCGTTTAGTTGTCGGCGTATTTGTTGTATTTTTTCTTTATGTTTTCACTTCGACATTTTTTATTCATTTTTCTCCGTTTAGCAGCTGTTTCTGGCTTTCTCTTTCGGTGTGGTCCTTTATTTACACTATGTACTATACGTATTCACAGCTTGTGTCCCTTTGCTATGTCTTGTTCAGATTAGACTTTTCTTCTTTCCCCTCAGTAAACATTTGATTGACTTAATTCTCATACTCTCCACAGATGGAACGCAGGAATGCCAGACTCAAAAAAATAGGTGTACATTTACTTTCGACACAGACTATACATGAGATATGGAGCTACGGATTAACGTGAGATCCGTACTGCTTGCGCACCCGCCGCGAATCGGAGCCGGGTCTCCTATGCGAAAGTCACACACACTACCCCATAGCCATGCGTGATCTCTCTGTCTTCATTAGCCTAGAAGACATAACATTTAAACTTTATGGAATTCATATAATTTCAATTCTTCCTCTATAGCCAATTCTATACTGAAAAACAATTTCAATCAAATATTGCATCTTCCCTTTTTTATAAAACTTTAACTATGCTCATGTAACTTTGACCATGTTCTAAGATTTCTGTTAATTGAAATATCGTATTTAATTGTAATTAACTTGGCTCAGTCAACATTTGATAACATATCCCAATAATTCTTCAATTTCTTTGAGGTGACTTTTGTGCTGCCCCTGTACCATATCGAGTTGTTCATTAATGGAAGATATGACTAAAATAATATACATTTCCTTTCCCCCGACTTCGATCCGACATTTTATTTTTGAGTAATGGCTGTTTTTGGCATTTTTCCGACATGTTTTTGGCTGGTCGTAGCGCCAAAAGGAAGCATTTGTGCACCCAGTTGTGTTATCTTGGTGTCAGGAATCAGCTCCCAAACGTTTCTGTGTTGTTTAGAAACACACTCTATATTTCTATCCTATTTCTCATTAGCTTTAGTTTGCCAATCAATTTACAGTCTTCCCAAAACAAACCAAAAGCGATGTAAATTTACTAAATCACCTTCCCTCTATGCTTCCTTCTTGTATAGTACTTATTATATATTTATATTGTAGTTAGAAGAGATTGCCAATATTGATTGAAATGTCTGGTTAAAATGCTAGTAGAGGAATTCCCTCTTTAGTACAGAAATTACCTCCTTGCATCCTACCGCCATGTTAAGGGAGGTGGGATTTGGCAAGATGGGAATTCCCATCTTGCCTAATTTGGTGGACATTCTTATATTGGAGATACAAGTGGCTGATAAGTCGTTAGGCTAAGTGGAATAAGGAGAGATGGGATGGAATCATCTTAAAAGGTAGGGGACGGTAGGTAGTGGCATGACGTCACGCCGTCCCCCATGCCTATCTTTGCCCATTGAAATTGACTAGGAACTGGGGGACGCCGTACACAGTTTTTTGGAGGTGGGGGACTGGTTACCCGCGTTCCCACGCTCTGTTGCACTTGCTGCTAAGTATTAATTGCTGTGAGGACTAAGGAAAAATATTATGTGATAATAATAATAATAATAATAATAATAATAATAATAATAATAATAATAATAAAAATAAACTATCTGAAAGATAAAGATATTTTTTAATTTCTATTACAATTCCTGAGGGCTTCCGTGAATGAGGGTATAATGTTTTATAAGGAATAAAAAGGCTTCAAACAACAATATGATTTGTATAAAAGAAAAAAGTCTCGTCAGTTCTTTTACAAAGAACTGAGCAAATGACACCTGACCTTGTGTCTGTTTTTTTTAAACGCAATGATACGAGGCTCAGAACCCACGCTTGCGGACTGCTTTTTTTTCTCACTCTCAGGAGAGTTTCAGTACTAAAATTAATACTTTCGTTCTGTCAATTCTGTCAATTTATCAGTCAATCACACAGGTTGTTTGTAACGCTGAATTTTACAAGAAAGGTTTTGTTCGTCGGGTAGGAAGCAAAGCCCATCCATCGTACGTTGTAATCCATTCCCCTCTTTTGCACACCGTGTGAAATTTAACTTGTATACTGTAGTTAGTTACAGAAAAGAGAATGCTATTTTTTTAAAAAATTGACATTAACAAATAAGGTCTCATTATCCCACTATATTCAAGATGGAAAATATTTATTTAACAGTCGTCGTACTTAGTTGTCTGCACTGAAGTTCCCATAATGTGCTTTCTTCTTTACAAATATGAGCTTAGAGCTTCTTCGTGGCTGAGTGGTTAGCGCATGCGCTTTTGGTATGATAAACCCAGGTACGATTCCGACGAAAGCTCATTTCACGATTAATCAGTAGGTCCCGTCTCATATAGCCCCTCAGGTGAAAGTGACGATAAAATAAACTGAACTCATATTCAGCACCATAGGAGATATAACTCCGAGGGGAATTTAGTCCCTTGAAAACCTCCCAAAATCATCAACGGTACGAAATATGTCAGCAATGCAACATATCAATCATTTCCAAGTGACCTAGTTTGCTTTTCATGTTTTCAGTAAACCAGACAGACAAAAGGAAGAATAGAGGTTTTCTCTCGGAAAGTTCGAGGGTGGGGGTCACACACGCCCATACCACGGGGAGTCTAGAGGGCCGAGATCACCCTAAAGTTTTACATGAGAATGAAACATAAGCATTAAAGTATTCATCTATTAGGATTTTTTTGTTAGAATGATACAGACTCGACTCCTGAAGTAAGCTCAACGTTCAGTCCTGAGTCATTTGCAGGTTTCGTCTCATACACAATCGTTGAGAAATTTCTAACATGTGCTGTGACCAGTATGCGAACTATATTTTTTTTAGCAAAAGAGATGTAAATTTCTTGCTTTGGAGTCTGTCCTGTAATACAGATTTTTCTGGAGGCGAGATAGTAAGGTTGGGAAGGGCCTATCACATTCAAGCTCCCAACTCACATTAAATAGACCTTCCTTTATAACCTTGGTGTTCTATAAGGACGAAAAAAATATACTGATAGCTTCATTAATAGATATTATAGGAAAGAAATTTAAAAATAAATAAGTGGTTTTGAAATAGAGAAACTACAGTACCCGAGCTTTATTAGTATTAGTAGCATATATTACCAGCTTCTCTGGGTTAAAATAAAAATTTAAATGCACAACACCCTATTTCAGCGTTCAGTACCCATGAAACATGCAGTTTTCGTTTTTTAATGGCATCGATTTAAATAGCAACAGAAAGATCATTGATCATCTCAGCGACCCGAAAAATCATGTATTCGACACCAATATTTTTCATTTTCTGTCATTAATATGTATATTTCCCTCATATGTTGCGGGACATAGCATCGAAAATGTCACTCTTTGTCTCAGAGATCCCCCAAAAATTTGGATTCAGCACTAATTATCGGTCATTTTCCATCATTTTTAAATATCTGTTTCCCCCCTGCACCACGTTGCGGGGTTGAATTTGAATTTAAACGGGATCGAAAGTACCACTGTTCATCGAAGCGACATAAAAAACTGTAAATTTGACACTGATAGTGATCATTATCGGTCAATTTATATTTAACTTTTTCCCCTTCCTGCAAGTGACAGAGCTGATTTTGCATTTAAACCGGATCGAAAATGTTAGAGTTCATCAGAATGATCACGAAGACTATGTAGTAGACACCAATTTTGGTCATTTTCTATTATTATTATTATGTATAGCTCACCCTCTCTCGTGCTGCCGCACACGGTATCAGAATTGTCACTGTAAATCTCAGCTACTCCTAAAAATATTGATTCGACACGAATATTAGTAAGTTTCGATTATTTTTAAATGTTAGCCCCTCTCCTGCATTGTACCCTCCCAATCCCCAAATATTAGGGCTGAACTTGGATTGAAACACATCAGTGTCACTGATTGTCTCATCGGGATCGCAAACTATGTATTCAACACTAATGTCTTTCATTTTTGATCATTTTCAATTTCTCTCTCCCTCCTCTTCCACTACGTTGCCACGTCAAAGTGAAACGATAAAAGAACACCCAAGGGCCAACCCTCCTATATGTTGAAAATTTGATCGAGATTGGTTGGGAGGTTCATAAATTATTAGGATTTATTAGTTTTTATGTATACCTCCCCCCTCCAACCCTAGGATGTACCGTTAAAGTGAAATTACTAAAATGTTTCAAGATCCAAGCCTCATATATCTTGAAAACTTGATTGCGATCGGTCAGTTAGATCAAGAGTTATTCAATTACAAAAATTGTCATTTCCAGTCTCTCTCTCTCTCTCTCTCTCTCTCTATATATATATATATATATTTCCCCTCCTTCTCCTCCTCTACGTTGCCCTGAGCCTCATCTATGTTGAAAATTTGAGCAAGATCGGTCGAGTGTTTCAGGAGTTATTAAGTTTTGTTTATTTTTACACCCCCTCCCCCCCTTAGTTCTACCATCAAAGTGAATAGCCTAAAACTAGCCCAGCTGTGAAACTCATCCATGTTACAAATTTGACCAAGATCGGTGTGGCGGTTCGGGAGATTTAGAGTCAAAAACATAGTGATTTTGAATTGTATATATACAGATTAGTAGTGTCGAATGTAGATATTTTCCTACGGTTGCAACGTAAATTTTTTACGGCACTATCCACCAGCCCCCTTTCCAACAGAACGGCGGATTCATCGCTTTTACCACTAGCAACCCTCTACATTGATACTTTTCCCAAATAGGCAGTACTGGCTTCGATAGAAGGAAAGGAAAAAGTTTGATGGGCCGGACCGGGGCAGTGAAGAGTCATTTTTTAGCTACAAAACACTAACCGACGTGACGGCCACCATGGTCCCGCACCACGTAGTCCATTTTTTAAATTTTCAATGGAGACCTACGTTCGTATTTTGAATTGCAAAGGAAGGTAGGTTGTATGGATTAACATTACAAATGTATGAGCATACTGGTATTGAATTTGAAAGACGCTTAAGTCAAATTGAATTCAATAAGTGATTGTATTTCCTTTTAGGAGCCTTTACTTTTTACTTTTGGCAGCTTGCCGCCCCTAAACTGCCGCTAGTGGGACAAAGACCCCTCCAAAACTTTGATCGTAAAATATAAAAAGTGCTAATAACAGTATGCATAGAGTGCTTGAAGGATATGAAGAATTGGAACGACATCTTGTGTAGGGACAATACGTAAAAAATAAACGAATGTGTTTGTTTTTATTTTCTGCGGGAAAACGCTTTTAGGGGTCAAAAGCCACCATCCAAAAATTTTGAAATTTGAGGCCCAAAAGGCAAGAAGTGCACAGAATTGAATGGCATTGTGCACATATATTGTAGACGTAAAACGAGATAATTAGGTTTCGTATTTTTCTAAAAAAAAAAAAAAACGGTTGAGTGTCATGAAGGTCTTACACCGTTGATTACGAAATATCAAAAGTGCAAATAAGCATACGTCGAAAGTTCGTAAAGAATATGGAGAAATCCAACGAAACTTCGTATAGGGACAATTTGCAAAACCATGAATTAATCGTGTTGTAATATTTGCGGAAAAAACAGTGTTGAGGCCTAGGCCCCATCAGAAAAAGTAAATATTATCGTAATAGCGTAGGAAGGATTGGACCAAAGCAAATGAAATAGAGTGTAGATATTATATAGTCCCTATGTAAAATAAGGCATTTCGTGTTTCTTAAGTGTCCCTATCCGCCTTGCTTCAAATTTGGCAGATCAACAGCAAACTGGACATAAATCGACACGTGTTCTTGTTTAAGCGCAAAAACATTGTAAGGGTTAAAGGTCCCTCCTGAAATACTATAAAATAGGGTATACTGTTTGTGCTTGTAGTCGATCTGCCAAATTAGAAAAAAAATCGGATGGAGACAAGACACTTGTGAAACACGAAAGGTCGTAGTTTACATATCCTATATCTACATACAATTTCATTCGTTTCGGTCCACGCATTCCGCCACTCAACGCCTCGATCCACTCAACAGTTTTTCTTTTTTCAGGAAAATACGAAACACGTATTACTTTATCTGTCCTCTACAATCTTTGTGCACATTTCTTGCACCTCTTCTTGGTTTTGGGTCAAATTTCAAAATTTTGGACGGGGCTCTTGCCCACAAAGCCGTTTTCCCCGAAAATTAGAGAAACGTATTCGTTTACTTTTGCCTATTGTTCATACACAAAGTTTCGTTGCAATTCTTCATGATTTTTCCACACATCTGACATACTGTTACTAGCACTTTTGATTTTTCTTGATCAATGGCTTGGAATGGTCCACCCACCACCATTTTTTTTTAGAAAAATATGAAACCAGTATTCCCTCATTTTACGTCTGCAATATCTGTGGACAATTTCACTTACTTCGGTTCAGTTGTTCTTGCCTTTCTGGTGTCAACTTCAAAATTTTGAGTGGGGCTTTTATATTAAACCTTTACATTATGTAACTTTTTTCTTTCCTTTCGCGTTCGCAACCAACCCAATCGCCGAGATTTTTGGGTTGGATGCTATTGCAGTAAAGGGAGAATAGGAGGTGGTAATGCACTTTTGTAGTCGTGTATACAATAAAATACAATCACATGATATGGCTTCATGCACATAAAATACAATCGACATCATCGGTGCAAAACTAGTAACGGAAAAAGACGGCTCAAGTCATATCAGTAAAATGTTTCTATGCATAACTGAAATATAAACACTTTAATATTCATTGATTTTCACATATGTTTCCTGGAACATCAACAACATACATTCATTCGGTTTTCCCCCTAGGAGAAAGAAAATATGTAAACACGCAAGATACAAATTATGTAGGAGCATAGTAAAAATATATCTCTACAAGAACAAATACATAAGAACAATTAAAAGAAAAACATGGGAAAGACATTATTATTAAGACATTAAAATTTGAAGTAATCCAGCGTGTGAGATAATTGACTGAAAAGAATTTTCATAAAATGTTATTGCTTCATGCTGTATGAAAGAAACACAATTTGTTTTATTTTCAGAATCGATCTCAGCATTCAAATAGTTTCTGGAACACACTATATCTAAACTTTTCACAAAATTAGTACGAAAATTATAACCTTTCACAACTATAACTATATCTAGACTTTTCACAAAATTAGTATGAAAAACATTACAACATATTACAACAACATTACAACGGTACGTACAACTTCGCCCAGAATGTTGGTTAGCCGCTTGAACACTTTAAAGGATGTGCTCCCCTTGGAGCCAATGATTTGGTATTGTTGGGTGTAAGCGGCATTGATAACATTCTTTCTGTTTTGTCATATTCTATTGATGTGACTACTATTGTCTTAAACTGAAATGTTACGTTAGTAGCGAGACTAGTATACCGAGAGAAAACGTGTCGTGTTTCTGAACGTGTCTCTACGAGAATTATGATATAGTGATTATCTTATTACACGTCTTCGTGGAGAGTGGTATATGTCAGCATACATTGTCGAGTGAATAGGAAAGATATCAGTAAGTGTGAGCGATATGTACAACATGATACGATACTTGCTTTGTATTGCCGTTAACGTAGCTTCAGCATTTCCTCAAGTCAATTCCACAGGATATATATCAGCTTGAGTACGCTTGGTTATATTTAACAAAGAATATGCAATACGTCTTTAAAGAACCACTAGTACCACTTCTCCTCTTCTCTGTGCGTTTTATGGATATGTCATAAATTGAGCATACTTCAAACATGGCGCTTGCAAGCTGCATGCATTGTTGTCACTCAAGAAGGCATAGTCTCACTTGTTGATTCATTACAACAATGTGTACATAATCTGATTGCAGCACTTATTTTAATTCCTTATTAAATATTTATGTCAGAGAGCTTGCATAGATCTGTAACATTATATATTTTTTTCTGTATTGTGTTACGAAATTCTGAAGTAAAAAGTTTAACTCAGTCACATGTATTGACCGTCATACTATAGCACCATCTTATGTCTACCGTGTTATTGTCTCGGAAATATATTAAAATTGAGAGACACCTAGACCCAAATCCTATATGTACAATACCAAAGAGGAATAACTAGTTAAATGCTGAAAATCAATTATGCACATGTTAGAAACATTTTACACTTACTTCTCTCCTTTGCATCCAACGATATTTTTCACATTGTTACTTTATCATCGAATAGCATTTCTCAAGCCATTTCAGTCCCTTAGCTATGATTGGCGGACTATTTTACGCCTGGAAATATATTTTGAACTTCGAAACTCGCTTGCAGAATTTCATTGTTTCGTTTAGAGTACCATAAAATGGGGATGCACAGTTGCCTTAATTTCCAATTCCGTGTCCCATCCTTTATTGAAATTTGTAAATAACTTAAATAATATTAAAGTTAGCCAGTCAATCAGTATGATTTTCACGAGCTAAAATACCTAATTTACGACTAATATACAGTGACATTTGACCTAAAAATAAGAAGATACGAAAAATCAGTTTCAATATGTTGTATCAATAGAACAATTTATGCAACATAAACAAGTTTTGCAAAGGCGATGAAACTAGTAAAGGAGTGCGCAATATTACTGTAGAGAATAATGGAAAATATTCGCTAAGTATCCTAAAAATCAGATGAGAACGTATTTGGAACTACATACAAGAAGTTAACAATTACATGTATTAAATAAGACGATACGAGTTTTTGAAAGGCGTGATAGAAGATACGATTACAGACGAAAAAGTGGAGGGAAATCCCCTAGAGCTAATACATGTTATTAAAGCAAAACACAACTGGTTAACCAGAATGTGATTAATAAACTAGTGTTCTAGTGGAAATACCATATCGATCGTAGAACCTGATATTCTATTTGGGAAATCTCATGTAAGATTGAAAAGAAATGTAATAGTGTATGAAATCAATCGCCATATGGGATTGATATCTGTAAGAGCTCTTTCAGTACGGGATTCTAAGTTCAACTGTAGGTTCATATCTCATATTGCCTGTGTTCTGAAATTGTTCTCGAACTTACACCAAGCCACCCATCAGTCATAGAGCTAACACGTTTCTTTGAAAATAATTTACTTCTGATCCATGAAGGGTCACAATCTAAGAAGAAGCATGAGCGTTTCTCACGAAACTAAAAAGAGATCAGGATCACAAATCTGAATATGAGAGTTGATCTCTCTCTAAATTTGGTATTTTAGGGTGCAAAAACTGTGCTCCTAGGTTCCAAATATTGGCCAAAATCGACCTTAATACCTAATTATAACAATGGGGTCCACAGAACCCCACCAAGAAACACTTATTTTAGTAACTTCTTTATTTATTATTTAGTTCTTTATCCATCCACGTAAATTGAATTGGCAACAATAGGTCAGCAATGCCTGGCAAAACTTATTTCAGTTTGCGCCGAGAAGCTTGCAGTGAACAGCGGAAGTGTGTCTGGGGTCTCCCTTACCCCAGTGTTATATTTCCGGTTGCATTTACTGAACTACTTACGTTGAGAGCGATTTTATTTTTTCCTCAAAAATGAACAAAAATATTGCAAATATCGTTGATGCCATAAGACAACTAATAGAAGAATCTGATGACAGTTCATTTGGCGATGAAACTGTTTAGGCAATGATGATTCAGACTCTGACTCTGACTATGTTTTAGAGGAAAGTGAACAAGATGATGAATCAAGTGCACTAGACGCAGTTCGAGCAAGTTGAGGGTAAGTGTAGCATCGGCAGAAGCGCGCGTGGGATTTCCGATTGATTCGTCAAGGACTAAAGCCCGAGTGGTTGAGCCCCTCTACGGTCTACACCATTACCTATCACTAGACTTGTTTCCGCAACTCCAACATTACGTTCTTTAGGTACAAGTGTCGCGGACGGCGCGTCTCAGCAGACTGTCCCGTACATGTTGTAGATCCATACGACGCTTCTCGTGTACCTTCACCATTACAGTCAGTGTCGCAAGAACAATTTGCACCAAACTTTTCACAAGTGTTTATGTCGCATGCCAGCCAGTTTGGTGCGCTTTCCTGTAACTCTTCTCTCATTAAACCTTCACAGGTGTTGCGTGGAGCAAAAAGAGTGGGTCAGAAGACGAGTGCCAGTGCTCTCCTTCAGGAAAGCGTTAGCGTCCTGACCTTTAACGTCCTCTACACCTCGAGTGCCGCCAGTGACTACTAGTAGAGTACGTCCTCGTAAGCTTCAACAAACGACACTCGCGAAATTTCTTTACAAGAAGAAGATAAGGAATGAAGAACGCGCGCAGAGAACCCCGACCCTAGTGTCGCTCTCGTCCAGTTGTTACAAGCTCTTATCAGAGATATTGAATCGCTCACACAGAATCATCAGCAGCAGCAGCAGTAGCCTCCTCGAAACTACGGGGACACCTTAGACGTGGACGCCGCTATGGTATACCTGCGCAGTGACCCCACAGTGGCCCGTCGAGATGCTACGGAACTCCGGCACATACATATTTCTTTTGCCTGCATCGAACCACTATCTGATGAAGATCGTGCCTTCCTAATTGAGCGTATTCGCCTCCTCTGTATTGCACTTCAATATAATTGGTACTTCGCCGCCGCTAACGCCACAGTGGCCTGCATCCCTGGCCTGCAGGTTAATATGCCACCGCAGCCCTTTCGGCCATCGTCCATATCGGCCTAATCGGCGAAGAAGAAAGGTTCAACTGCTAGTAAGCCCGAGAAATGACGACCTCCCAATGGTCGACTTTTGTACCCCACTTCCAGCGGAAGCGGCGCCCGCTAATCAACTGGAGGACCTCCCGGACCAGGCCTGGATCTTAGACGACCCTCTTGCCCAGCTGATCATTGTCCTTGACTTGCAACCTGAAGATATCAGATGGCCCCCAGAAGATCCTCGAGTCCTTCTTCTCTATCTCGCCCAGGAGCACAACGTTGACGCTGTCAACCAACTTGCAATTCAGAAGCCATGGTTTTACCTACCAGAGGATTGGGACTTTTGAAGGGACCTCATCGAGCAATTTAGTGGAATTCCGCGGCAATACACCCCCGATCACTCCGAGGATGAATCAAGTGACGCTGAAGAGGATAGTGACAGTGACAGTGATAGTGCTAGTGAATTCCAGGTGCAGGGAGAATCTCATATTACTTCGTTCGCCCAGGCACGGATCTGGCGATCCTACCCTTACCCTCAACTTGCTCGAACTGGCTTGGTGTCACCTGCCTCCCAGGTTTTGTGAACCTGGTTACCAGGTGGAGCGCCCTCATCGACTGAGGGTAATTGTAGGATCGTGCCAAAGACCCGTGAGACACCATCAGCTTTATTTTCCTCTGAGGGTACATGACTAACAATGAAATTATTTGACATGAATATAATATGTGCAATAGGCAACAAGTTATACACTCTACATATATGTTTGGAAAAACCATATACTACAGCCATATTTTGTCAGAAAGGATGTGGACCTTGTGCGGGTAATACAATAATGCAGCAGAAGCTGCGGCCAAAAATTCGGTAACAAAAATTGGTAGTGGAGACATATTGGTCCACTTAGAAAGTATTGTTCCATCTTGATCTACAACCACCTGCGATGTGGGGTGGCGTCGACATGGCACTGAGCGATGCATATGGAGGTGTCCCAGATCGGTGTCGATTGTGATCGTGCAGTATACAAAACTGAGGTTACAAAATGCAAAAAATTTCTATGTAGAATCGCAAATGCAATGGGTATGTTAACGAAGCCACGGGCGTACCTCACACTGCGTATTCAGCTAGCACTTGACGAACCCGCCGAGAGTGATAGAGTAAGGACATAGGACAAGATTTCACAATGGTGAGATACATCTGGTCAATGGAGAGTGTTTTCCTGGAGATCCACCCAAATACCCAAATACATAAGGCGCTTGGTGGGATAAAGCACTGATTTATCAACATTAATGTCCCAGGTGAGTGAAAAGAGAATCTCGAGAGCTTCCAGTAACTTGTCCGGGGAACCGAGTAAAAAGATATCGTCGTAATACACAAGAACGTTCACCAGATGTCCAATATGAGTACGGAGTTCACTAGTGATGAACCGCTGCATGGTGATGGAGCTGAGGGCCCAACCCATCGGGAGAAGCACAAATCGAAATGCTCGTTCGCCACACCGAATGCCAAAAAAAGCGGCGAGTATATAAGCTCTTAGAGCAGTGATAGAAACCTTGGGTTAAAACAATTTCTGTAATCATGTAATATTCTGGAGTAGCCAATTTGGCGATATCACTCACTTTGGGTAGTGTAACATGTGACACAGGTTTATATAGAGCAGTCCACTCGGAACAATCGTAAATCACCCGCACTGAAGAGACTTTGGGGATGCAAAAGACTGGAAAAGAATTCACAATGAGGTGGGATTTGTCAATAATTACAGCTTCACACATGGGTTCTAACACGGGCATATAATAGTATTTAGTACCGCGAAGTAAACAAGATGCAGTTGCAGGCGAAATATGTTTAACTTCATCAACACAACAAAAGGTTTCTAGTGGGCTAAACTTCACTTGGGAAGGCACGATACGCATGGGAGCGAACGAAGTAATATGAGATTCTCCCTGCTCCTGGAATTCACTAGCACTATCACTGTCACTGTCACTATCCTCTTCAGCGTCACTTGATTCATCCTCGGAGTGATCCAGGGTGTCTTGCCGTGGGAGTCCACTAAATTACTCGATGAGGTCCTTCCAAAAGTCCCAATCTTCTGGTAGGTAAAACCATGGCTCCTGAATTGCAAGTTGGTTGACAGCGTTAACCTTGCGCTCCTGGGCGAGATAGAGAAAATGAACTCGAGGGTCTTCTGGGGGCCATGTGACATCCTCAAGTTGCAAGTCAAGCTCGATGATCAGCTGGGTAAGAGGGTCGTCTAAGATACAGAGCTGGTCCGGGAGGTTCTCCAGTGCATTAGTGGGCGCCCCTTCCGCTGGTAGGAGGGTCCAAAAGTCGACCATTGGGGAGTCATCATTTCTCGGGCTTACTAGCAGTTGAACCTTTCTTCTTCGCCGATTAGGCCGATATGGACGATGACCGAAAGGGCTGCGGTGGCATATTAACCTGCAGGCCAGGGATGCAGGCCACTGTGGCGTTAGCGGCGGCGAAGTGCCAATTATATTGAAGTGCAATACAGAGGAGGCGAATACGCTCAATTAGGAAGGCACGATCTTTATCAGATAGTTGTTCGATGCAGGCAAAAGAAATATGTATGTGCCGGAGTTCCGTAGCATCTCGACGGGCCACTGTGGGGTCACTGCGCAGGTATACCATAGCGGCGTCCACGTCTAAGGTGTCCCCGTAGTTTCGTGGAGGCTGCTGCTGCTGCTGATGATGATTCTGTGTGAATGATTAAATATGTCTGATAAGAGATTGTAACGACTGGAAGACAGACCTTAGAGTCGGGGTTCTCTGCGCGTTCTTCATTGCTTATCGTCTTCTTGTAAAGAAATTTCGTGAGTGTCGTTTGTTGAAGCTTACGAGGACGTACACTACTAGTAGTCACTGGCTACACTCGAGGTGTAGAGGACGTTAAAGTGACGCTAACACTTTCCTGAAGAGAGTACTGGCACTCGTCTTCTGATACACTCCTCTCCTTACGCTGCACCTAACACCGGTGAAGGTTTAATGAGAGAAGACTTACTGAAAAAGCACCAAACTGGCTGGCAGGCGAAGTAAACACTTGTGAAAGTCTGGTGCAAATTGTTCTTGCGAGACTGACTGTAATGGTGAAGGTACACGAGAAGCGTCTTATGGAACAACAATATGTACGGGACAGCCCGCTGAGACGCGTCGTCCGCGATACTTGCACCTAAACGACGTAATGTTGAAGTTGCGGAAACAAGTCGGGTGATAGGTAAAAGCGTAGACCGTAGAGGGGCTCAACCACTTGGATGGAAGTCGTTGACGAATCAATCGGAAATCCCACGCCCGAAGTATATATGCAATCAAAACCGGACAAATATGGTATCAAGATTGTAATGATAAACGACTCAAGGACTTATTACATGCTATTCCTTATGTTGGTCGTGTTCATTCTGAAACTTGGGAAAGCGTACCGTCATTCTGTATCAAAAAGATTTCTGAGGCTATTCATGGAACAAACAGAAACCTAACTATTGACTATTGTTTCGGATCTGTTCCTCTCTTCCAAAAAATGCTAACTGAACATAAATTGACAATCGTAGGCACACTAAGACACAACAAACCAGAAATCTCACGTAAGTCCTTAGCTAAAAAGGGGCAAGGGGAATGTCTTTTTGCATTTGACCAAAATAGAACACTGGTATCTTAGAGCCAACTAGAGAAAAAAAATGTTCTTTTGCTGTCATCCATACACTTTTCTGCAGATATTGACGAAGTTACTGAAAAGCCAGACATTGTTCTTTAATATAACGCCACAAAGGGAGAAACAGACAAATTTGATGAGCTTTGTAAGACATTTAGTGTTTCGTGTATGACAAAGAGGTGGCCAATGAGAATTTTGTTTGCAATGCTGGATCAATGTGGTATAAATTCTATGGTCCTATATAGTTTTAACATGCAGAATCCGCGACTGCCAAGTAGGAAGTACCTTGAGGACTTGGCTATGGCTTTGATCAAACCTTGGCTACACAACAGGCTGCAGACGTCTACACTTCGAAGAAGTATTCGCTTAGCAATACAAAATATTCCAAATCTACATTTGACAGTAGTGAATCAAGGAACACTCCAAAGGAAGCAGAGATGCGGTCTGTGCCCACGTCCGAAGGACCGTAAGACAAAAATGCAATGCACCAGTTGCCTTATTCCTATCTGGATGAGCATCATAGTGTGTTGTGTATTGATTGTTCTCAGTAAGAACAGATGACTCTCAATCCCCCCCTAAAAAAAGAACTCCTAGTTCCGGTTTGATTTACCTTGCATTTATTAGATTTGTTTAAAAAGTTTATAAGTATTCTTTGCTTATAAAAGTAGACAATGCAAAATGCGAAGCGCATAGCAAGGTTTAGCTCAGTCGACAGCGTCACAAACTGTCGTATCTCAGTTTTCTAAACTTTTCAGGAGAGCGATTTTTAGGTTTTCACACAACTCTGAACAGCCATAACTCAAAATCTATTTTACCGAATGGAGAGAAAATTAACCATGTTATAACTTAGATCATAGGAAATCAGCGTAGAAAGTTTTTTGGAATTTGCTTGTAACAGCTTGTGGAAAATTAGGCGAAAAGACATACGACAGTTTGTGACGATGGTAATCCTCTCTTGTATGAAAGATACAACGCATATTTTTTATACTCAGAACTACAATAATATGTGAACAATCGGAATATATTGCACTTTTATTGAAAAACTTCGTGTTTAATACACAAAATAATTTAACAAATGCTTCCTGAGATTCTTGAGGGTAAAACAAAATTCTTGAGAACACACAAGAAACACAATATTAAGAGTATACTTACCATAATATAAAATAATGCTATCAAGTTGTCATTGCCAGAATATAAAACCTTGCAAAGTAATTTGCAAATTGCATGTCTTGATATTGCACTTGAGAAGGACGGCTAATGTGGTAAGTTTTTGTAAAATTGAACATGTTCAGGGTTTCGAATGATTGAAGTTAGGCCCGGACACAAAAACTTAGTCCGGGCCTTTGGATAGTTTGGATAGTCTTTGTTCACTTTTACTTCGCGCATTTCCGTCCAATTGATTGGATCTCCATATTGGTCGCGGCTAACTGACAGAATACAAAGACATTGGGACAGAGATCTAGTCTCATACATCGCTTCTGTCAATACAATGGACGGTATATGTGTTCTTTTTCCTTGCCAGTTTAACAATCGGTTACAGTTGCGAGGGTACAAAATTACTGCCACAGTGCTTAATATACGTGCTTATAGCACTGTGGACTGAATCTCCCTCATTTTGTCCATGCCTAGATTCAAAGAATCGGAGAGGAATTTATCTCATGCTCTTACGTGTTTGCACCGTATACCCCATCATAGTAACCAACCTGAACTCCTACTAGGTCCATCCTGTATTTCTCTAACCCATTCGTTACGGATTTTAATGCGCCTCCCTATAGAGAATTCTAATATTCCATGTTCCAAGTCTCATATCCATTTTCTTTTGCTAATGTCGTGCCAAGTTATCAGTCTTGGTGTGAGGCTTCTGTGATTGTTTCTGAAAAAGTGTCCTTTTTTTCTATTACAAGTTGAGTTTGTTAGCCTCACCCAAACTCCCAAGCTGGAGGGTCACTCCTTGTCTGCCCGTGACTGCTTATTAAATATATTTGCAGCTAACCTCTATATCTAAAGGCCTTCTCCTCGATCCGCAACCTGGGGCTGCGGTGTCTCAGTGGTAGAGCATTCACCTCTGATTCATGGGGTCGCGGGTTCCAACCCTGTTCCCGCCAAGTGAACGCTGTGGTGGACAAAGAGCGTGTGCGTGGGTATCCTCGGGGTTCTCCCGTTTCCTCCCACTTTCTTCCTTCCACCAGTTCATTTATTTCTCATAATCACCGTCTCCTTTAGCCTAACCGGCATAATCGTGGGACGTAAAACTCAAAAATGTCATGTCATGTCGATCCGCAATCTGAGGACGCCTCATTCCGTGTAAATGTATATGTATACAGCCCTGCATTGATCAAGTATAACATTCTAACTTATAAGTTTATTTGCTTCGGCTGTTCCGAGCTTAAGATATAAGTAAAAATACATTAGGAACAAATTATAAAGAAACTAAGTGGATAACAATAAGAAATGATATAATAAGCAATGAGTTTATCAGTACGGGACTGTATACCTACTTTTGGGCCACTGTATATATAAACAAATTGCTTTGAATATATGCGTATATGTCCAGTTGTGAAAGATCTGTTGCTCACAAATTGTCGAAACTCAAGGTACGACTGTTTGTGAAAATGGTTTATATGCTTCATCTTATGATACGACACAGTGACGTCATCACCACCGTCAAAACAACGCACATTACAGATCGTTTTGGGAAATTGTAGAGGTCAGTGTATGCAACTACATAGTAAAATATTTCGAGTTTCGATTTTTTTGCGATACGACATTTTCTGACGCTGTCGACGTAGCTCAAGAGTTTTGGGTGCCACATATTTTGAAAAACGTTAATGTATTACCCTTTCATTTTGGTGGCGTGTGATGATATTTTATAAAGAATTCTGAATGTAACAGAAGTAGTTTTAGATTTTGGGGTTTTAAAACCGTAGAATAGCATTATCTACATATAATCAAATTTCTTGCTCAATGATAGTTCACAATTTCGAGTAATGTCGTTAATATACATTTACAATGAAACGATTGTGTATATAAAATATTTCGTTTACATAAATTTGTATGAAATTGGTATAATAATAAAAATAGCAATGGGGTTCCTCAGACCCCAGTGTTATATTTACGTGACAATTTATGAAGCGTTATAAAGGAGGGTTAAACTTTCTAAAAATTGAAAAGATAGAATACACAATTTGATATAAATTATTCAATAGGGAAATATTTAAGAAGGAGACTCGAACTATTTGATGATCCGTTTTTAGAACGAGAAAATTAAATTAATGGGAATGCTATATGCAAAATATTTGAACACTTTCCCAATAGCACTCCAGTCAAACTAAAATGATAAAGTACCAATTAAACTAAGCTCATAACTATGCTCAAAATCCTTTTCAAACAATTACAATTTTGTTCTTTCTTTGGTAAGTTTACGAATATAAAGTTGAAAATGATGGTACTCTAACAGTTGCTTCCTTTTCCTTCTCTACATGGAATTTTCTCAAATTGTTTAGCACGTGGTCATTTTAATGAGTTCTTGAGATACCATATTTTTGCGTGCGTTTTTAATTCCCATTGTCTCGCTTTGGATGTGCATTGGAATAAAAGGAACACTTTAAAAGTCTAGCAGAAGCTAAGAAATTGGTACCCTTTGATAAACCTGTGCATTATTTAGAGAATGCTCAGCCTTGCCTAAATACAAAAAATTAGCGTTAACTGCACAGGGGGAAAGTCATGGGTATTGAAATAAAATTTATCATTGAAACTCAATATAAAACAGTTTCCGATTCAGGAGTAGTCTTTCGGCAACAATTGAAGTGCAGTTAAACACTTCAGGCATGCATTAGAAATACCGACGAGGTTGAGTTAAATAATCTGTTAATAGGGTTTCATGAGTTGAAACCCTATAGGAAGTTGCGATTTTTTTTTGTTAGCGTGTCTTACATTCTGTTTTTCAACTACTTCTAATATTAAACTACAAGCCCCTGTTACTTCCCTCGTATTGTTCACTTCGACCTGAAATTTTATATTTGTTTTATAGTTGACCATTGTTTAAAAAGTGTACAGAATGTATATAAGGAAAAGATGTGTTAAATGTAATAGATTAATACCTGAGAGATGTTGAGAGAACATGAACCTTGGTTACACCTTTAGTTAAAGTTCAAGTAGTCACTTAGTAGATGTAATATCTTTGACATTACATACAGTTAGCTTTTCCACAACAGTTTTTCCTATGTTAGAATTTTTTTTCTCCACTCGATTGTGTCAACTATGATTGTGAAATTGTCCTTGGCGTTTCCTCGCTTTTCCTTTCCGATTAAATTTCTGTCTTAAATGGTTTCGTTACAATTGTCACTGGCATTTTTAGATATAGCTTATACTCTTCATAGCATAGAGATAACGTAGAATATAATTATTATTCTGTCGCTTCATATATATCATGATAATGTATAAGTAGTCACCTCTTTACTTTCCAAAACTGAATTGCATGGATTGTTGTTGAGCTCGCTCATGTGGGGTGCGTGGTTGGCTCTTGCCAACGTGTTCTTATATTTAGCAGTCTACTATGCACATAGATCCTACAAGTGTACAATCTACACCACTGTTAGATTACTGATCATTCACTTCAGTCGGTTGTACAGCCAGCCACAAAAGAAATTCCCCCCAAAGCGCTCTAATTCCATTACTTGGGATCCAAGTCATTTTTGGTTGAAAGAATGACTAGACAGATGCAACCCAACTTACAAGTAACTTTTCTCGGCACTGGCAGCAGTTGGTAGTACTTAGTCAAGTCTGTGTGTTAGTAAAACTCCATTATGAGATCAATCTCTCTGGTTCAGAACGTGTTGTCCAACGAACATCATATATTAACCTCACTATTGCTGTGTATGTAATGATTTTTTTCATTATATACTGTATAATCAAAGAAATAAGAACAATGATCACATATGAATCAGAAAATGCTTGAAAGTAGCTGAAAATATCAACTCTACAGCAACTGCTAGAAATAACTTTGTAAATGATTGCCTCCATTGAGAGACCTTCCCCAATTCTCCTCATTCCATCATCTCCTTCTTTCTGGAGAAAAGAAGATCTTGATTGTCACACTGAGTATGCATTGAAATTGAAATTGAAACAAGAAAAAATTTCAGCCCGGCCGGAACTCGAACCCAGGTCTACCAAGTAGAAGTTCAATGCGCTAACCACTCACCCACATTAATTTAAACTTCCACCCAAACTAACACCTGATTCAAATTGTTTCATGGTAAAATATAAGCCAGATGCTCAAATATTACAAAAACAAACAAATATAAATAAAAATATAAGCAACTTGTGTGAGTGTCCAATGACTTACTCAAGATTTCCGTGTTTAACTCAAAAACAAGTTATATAGATTTTCCTCAATAAAGAAAACATCACGAAACGTTCTTAAAGTTGAGGCAACGCCATTAGCAGAGCCATAACTTATGTGGGCAGGGACAACGAAATGATGCATCAAATAGGGTCGCAACATTACATAAAAAAACAGCACACAAAAGTTAAATAGAACAGAAATGAATCTTGGACTCATTTCAGTAAACAATGTCTACTATTAAAGGCTCTAGAAAAAATATTTATTCGTATGGCTTTTAGATTTATGCATATTGTCCCCTTAATAATTTTGTCATGTATGGAATGGGCCCAGGGAGTAAGTAACGGTACCACAGACCTTGCCGGGAGGCCCACACGCTTCTGGAAGGCCCATAAAAATTAAGAGAAATTTGGAAAGAGGGGACCCAAGAATCAGTAGAACAACTTTTTATAGGGGGCCCAAATAAACTTATTAGTGCTTGCCCCCTCAGAAAAAATCTAAGTTGGGGCGCGGTGGCTCAGTGGTAGAGCGTTCATCCCCGGTGCTTGCGGTCCCTAGTTCGATCTTAGCGCGCGCTGTGTGGATTTTGTGGTGCACATACACCGTGATCATGTGTTTTCTCGGGGTTCTTCCGTTTCCTCCCACTTTCTCCATTCCACCATTTCACTCATCTCCCATCATCACCGCCTCCTTTAGCTTAACCGGCATAACCATGGGACGTAAAACTTAAAGATCCCATTTCATTTCATTTCAAAAATCAAAGTTACGGAGCTGGACATCGGTTGCAGGGATTGTCCCGATTTGAATTACATTTCGTATTTTTCAGAACTTTTAATTTCCAAAGAAGAAAAAACAACAGAAATTATTTTCACATTCTGTAAATTCCATCAACACGTGTGGAAATAGACAGTTCTATGTTTATGTTCCATAACTACTAATTTATTTTCTTATGTTCATATGAGGAATTTGTGGCAAATTGAGGCCACGTGCTCATGATCCTGCATTTACACATGAAAACAATAATATTATTACGTTTACGGGTTTACAATTGTATAGAATTATCATTTTATGTCAACAAAGAATGGAATATAAAGATTTGTTAGCTGATAACAGTAATGCATTTTGTTTCGCCCTTCTTCTAGGTAGAAAGGTGATGTGACATTTTAAATAGGATCATTCCCGTGACTAGCGTTGTGAATTCGATCACAATTTGCAATTTGTGCAAAGCTACGAACAATTCCTTGGAACTCATTTTTTGCCCATACTAAGCAGTAAGGACGTGTTTAGCCCTTATGTGTCATCAATTCTTGTTCAAAAACGTTGCTTGCCAGGCGGTTAGGAATGAAGTTGATAGGGATGATGTATTTTTGTGTTGTTGGCATTTCATATGTGTAGGAGGTCGTCTCAAATATTAGACCCAGAGAAATTAAATATTTTTGATTTTGGTATACATCAGAAGTATCGGTTTTGTAGAGTGTAAAACATTTACTGAATCGTCACACCCGGAATGAAACTCGCGTCCCCAACATTACGAAACTAACGCTTAAGCCACTAGTCTAAGACATCACTGTTCTGGGAGAAGGGAAAATGGAGTTGTAGTGAATTCAGTAATTGCACACATTTACGACTCAAGTGTAATAAAGTTGAAACTTTCCGATTTCAGTCATGATAAAATCGTAATGTGTTATGCAGAAAGAATGGCCAAGAGCAGTCAACTTTAAATTGACAACGCACATGGACAGAGGCGCTGCCATATGCTCTCGCATCGGACCCTCAATTTTCACGGCACGGCATTGGACAAATACTTATATTGATTGGAATCTGGCGTCTCAGGACACTGACTTATTTTTTAAGTTAATTAATTTAACGAACCTTCCTCGGTACCTTGTTACCTGTTTTTACGCGTTTAACTCACTTTTACAGTTTTTCCACTTACGCCTTAAGAAGAGGGACAAAAACACAGAAACATTGAGGAGAGCAAAAATCACACACTATTTGCGAGTACTTCCCTTGCCTGAAGTAAAACAATAAAATATAGAAAATATACAATTATTGGTCTTCCATCTTCTTTGTGTTGTCAAATGCGTATAACCAAACGAAACTAAGATCAATACTACCACATAAAATTCTCAACTTATCAGGTATTCATGACATAACTATTGCATGATCCGAATAACTCCAGTATATGCACAAATCATCATTTCTCATATTCAACCGAAATATGTCATTTCCTTTCTGACAACCTGATACTTTAAATGTTGTTAATACGCAAAGTGCATTGATCTCAGCACATATTCACGTACTCTCTTATGATCATCCCAACCTTTATGGTACTGACTGTAGATATAGAAAGGTGAAATGTAGTATCCAGGCTTGGTGTAGAGTGTAAGTAAACAAATAAAAAGCAACAGGATGACATTTCTCTCCACCAAGTCCCCTTCAATGTACTGTGTTGTTTATTCAAAAAGAAGGCTTGAAATTCAATCAAAAAATTCCTTAAATATAAAATATCTAGCCAATACTAGATTTTTCAATAATAATAATAATAATAATAATAATAATAATAATAATAATAATAATAATAATAATAATAATAATAATAATAATAATAATAAAGGAATAACAGAAATACAATATCAATTACATAAAGAATATATTCCAATGCAGAAAAAATAGTAAATGCCAAACCGGGACACGAACCCGGGCGACCGTAATGGCAGTTTTCTGCTCTCACACTTTGCCATCAATTCCTCACACAAAGATAAGAAAATGAACTAGAAGTTATGTTAGATAATCATAGCACACACTATTTCTACACGTGTTGATATAATTAAGAGAATGTGAAAATAATTTCTATCGTCTTTTTTTCTTAGGGAACTAGAAAGTAAAGAAGAATTGTAGAGATGGGCACAAGCGAGTTCGAGTGAGTTTTCATACAAACTCGACTCGACTCAAAACAGACATATTTCAGCTCGACTCGAGAGCTCAACTCGAAAAATGTCCTCCAACTTGACCCGAATTTCGATTCGATTCGAGTCAAGACGAACAAAATCGAGGCAAATGCTGTGTGTAGTTTCAAGTAATTTCTTTAAGTATCCTACATAAACAATAAAATTACTATCAATGATGCTACTACCACTAGTACTAATACTTATTATTATTATTGTTATTATTATTATTATTATTATTATTATTATTATTATTATTATTATTATTATTATTATTATTATTTTACTTTTACGATGGATCCGTATAGTAAATCTGCAATTTTTAAATGAAAATTTAAAAAAAACCTTGAGCATTGTTTCAACTCACACCAAGAATTATTTTAATTACTAGAACGTAGTTCTAGAACACTCGGCCACGAGGGCCGACAGCAATTTGCCTTAATTTCAACTATATGTAGGCCGTGACTCTTGATGTCCTATCTGTATCGGCCAATAAGATCAGAGGATATCTGAAATTCTTGTAATCTAACGCACACCAAGGTCTGCGGGGTCTTTAGTTACGCCTCTGGGCGCGTTCCATACACGACAAATTAATTAAGGGGACCATATTGACAAATCTGGCAACAACATACGAATATATTATTGTTTTATTTACATTTAGTGTGCTGCTCTGTTTATGTAAAGTAGTGACCTGTTTGATGCTTCAGTTATAATTTCATTTTCGTATCGTATATGGAGTAAGCCAATTTTGTCTTAAAATGGAAACCCTTTGAACGGTGGAGATATTCCCTAGGGGTGGGGGCAGTGGCTCCCCTGCCACCATAAGTTACAGCCCGTCGTGTGGAAATCATTTTTCTTAATTGGAAAGTATCGTTTACGTAATTGATTTTGTAATTCTGTTAATTCTTTATTATTATTATTATTATTATTATTATTATTATTATTATTATTATTATTATTATTATTATTATTGCGAAGTCGAGACTTGGCTACATATTTTATGTTTTGTTGAATAATCAACACACTCCACTTTAGAAGGTTTGGAGGAGGGAAATATTATTCTGTTGCTTTTCATTCGTTTACTTGCACGCTACACCAAGCCTGGATACTACATTTCGCCTTTGTATATCTACGGGAAGTACTCGAAAAATGTGATGATCATAAAAGAACAAGTGAATAAGTGATGAGATCAATGGACTTTGCCATATCAGGTTGTCAGAAAAGTCATGAGGTATTTCGGTAGTATGACAAATGATGGTTTGTGGATATACTAGATTTATTCGGATCATGCAATAGTTTGTCATGAATAGCTAAGATGTTGAGCGTTTTGTGCAGTAGTATCGCTCTTTGTTTGGTTTGGTTTTACAGATTTGATCGGATATGGCATGGGGCAATGAAAACTTGAGCCACAACCGACCGTGACCCACTCTGACCCATGATCCACCAATCCCCTTGGTCCACTCTGACCCACTACCCACCATGACCCACTCCGACCAACCATTCACCATGAACCACTCACCCAACAAACACAGCGTCATCAATTCTGACACATGATCCACGTCCTGTTGTCTACCGACTAAAGAGTTTATACTTGTAATAAAACCAGGTTGTCAAATTCTAACTAATCGGAGTTTGAATTTCTACACTCAATCCCTCAAGTACCGCTCTGTTACAATAATGATGGATCTGACCTTTACGATAGAAAATGGTAAAGTGTTTTTTCATGGCAAACTTACGATGAATATCAATTAAACTATCATGGTCTAATTATTTCCTTGTTGAATTATCGATACTTCTCAGTGAAAAAGCGGATGAAATTTGAAACTTCTAAATCAAGGTACGTAGACTAATATACAGAAGCTTACATTACAAATTTTATGTCTTTTTTTCTTACAACTTAATGGGTTCTTTACCCTGTGCTCTAATCGCTCCATACATTAAACAAGATTTTAGCAATTATTATACAGCGCATGGTAATCATATTTCGATATATGATGCGAAGCACCCTATTTTTCGTTGAGTTGAGTTTAGTTAATTTTGAATTTAACGTCCCTTTCAGCAACTAGGCTATATGAAGGTGGACCTACCCTATGCCGTATACGTCGCCAACACCTAGCGGCTCACTTGAAAGTATCGTCAATATAGATACGAGTCGAAGGATTGCCGCTAATGTCCCACTGCCAGCAGGGTTTCGTCGAGTCGAAATAGATATCTCGCTTCGGGTTTTTGAAGTTACCACCGCGTCGCTGCGAGGACTTCGTTTTGCTCCTCGCTATTTCGATTCGTCGCGAGAATCGCGAAGGGACCAACACGAACTATGTCATGTGCATGAGATTATTTTTCCTGAGGAATTGTTCCAAAAATGAGCCCCAGGGGTCAAGAATAACCCCTGCATCAACTTCATGAAGTGAAAAATCTTGAGTGCGATAATTGTATGAATTTAGATGGCAACTGTCTTCGATCATTAGAAAGCGAGTACGGGAAAACTATGAAATAAATTAAATAGACACGCGTCATTTTGTTATAACATTGCATGGCGAACGCATTTTATCTTATTCCAAACAGTTATCGTCTCATATATACGGTTAAAATAGCACTGTGATTGACCGAATTAAAACTATCTCAACGATTTATCCCTTTACAAACCGAAGTCTCCTTCATCGCTTCCGTGGCGAAGACGGAAGAACACCCGCCCAGTAATCATAAGGTTGGTGGTTCGAGTCACCTCCGGGTACTTTTTGGTGCTTTTTAAAATGATTTTAGACTCCTTTTAGACTCACCTTAATTTAATCAAATCACACATATCGGAGATTTAATATATTTTGGGGGAGTAATTTTTTGGTTCCTTGGCGTTTTGTCGGGTCAGAAAATAGTGTCTACAATGCAGTAAGTAGAGAGGGTCGGTGATTCAGAGTGCGTTATAGTACGTTGTGAGTCACGGTGGGTGGTGCGTCGCAGTGGGTCACGGTGGATGGTAGGTCGCAGTGAGTCGCATGTTGTTGACCCTCGACCCACTGACCCACTCCAACACTGGACTTGACACAACATAGAAAATGGAAGGCAAAAATTGCATGTTCACCATATTTTAAATTTTTACTTTAAACAACGGAAGAACGCGCCAATAGTATTTGTGATTTTTACTGTCCTCAATGTTTCTGTGTTTGTGTCCCTCTTCTTAGAGAGTTAGTGGAAACAAAATACTGAGAAAGGTTCGTTTAATTAATTAACTTAAAAAAATAACATACAAAGAACATCATCTTAGTCATCCAAGCCGATTTTGATGAATAAACGAATACGTGCTTTTTAATTTTCTGCGGGAAAACGGTTTGAGGGGACCGTTATAGCATTGTTGCATCTTGCTTTCGATGTAATATATCTACTGGAGACACTAATAACAGCGTAGGAAAGACATGTAGCAAATGTACTACAGAATTTGTTGGAGGACTGGATGGAAGCGGGAACTACGTTGCAGATGAAAATAGTTTCGACATTAGCTCTTGCAAATAACGATAAAGGAAGAGAATAGGTCGACGTAGATTATGCACCGGAGGATGACGCGGAAGAATGTGCTGTAGCGACACCGCATCTGTTGGTGATGTCACCATTGAGTGTAAACGGAATGCCGTCACGTACTGGAAAAGTGGTAAGAAGAGGCTTCTTTCCGTGGGATCTGTCCGATCGAAATACAGAAAGATTAACTCTAGGGAACAGCTCGTGCGATGGGAAAAACAAGTTGCTGCTGGAGGGACACGGAAGGACAAACTAGCTGAAGTGTACCCTTCGTTCTCCGTACGTTTAAAGACGCTCTAAGCGCTCACTTTCCAATACACGATGTGAACCTCCGGAGGTGGGCGTTGCAGGCTAGTAACCGATTAGGTCTACCTTCATTTTCAGCATCGCATACCTGGCTGTGGCATTTTAAAAGAAGACACAGCATTGTGTCGCGTAAAGTAACAAAATTTATATCAACTGCACATGCAGTAGACGACGAGGATTCCGCGAATATTGTAAGTGACTTTGTGAACAATGTGAAACAACTAATTATTGAATACGGCCCAAATAACGTTTATAATTCGGACCAAAGCGGATTACAACTAGAAATGCCTGCCGGTCGTACCTTGACACGGCAGGGCATGAAAAAAGTCGAAACACTTGTTCAAGCTGTGAGTGCGACAACACATAGCTATGATATCCATCCAATAATATCTACGGATGGGATTTTGCTATCACCATTATTTGTTGTGTTGAAGGAGCCAAAAGGTGAGTTCGGTATAAGGGTGCAGGACACTATGTTTCGCCCACGTAACATTTACCTAGCTGCCTCGAAGTCCGGTATACTTACAAAAGAGCATGTTCGAACATGGTTCACTGAAGTGCATTTTCCAATTACGCAACAAAATACTGTTCTCCTATTAGATGCATGGCGAGGCCATTGTGAAAACACATTACGCGAAATATAACCGAGTGAAAAGCATACAATGTTGCGCACAATACCACAGGGCCTAACCTGGAAACTACAATCACTGGATGTATATTTTTTTCGGCTGTGGAAGACGTTTGTGCGACGCTTTTCTGACGCAGTGATCTTGCAATGGTCCGACATAAACTTGCATATAAGGGACAATATAATAAAATTGCAATCATTCACACACAATCAATTCTCCTCGCCATGATATCGAGACGTGCTTAAATAATCTTGGCATGTGATCGGTTATTGTATTGTATTGTATTTATTTACTCCATTTGAAAGCAAGTTACATTTGGTATTTGGAGGGTTCAGACAGTCCTCTTTCTTGTTTCAAATACACTTAGAAAAAGAAATATGTTACACTATTTAATACACATTATTGCAAAGATAATCTGCTCAGCTGTAATATACTTTATCCACCAGGAATCTCTTGAGTTTCTCTTTAAAAACATTTATATTTTCTTCATTTTTTATTTCTTTGGGCAGCTTATTGTAAATTTGTACTCCCATATGGCTTGGGCCTTCCTGTACTAATGTTAGTTTTGTAAAATATTTTCTTCTTTCATTTTGTTGTCTGGTATTATAAACGTGACATATTTGGGTTCCATCTTTCAGTTTAGCTGCATAGATTTCAGTTTCGTATAAATACATAGATGGTAGGGTAAGGAAGTTGTGCTGTTTAAATTTTTCTTTACATGATGTTCTCATGTGTAGACCAAATATTATGCGTATTGCTTGCTTCTGTCTCTTGAAGACTGCTTTGCTGCTTGAAGATTTGCCCCAGAAAATGATGCCGTAATTTAGTATAGGGTGTATAAGCCCGTAGTATACTTGGAGCAAAGCTTTAGTATTTAGCGTTTCTTTTAGTATCCTGAGTGCATAAAGCCTGGAATTTAATTTTACTATTATTTCTTTAACGTGGGTTTCCCAACTTAGATTTTCATTTATATTTAATCCTAAAAATTTAATTTCATGGGTGAAATCTAGTTTTATATCAGTCAATTTATTTTTGGTTTCATTTATTTTCGTGTTTTGTTTTGTGTGAAAAAGGAGGTATTTTGTTTTAATGTTGTTTATGCATAAGCAGTTACTTTCGAACCATTTTTTGGCTTGATCTAACACTCTACATGTGTTGTTCCTTAGCTCACTTACGGTTTTACCCTCTACAATTACGCTTGTATCATCTGCATATAAAATTACTTCAAAATTCTTCAATATTCCAGGAAAACCATTTATATACAGTAGAAACAGGATTGGACCTAATATTGAGCCCTGAGGCACGCCGTTGCGGACTTGTCTTGGGTTTGATAAATATGTTTTTACATTCCCATTTTGTATGTGGGAGACTTCAACTGCTTGCGTCCTCCCCTTATGCCATAATGCTCAAGTTTTCGTAAGAGTATTTTGTGGTTAACGAGATCGAAAGCTTTGCTTAAATCATAGAAAATGCCTAAGATTAGTATTTTATCATTTAGCTCTTTTAGTATGTTTTTTATAAGCGTATATGTTGCCGTAGTTGTGTTTTTCCCAGTTACAAAACCGTGTTGTTCATGGCATAGTATCTGCTGTTTGTTCAAGAAATTTATTAGTCTCTTTTTAATTAGTTTCTCAAATATTTTATTTATTGGGTGTGAGAGTGATATCGGTCTGTAATTTTTTATCAATGTTCTGTCTCCCTGTTTGAACATTGGTTTTATTTTAGCTTCTTTTAATTTTGTTGGATATTTTCCTGTATTTAGACTTTCATTAAATAGGTATGTGAGTATAGGTACTAAATTCTGGTTGTTCTGCTTGAATATTTCAATTGGAATTTCGTCGCTTGTAGCTTTATTTGGGTTTAATCTATTTATTTCATAAAATACCTCATGTTCTACTATCGGCATGAGGAACATAGTTTTGCATGTCCTAGGTTTAAAGTTTCTTAATAGTTCAATAGGCTTTTCGCTATCTTGCATCTTATTTGTTAATTTATCTGAAATTTCGATAAAGTAATCATTAAATATTTCTGCTATTTGGTCAGGATTCGTGATCTGTATCTGATTGACATAAAGACTAATATTGTTTTGTGTACGTTTATTTTTCCTTCGTGTATTTTGATTAACTACCTTCCACAATGTTTTTGTTTTGTTATTTGCTGTCATTATTTTGTTTGTGTAGTAACCTTGTCTAATATTACGTAATTGTCTTTTGTATTGATTTATAAATGCTTTATTTAGTGTTTTTTTCCTGTTTGTTGGGAGTTTTTCAGTAAACGTCTTTTTATTTTGCTGCGTTCCCTAACTTCTGGTGTCACCCAACATTTTTTTAGTGTTTTTTGAGTTATTTTTATTATTATTTTCGGGAAGGATACGTCAAAAATACAGTGAATACGATCAAAAAAGGCGTTATATTTTTCGTCAGTTGTGGATTTGTTATACACGTCCACCCATGTTTCGTTTGTTACTAATCTCGTAAACTTCTCTTTATGTCTTAGCCTGTAGTTTCTGATTGTGCGTGTTTCGTGTGTATTGTCAATTTTTTGTTGTGTTTGTATGTACATCATCTGGCATGTGTGATCAGATAGCCCATCAATTATATCATATTTGATTTAATCTTTTACATTATTAAACACATTGTCAATAGCCTTTTTTGAGTGCGTGGTTATTCTAGTGGGTTTATTTATGATGTATGTTATATTATACATGTTTAGAAGTGTAATTGCGCGTTCTTTTTCTGAGCAGTTTTTTAGGATATCTATGTTGAAATCTCCGCATATTATAATTTTTTTTCTTATGTATATTCCGTATGCCCTCTAGAAACATTTTGAGTGAATTAAAGAAGGTGTCAAGAGATCCCCGTTGGTTACGATATACTACAGCAATTATTAAATTTATCTTTTCTATAGTAATGGCTGCACATTCATAAGCGAACTCGGTACTTCGCATGTCTATTTTTTTAACATCTTGTGTCAAGTTTTCTTCGACTAGGATTACTGATCCTCCCCTGCTGTTTATTTCCCTACAGAAGTGACTAACTACTTCATAGTTTTGAATTTTTATTTGTTCAATATTTTCTTTTGTTAACCAATGTTCGGTCAGGTACACGATTTGCGGTTGTTTGTCTATTGTATGTAAGAATGCTTCAAGGTCATTTATTTTTGATGTCAACCCTTGGATATTCTGGTGCATTAATGTCACAATGGGTTTCTGCGTGTTTCTTCTTACCTGGATATGTGGGTCGATGCCCTGTCCTCTCTGTTCTGCATTCGTTCCATCTGTTCTCCCACTCCCCCCACTCACTTATCACTGTTGTTCACTAACACTTCACTTCCCCCTCCGCTCCTCTTCTTGGGTTGTAGGCGGGTTCCTCTAGGGTCCCTCACGTTGATGCTGCTTTGATAGTCGCCGTCGCCCGTTGCTTACTGCAATGACGTGTTCCTGTCGGCAGAGGGTTTTGTTTGGTGGACCTGTTCTCCAGAATACATGCTGTTCTCATAGTCTAAACAATGTTGCAAGCTGTATTTTGTGCCGTTGATAATTATTTTGTCATATCTGAGATGCGCGTTGTAACCATCGTTTCTGGCCTTTATTAGATGCACTTTTAACTGTTCACGAATTTCTTTCACTCCGCGAGAATATTGCTCACTGATACTTATGCCCGCTGTGTGTAGTTTTCTAAGAATTTCTTGTTTTTTCTTGAAAGAAATTAATTTCACAACAATTGGTCGTTGCCCACGGCTGCTTCCCATCCGATGTGCTCTTTCGATCATGTCACTTGTTATAGTTACGTCCGTGTTTTTCCTGATAAGTTCTATGACCTTTTGTTCTGTTGTATTCCAGTCCTCGTAGTTTTCATCTTCTTTTACACCGTATAGCACAATGTTGTTTCGTTTGGATTGCCCTTCGAGGTAGTCAAGTTGGATTTTGATATCCCGGTTTTCCTTTATGAGTCTTTGTACTGTGTCCTGTTCCTTTTGTAGCTGTTGTTCGAGCAAAGTCACTTTAGTTATAATACTTTTCATTTCTGTTCGCAATGCTCTTGTTTCCGATATGAGGTTATCTTGACCAATTTTTAATTCTTTCAAGAGTTCTTCGATGTTCGCAGTAGTAGGTCCTGGGTTCGGTTCAACTGCTTGAGCTAATAAGAGTATCAATATAAGCGCAGCACTGATAAATGCACACTACCTAGTTTTGTTACCTTTGTTCGCACATGACACAGCACTTCCCTTTCTTACGTAGTTTTTTTGATCTTGTTTTCGATATGTTGAAAAGTCCGATGGCCGCTCTATACTGCACAATGTCTTGCCCCATGTTGCAACGTCGCAGTGAAGAGTGTACTAGAGCGCGTCCGTCTTCTCTGAAGAACACAACAGAACGACCAGCAAAGTTTCAGAAACCAGCAGAGTACTCTTTCGACACAAATATAGTACCCACTTGTGATATTTGTGCACAAGTTGATGTGGTTCGTTGTGGATGGTGTAAGCGATCACTGTGTTTGCAACATTTTTTGTGGACTATCATTACTGTGAAACATTAATCAGTGAACACACTACCTGTCAATACTACTAGATGTACACTTCTATGTATGGACAACATGCAAGGTGTTTGCAACACGCGTTACCATACATACCAAATGTACAGACTGTGGGCAAAGATTGTGTGGTCCACACAGAAATAAATTAGGATCTAAACTTCATGCTTTATAATTTGTTTTCCTTCAACATATCCACCTTCTCTCAACGTCAAAGCTCACCTCATGGCAACTACTCCTGACTAGTAGATTACATGCCACAATCCACACTTTACGTGTAACAGAGCATACCTGCCTTGAAAGAGTATGGTATCTCGGTAGATATGTTCACAAAACATACATATTATATGTATGGATTAGGGAAACCGGGGAAACAGGTCGTCTTACTAATCGCTAGAAGTTGAACTACTGTCATTTTGGGCCATACAACAGCTGCAGATAACGTAGGTTCACGAATGCCAAAATCGTATGGCCAGTACATTTCTCATAGAGTTAAATAAGTACTACATGCTGGACATATGTGTGTATCCTGCATTCTTTGTCCTTTTGCAGCTCAAATGTCTATATGTACTTCATTCGCTTACTTTCTCCAATCCTCTCGTTTCTGATGCTGACTGCCAAGTTATTTCACGGCCCGTTTCTTCTACCAAACAGTTTTTCTGTACAAAATAACCACACGTATTCACTTATGTTTTTGTGTTATGTGTGCATTGGTCCTAACCAGAGTTTGTTTGCAATTCTGCATGTGCTTGAGGTACTTTTGCATTACACTTACTATCCCTTTTTAGATTTCGTGTTTATACGTTTGGAGAGGTCTGTGCCCCACCCGACTGATTTTTTCTGGAAAACACGAAACATAAAGTAATCCCTTACTTTATGTCTAGTGTATGTGTGTATGCTATCGCTTGATGAAGGAGGTCGCGTAAATTCGCCTTGCACTTCCAATTTGCGTTAACCACAAAGTAATACTCTCCCAAACATCTCCTTCGTTAGGATGCATAAACATACTTTGCCAACCTTCATCCAAGCTTGGGAGAACTTGAACGACAAGATTGGTCGCAAGATGGTCGGTTACGTATGAACTATCCTAATTTAGCACTACTAACGAGCACTGTTGATGGAGTATTATTTACGAAGCACTATCAACGCCATTTTGCATTGCTTTTGTGCGCCTCATTATCACTATTGTTGTTATTATTTCTAACTAATAGGTCTTTACACCTGTATGTTTAGCCACTTGAATTTAAAATCACATTTTAGCCACTTTTACGTAGTTATGAAACGTCTACTGTCTTTTGATATCTTTTTATTATTCTTTTTTTTCTATATATGTATGTAATTTTACTTCGTTATCATTGGTTCTCACTCAATATTTTTAAGTATGGTTTGTCACAGTATGCATACTTTTTGAAATTTCAAACTAACAACAATACGTATTGCAAAAGAAAAATATTATTGAACATATGTAGAGAACCTATGTGGACAAAAATTTATGATTATATGAAAAAAAATACTTTTAGAATACAATGAAATATCGCATGAAGAAGCGAACTAAACATTTTTTCGGATCGGAAACGTATGGGAGACGGAATCAGAATTCAAAATCAAAAATGCAATCGAAAAGGGGTGATTAAATTTGTGCATTACTTTACAATAATAATGTGAAAGTTTTGACACTTAGTAACTACGAATAAGTTTTGAAAGACATATTTTTCATAAAATAGGAATCTTTATATTTTAGAGAATCAATGCAACCAAGATAAGAGTCATTATAAATATTATGCCGAACAGCTTTTTATCATTACATTTTAGAGACATTAAACCTTAGAGTCATTTGCTTATTCATTAGTTTTAACAAGACTCAACAATCTTGAAATTATCTTTCATAATACATCCTACTTTCATATTTACTGCCATGTGATTTAGTTTTCGAAAGAATTTTAAAACATTTTTTTTAAAATGCTTAACTACAATGTAATTACTTAACGGCAATCATTGAGGTTACACAACCATTCATATCATTTACAATGGGTATTCCAGAAATCATTTATAACACTCTCCCATTAATATCTTTTTGTCTCATTCACATTCAATTACATCGAAGGCCCAACGTCAACCTCGGCAAACATTGTCGTCATAATGACACATCTTTGCTAATGTTATCTGAACATAGCCTTGCTACTGCTATTTGAGCATAGCCTAATATCATTAAGTACTTCATACCGTCTTCATCCCGGACACACGTCGTCAACGGGGTATGTATACAAACACAATATTTCTTAAACCCATTTATAAATATATATCGTTATGTATTCGCCTTATGCCTCATATGATCTCTTTTCTTTAACATTATCCTTTCACAAATGTAGACCTCTGACGTTCATTACTATCACAAGTTATATTTCTCGATTACCAAGAATGAATTAAAACACATGACTACTGTACTTTCATTAAAGCAAATGATCATTAACCATTCCAAAAAATATTTGAATCCCTTTTTTTTTGAATAATTACCTTTGCTTTAAAAAAAATTACTTTAATATTAATGACGAAAATTGAAAAGATATACCTAAAGGTCTCCGTTACCTTTCTTTCCTTTTTTTCATATCCTATAAAATAGTAAAGTAAAAGTACGTGAACTCAACAAAAAATATCCAAGTCGATGATACTTAAATGGTTGTCGAAATTAAATATTTTTCGGGCATCTCTATTTTGCCTCTCTCAACAATTTACATATATATATGTATGTTTTCCTAAAACATTCGTTAGTAAACATAACATCTGTGTAAAAATCGAAAATGTAAACCAAAACGTGATATAGCATTGGCTATTAAAACTACATTAATAAAAATCGTAGGGTTATCAATTATTAAAACAAGCTAAAAATTTTCATTTATACGAAGCGTACATTACTTCTTATTTTCGAAAATATAATAAAGATACATCTCTTTCCTAACGATGTAAATATATTTATATCTATTTGATATTTGAATCAGCGAAAATTTATAGATTCATTAAAATTATAAAGGTTATACAAGGATAAGAAAAACAAATCTACTAAAGAAAAAAAATATATTTCTTACCTCAACTATAGTATAAGAAAATAAAATGTTATGGACAGCTATTGATATCAATTTCCTAACGCTAGACTATTAATTACTTAACACATGAATATGCTTCATCAACGACTGAAGATATTAATCCACATCAATACTATCCCATACGCCATTAAAACTAACTTACACTTGGCACAAAAAGAATAAAAATAGTATATCATATTGAAACTAAATATCCATGTATTTCAATACAACAAAATGCAATGACGTTTGAATTATAAATACAATATTCATGAAACGTGATATTCATTGCTTAAACTATTATGTTATTTATCTAATAACTTATTTATTATTTATTATTTTTTTCAAAAATCTTAAATGAAATCTTATTCTTCAAACGTGCCTCTTTGTACTGTAAGTTTGACATATTCTTTCAATCTCACAATACAAGGTTGAGTCCCAAAAAAATAAAATAAAAATAGGTTAATGAGTTGACCTTTAGAGTCAATAGGCACAAGACTCGAAATACTTAAAGCTGGAGTTTTGCATTAAGCGCTGATCCTTACTGACACTCATAAGGTTTGAGTGACTCCTACAATAAATCCCATTGTTTCCTTCCCTTATAGTCATGAATCGGTACCTCCCTCTTTGAGCTGTTACCAAAACTTCGTGAGGCGATGGCATTATATATAAAAAAGAAAAGGACATTCAAAAAAGAAGATATTTTCCCCTAAAAAATAAAATGAGCGATACATTTTTAATGGAGAGTGACTGATAACAGCTCTCATATTAACAATTATTCGTCTTAAATAACCTCTTACTTACAAAAGACTAAATTGACCTGTCCATACGTGCAATGCAATTAAATTGGTGCACGTCTGTACTATCATATAGCAACTCTATAAACTGGAGACTGACCTATAAATATAAATCATTCCACCGTCAACAAGTTTCATTCAGGTTTTATCATGTCTCATCCGGTAGTTTTAGTCTTAGTTTGATACTTTTACTGCATATTACAGCCTTTACTTATACATTTTGCAATTACTTTTATACTACATGTACCATTTAACGTTTTCTTATAGATATTTTCATTAACGTCTTTTCGTCAAAGTTACATTAATACTTGCCAAAAAAATATAATTATGACCAAAAAATGACATTGTTAGCGAATTTAATTAATTAAATTGACGAGTGTTAACAACAAATTCTCGTCATAGACTCAGGACCTGATCAGACGTCTAACTCCTGATCCACCTCTTTTCTTAATGGGTGCCTGTAAGGTTTTTTTTTCACCTTACAAAAACATCGATAATTCTGTTTTCTTTTCCAATTGGAATAACATAATACCAAGAAATTTATTTTCAGTTCGTCCTGTCCCTTTGGTAGACATGACATATACGCATTGTACCTCTGCAATTCTACACTTTGTAAATCCAAAAGGTATTAATCCACGAAAAGGAATGAAAATTATCCTGATTCTACATTTTCATAAACACTGTAATAATTTTGACTTATTTAAACCTTCAGAATTTTAACTTTCAAACAAGTTCATAAATCATTAACATGACAATATGATTAATTTCATTTTTTCAACACATATCTATGTATAATTTTGTTTACATTTCTACATCAACAAATTAAACAACAATGTTTATGGACAATTTTTAAATATGCGTGTGCACATGTGCACATGTGCTCTCTAAGAATTCTACAAAATTCTCTAAATATGCCTAACCAGTCTCAAAATTCCTTACAAAAACTTAAAATAGGGTTGATGGATTTCAAAATTTCACATCTCTAAACACTATAGTAATAAAACAACACAGAATATTGTGGGTCTAGCTTTATTCAAGTATCCTTCTTTTATCCTGAAATAAACACAAACACACAAACAAATTCTTGAAACTACATAACTGTGGTAATGTCCACGTGTTTAAAAAAAACTCATGGTGATTATCAAAATGGGTTGGAATTATAAAATTTCAAAGATTTGAAAAGAAAATTCACGAACTAATTTTGATTTATTTTACCTTTTCTTACTTTTGTTTATCTTTCCTGGATCCTTTCCTCCTCCTGCATATCTTCAATCTTGAATAATCCTGAAACAAAGTTTCATTAAACATTTTTATTATTTCATGTACCTGTTATAATAGTGAGGAATGTGACTATATAAATGAATGGTCTTCTTTGGTAAGCTGGAAAAGAAATCCATAAACAAACGGATTAGTGGGTTCCTTTTTTTAATAAAGTAACTGTAGCCCACTGGAGAAATTAATCATGATGGCCTTAATACACTCGTCAGACCATTCGACAGAGTTTTTGCAATAGTGTGTAATGTACAAGTCGCCCAACATATGCAGAAAATAGTCCAACGATCGCAATGTTGTAATTTAACGCATACTTAATTTACTAACGTTTCAGAATTATTTTCATCGACTTCATCGGGTTGGTTAACAATATCTACTTCTGGGTAGAGTAATGGTAATGATTTCTCGTGCGTCAATGGATGGTAAGGAACATCTTTAAGTTTGGCTAGTTGTTCTTCGGGCAAATGTTTTCTGGCCATACGGATCCAAGTGTTATAGGTTTTTGGGGTAGGGTTCCAAATTCTTACTCTGTCCATAGAGTGGAAACCAATATTCTGACCATTGTATGGGTCCCATAATTCAACAGCACGATTATTACTGGTAACTGAAGTACAAACATACGGCCCACGGAAGATTTCAAAGAACTTCGCGATTTCTTTCTTAACAAGGCTACTCACGTTTCGTTGCCAGACAAACACTAAGTCTCCTTTAACAACAAGTCTTTTTCCATGTTGGGCTTGATTCCACTTTTCATTACGTCCGGCGATTTTTCGTTTTCTGCGTAAATCAACCATGATAAGCTTATTACTCCAATTGATCGAATCCCCGGATGTAATTGCTTCCTGTACATTTATCCCAAAATGGGGGAATATGGGTCTTGATGAATTGATATTTAAATGTAGGCTGGCAGGTGAGACACCAAGACTTTGAGAGATGGAATAATTGTACAACAGTACTGCTTGAGTTAAGTGTTCTCCCACTCCCTGTGGGATGAGGAGCACAACGTTCTAAGAGTTTGTACCAAATTTTTATTGACATTGTCCACTAATGATGCCATGGGATGATACGGACTAGTATGGCGAACAACTACGTTGTACTTTTTCATGGCCTTTAGGAACTGTTTCGAGTGGAATACGGATGCATTGTCAGTAATAATGACTCGGACTAATCCTAACATGGGGAATTAGAATTCTTCCAAACACCTTACTACAGCTTTTGCTGTTGAAGTGCGTAACGCAAATGCAGTACAGTAACGAGTGTAAAGATCCATTATTACTAGAGCAAATCTTTTCTGAGTTTGGCCCGTAGGATAACTTCCTAGGAAATCTATGCCAATTTCATCTCGAGTTGCATATACAGAGATTGTGTCCATCAATTTGGCGGGCGGATGTTGGTCAGGTTTCATACGTTGACAGATAATACAATCACGAATGATTTTTTTAACGGATGTTCGCAAAGCTTTCCAATGGAATGCTTTGGAAATTATTGAAAATGTTCTTTCAACACCTGGGTGATGAATGTCTGTATGGTACGCAACTAAAATGTTCTGTATAAGTGTTGGGGGACCACAAATCTCCCATTGATCCGGTTGATGAAAGTCCCTAACTAACAAGATGTGATTGTCTAGCTTGTAAAACTTTTTCCACGATCTACCATTCTTAAACTCAGTTTCGTCTACATTACCCTTTAAAACATTAAGAACGTTGATGTAATCAGGGCATTCACGTTGGAGTGCAGCTAATCGTTCGGATGTTATGTTCATGATTTCTTCCTGAAATACTTGGAAGGTATGAACATTTAGTAGGCGATGTTCATGGGTGGGGAATAGCCTGCTTAAGGTGTCATTTATGGTATTTTCGGAACCTTGTATAAATTGTACCTCGTAATTTAATTCTTGTAAATTAATTTCTAGGTATTATGTTATTGTAACTCAACAGCCCATCTAAGTAAACGGTTGTTCCAAGGTTTAACTCGATCTAGGTAAGACAAAACATGGTGATCGGTGACAATAATCATGGTTGCCCAACAACATTGATTTCCATTTTCTAATCGCAAAGATGACCCCAAGACATTCGGCTTCAGTGGTAGAATACCTCTGCTCTGTAGGTGTCAACGTTCTACTGATACACTGTATTATACGTTTTTCATCACCGTGTTTCTGCCAGAGGTCGCTTCCTATTCCACATTGCGCGGCATCTGACTGTACGTAAAAGTCTTTTGTAAAGTCCGGGTGTGCTAACATGATGTTATTGCAAATATCCTGTTTAATTTGATAAAAAGCTATTTCACATTGTTCGTTCCATTGCCATTTCTTTTTCTCTTTCAACAAATTATATAACGGGGCGGCTTTCATAGCAAAATTTGAAACAAATGATCTTGACCAGGAAAACAACCCTAACACTGAGCGTAAAGTTTTAATATTGGTTGGTTATAGTAAATCTCGAACTGCTGTTATACTACGTTCATCTTTACTTATTCCTTCCCTACTAACTACATAGCCTAAAAACGGAACTTCCTTAGCACAAAATAAGCACTTGTCAATGTTTAAAGTAATGCCGTATTCTTAAAATTTCTTGAAAATTTCTTCTAACAACTGTAAATGTTCTTCAAAACTATTCGTCATTACTAAATTGTCATCCACATATCGGATAATTTTACTATGTAATTCTGGCCCCAAAACGTACCATTATCGCGTTCAAAGCAAATGATCCGTTACGATATCCAAATGCTACTCGTTGGTATTGGTAACATAGACCCTCAAAATTAAAAGCAAAGTATGGCTGAGAATCCGGATATAATTCGGTTTGTAGATAACTCTGTTGTAAATTGAATACCGTGGTAAATTTCTTCCCTTGTAATTTCGCAAGTAAGTCCTCGATTTGCTCGGGCCTAACTTGTCGTAATACGGAGTGCTTACTCACCATACGTAAATCAATACATAAACGAAACTGATTGTTCTTTTTAGGTAGTACTAAAATTGGGTCAGTGTGCATGCTCTGATTTGGTTTTATAATTTGCAACTGCAATAATTCTTGAAGTTCGTTTCTAACAAATGGAAAGGCCTTGTAGGGTATTGGATATTGTTTTCTCACTACCGCGTCCGTAGTATTAATTTCTGCCCTATATACGTACCCTTTACATTTCCCGGGGTAGTTAGTGAATATTCCTCTATATTTAAATAACAAATCTAGCAGCTGATTTTGCTGGTGCTGATTTAACCCATCTGCTTTCTGAACTGCCGTAATAATTTGTTCATCCGTGGCACACTGTTTTTGGAACATCTGTGACTCGCTAGCTCTAACGCGATTAACGCGTTGGTACTCTATGAAGTCGCTACTATCATTTTGTTCCTCATCGCTATCCTCCAAAGTTGATTGCACCGGGACGGGAAGCAAAGATATCACAACCCTGATATTTTCATGTTCCAACGAAAACGTTCCCTGACTAAAATCAATGATACTTTGTAATTGCGAAAGTGCATTAACACCAAGAATGAAACGCTCATTTAAATCTTGAACAAGGTATAACTCAAGGGAAAAGTCAATACATTGATTTGAACTGGTACTGTTGTTTTACCCTTACACTTTCTTTTGAAACGACCACTATAATCAACTAAAAGGACATCGTCAGCTGATTGCAGCCTGGGCGCGGAAATATCCTTACTTATTTCTTTCCAAAATTTATATGAAATTAATGAGGTGTCTGCTCCCGTATCAAGGAGTGTTTTAACTGAGATATCATTAACTTTGGTTTCTATATACGCGGAGTAATCCCGGCCGTAGGCCGTAACAAGTTCTCTTTCTTCGCTATCTTCCTCCACATCGATCCTTCCATCTCTATCTAGCGCATCATCTGTAGCGAAAGTATAGTTCCTGACTCGTATAAAATTCGGGGAATTTATAAATGACCGACCCTCGATGGACGCGACCCCTTCGTGCCCATCAGATCTAATTTTCCCTTCTGACTGTGATCTGACGTGTGCCCACCGTCTCGCTCGGGCGTGCGCTCTCGCCAATTCTGCCGTTCATTACTCGAGTGAAAATGGAAATTACGTCTGCTGTTATTGTTATTGCGGTTATTTCCCCTTCGCCAATTGTTACGATTCCCTAAATTGCAGTTATTAATATCATTGCGTTGTTGTCTGGGGCTACTGTTCGACCGTTCACTATCTGTACGAGCATCATCCGTAAAATGCTTCCACGCCTATTCTCCCGATCGTTTCTTCCGAAGTTGGTTTGATCTGAATTTCTGCTTCTTTGAGCATTATTATTATTGTCATTATTGGGCCTATCTCAGGTTAAGTTACTATATTGTACCCTGACCGACTGATAGGATTTGTTTCGATTTTCATAATCATTACCTTCCCGCCGGTAACCTTTTTCGTTAGGATGTCGTAAAGACTCAAGACGGTTAACACTCGCAATGATTTGCGCGAAATCTGTGCACGGGTAGAATGCAAACATTTCTCTATATTTATATGGTAGTGTAGGCACGATGCTGGCTAGTATTTTTGCTGGTGTGCTTTCTGGATTTAGATCACTTAATGAACGATATTGGATGGTTGCAAATTCTAAAACTGAACCATGATGAACTCTCGGATTGAACGAGGTATTTCGCAAAGCGGTCAATCTGCTCACTACAATGGCTTCAGATTCAAATGCATCAACAAAAGCGTGACAAAATTCTTTAAAAGTCGTAAACAAGTGCTGGCGTGTTCCAAACCACTCTAAACACGGGTTCTGCAACAAACTCGGTAATACTGGCAACACCGCATCTTCATATACATTCAAAAGATCTAATTTGCGTTGGACGTTACGCAAATAAGAACGGGCTGTCTCTTTATCTGGCATTCCACTGTACGTCGGTAAATCTCGAATTTCTTGAATGGTGATACGACGGCAAGCGACTATCCTCGTGCTCGCTACTATCATCAGCTTCATACGTAAAAATATCTGAGTCGCGGTTGAACCTCTTATCACTCGTTTGATTAATATTGTTTCGCAAATTGCCCACTTCTCGTTCCAATTTAAAAGCACTACTATTAACTTCCTGATCTATTTCTGATTTAACAGCTAATTGAGTGGGGATATTTTGCACCTGTTGGATAACGTCCTGGATGGACTGAATCGTGTGGGTTTTTAATCGGTGTACTCGCATTGTTGCCTGCCTGATGTTATCTGTGTTTTCTAAAGCTACCTTCTTAATTTGCGCGATGTCATCCTGCATTTGGCTTACCTGGCAACGTCGTACCCGTAACCCTGTCATAGTTTCTCGAATATACATATTTCCGGCGCCTATCGTTGCCTCGAATTCTAAAATCTGATTATTTACTTGGGTATGATGTATGTTGACGTTAACCTCTAACAACGTTTGCCTGTTCTTTAGTTCTTTAAATTTTTCTTGGTTTGTTTAAAAATCCTTTGCGACTTAGGCCCGTTAACTTTCAATCTGCGCCTTCGCGGACTCCAAGTTCCTCCTACATTCGTCCCTATATTCATATATTTTCTCCTCCAAGGCCTGAATATGCGCGGTAATGTTAGCAACAGCATTATTAGTTTGCACTATGTGTTTTCTTGTTCTTTCTAACTTTACATCTAGTTCTTCAAATTTATTACCCAGATCTTTCCTTAAACTAGCAATTTCATCATTATTTTCTTCCAACTTTATACTTAATTGTTCTGACTGTTTTTCGAGGAAAGTGGTAAGCATTTCCTTCAGCTGCTTAGAATCTGCCATTGTGAATGATTCTGTTAATTGACACTAAGTGAACTAATCATTTCTCTAAGAGAAGCTAATAATTTCTCTAAATGTAGCTAAATTCCTCTCTAGAATGACAATAATGCAACTAATACACATACAAAACCACTAAAGGAAACATACTCTTCACACTAGTAATGCACAAAATTATCATCATCATTATTATTATTTTTATAATTTTTTTTTTAAATACGGGTAGCTAAAATAACTTTTTCGCGTTATAGTAAAGGTCTCCTGGGTGGAACCACCAATTAATTATGCTATCGCTTGATGAAGTAGGTCGCGTAAATTCGCGTTGCACTTCTAATTTACGTTAATCACAAAGTAAAACTCTCCCAATCATCTCCTTCGTCAGGATGCATAAACAGGCTTTGCCAACCTCCATTCAAGCTTGGGAGAACTTGAATGACACGATTGGTCGTAACGTGGTCTGTTAAGTATGCACTATCCTAATTTAAGAAGCAAAAAGGAAATTAATACTAACTTTACCTCATTTCTGTGTCTATAACTGTCTGCCGCGAGGGATAGTTCACTACTTGCATATCAAAATGAAGTATATGCCGCAACCTAAACTCTCTCATTGGAATTAGGCTTTATACTCAAAAAAATCAAATAACAACTCAAATACCGAAAGTTCGCTTTAAATACTCATATTTACCCATAAAATAATCCGTCTTACATGGAAGAAATGACACAATAAATTTGATATATGCATATGAACTAAAACATGAACAAATATTAAACACGAACACAATGAAATGAAACTTGTACTGTTAGTACCAAACATACAGTTGTAAAAGAAAAGAAATTCGCATATATAAAATTATAAATTACTCTTTCCTTAATAGTTTCCATATCTAGCTAAATGTATATACATTTATCTTTATACAATAACCTTTCGTGCACGTGGTTGTGAGTGGCTAATTTTCGTTGCTTTTCTTTTCTTTTATTATTATTACGACGTGACAGTATAACTGGCGCACTGATTAAAAAAAAAATCACTTTATCTTGCCACTACGGCGTTCTCCTATTAATAACGTCCTTGGGACAGTCCTAGCGTTAGCTTCTTGTAGCGGCATCAAACATATATTTTAAAATTACTTACAAATGTCTCTCCTGAAGCAGGATCTTTCCTTTGGTACTGGCCTATAACTGCTGAGTGTGGACAAAACTAGTTCCACATCACTAAGAAGAAAGGTTTCTGGCACAAATTTTAATCGGTATCGGGCCTAAGAACGAACCTGGAAAATTCATCCAATTTTCTTTAAAGATATAGTTTATAACTAGACCCTGATTTTGTATTAACGCTCTTCTTCACGCTTAAGATGCGTGGTCTCCCCCTTGATCGTCGACGCCCGATTGCTTGGCGCACTTTTCGGTCACCACAAAGCACATGACCAGCCAGCAAGTACTGGACGCAACACTGTTCCCTATTGGTTGATGATTGATAAGTTGTCCAATCACGACTGAACTTGGAAGTGGCTGAATACATGGCATGACATAGCAACTTTTCGAATGTTCTAGACAACTACGCAGAAAGAACTCCAGTACCTTCGAAAGAAAAGGCTATTGTTCTTCACACGCACACATACACAAGAAAAGTCAGTTGTTGGCATCGAAGGGATGAGGTATACTGTAAAAGCACTGACATAGTTGCCAACTGATAGATTTATCACTTAGAATTAGTTATGAATTCAATAAAATATGCGCATTAATTTTTCTTGCTTCGAAAGTCGATAGCATGTACAATTTCATTTGCTTCGGTCCACTTGTTCTCGCCCTTCGGGGGCCCACTTTCATAATTTGGGGGGGGGCTTTTGCCCCCTCAAACCGTTTCTCCGCAGCAAATAAGAAACACGTATTCGCTTATTTTTTGTGGATTGTTCCTACACGGAGTTTGGTTACAATTCTGCATGTGCTTGAGGTACTTTAGCATTACATTTACTATCCCTTTTTAGATTTTGTGTTTATACGTTTGGAGGGGTATGTGCCCCACCCGACTGATTTTTCCCGGAAAACACGAAACATGTATTCACTTATTTTATGTCTAGTGTATGTGTGTACAATTTCATTTGCTTCGGTCCATTTGTTCTTCCCCTTCGGGGGCCCACTTTCGCAATTTTGTGTGGGGGCTTTTGCCCCTCAAGCCGTTTTTCCGCAGAAAATAAAAAACACGTATTCGTTTATTTTCTGTCTAGTATCTTCCTGCCAAATTTCATCAAAATCAGCTTGGATCACGAAGATGATGTTCCTTGTAAGTGCCCTGAAACACCGATTCCAATCAATATAAGTATCTATCCAACGCCGTGCCGTGAAAACTCAGGGCCCAGGGCGAGAGCATATTGCAGCTATTCCGTACATATGAGTTGTCAATTTAAAGTTGACTTGTTTGGACTATTCTTTGTGCATAACATTTTACTAGTTATTATGACTGAAATCAGAAAGTTTCAGCATTATTACACTGCAATCGTAAAAGTGTGTAATTACTGAATGGACTACAGCTCCATTTTTCTTCTCCCAGAAGAGTGATTTTTTAGAGTAGTGGTTTAACCGTTAGTTTCGTAATTTTGCGGCCGCGAGTTTGATTCCGGGTGTGACAATTCAGTAAATTTTTACAATCTACAAACCTGATATTTCTGATGTATAGTAACATGAAAAATATTCAATTTCTCTGGGTCTAAGAGTTGAGACAACTTCGCCAATGTTGAGACAGCTTACATGTGGAACGCCAATAACACAAAATTACGTCATCTGTATCAAACTTCGTAACTGTCTGGCACGTAATGTGTTTGGACAAGAATTGATGAACACATAAAAACTAAATACGTCCTTACCGGTGTAGTATGGGCCAAAAATGAGTTCCAAGGAATTGTTCGTATCTGTGCGCAAATCGTTAATAGTGATCGAATTTACAATAGGGATCGCTAGTCACGAGAATGATCCTATTTAATAAATCGCCTCACCTGTCTACTTAGAAGAAGGGCGAAACAAAATGCATTACTGTTATCAGCTAACAAATCTTTATATTCCATTTCTTGTGATAAAAAGATAATTCTATCTGTAAATCCGTAAACGTAATATTATTGCGTTCATGTGTAAACCTAAGAAACATCTGACATACTCTATATGTTTTATGTTCTTATGAATACCTTCGACTATGTTATTTTACATTGTGGCAATAATAATAATAATAATAATAATAATAATAATAATAATAATAATAATAATAATAATAATAATAATCCAGGAATAACATAATTACAATACCAATTACACAAACATTATCTTCCCATTAAGAAAAAATACTAATTACCACAACGGGATTTGCACCCAAGTAGCTGCATTGAGAGTTTGCTGCTCTCACAATGTTTTTTTTTTTTTTTTTTTTTTTTGTTCAAGAAATCGCCCCAACCAGAGTATTGTTCGCCACTGGAACCTCATGTACTTTCGACGTATTTTAAACACTACAGGAACACGAACACAGAAATATTGAGGACAATTGAAATTCCGACCTTGCTCTTCAGAGGAACTCGAACCCTAGTGGATTGCTCTTCATGATCAGCAGCCACATGATCATGTGACCTCAATTTACCATAAACTCCTCATATGAATATAAGAAAATAAACTAGTAATTGTGGAACATAAACAAAGAAAAGTCTATTTCTACACGTGTTGATACAATTTAAAGAATGTGAAAATAATTTCTGTCGTCTTTTCTTCTATGGAAATTAGAAGTTATATTAAATACGAAATGTAATGTAAATCGCCCCTAGAAAAGTTGATTTCTAATTATTGGGCCTCCTCTCTCCAACTTTCTCATAATATTTATGGGTTCTCCAGTACGGCAAGGTCTGCGCTTCCGTTAGGTACTCCCTGGGCCCATTCCGTACATGGGAAAATTGTTAAGGTTACAATATTGATAAATCTCAAAGCCATACGAATAAACATTACTCACATGGGTCCACGACTCATTTTTGTTCTATTTACCTTTTGTGTGCTGTTTTGTTTATGTAATGTAGCGACCGTATTTGATGCTTCATTTCTAATTTAATGTTCGTATCGTATATGCAGTAAGAAAATTTTGTCTCAAAATGGGAACCCTCGAACGGCGAGGATATTCTCTGGGGCAATTGCACCCCTACAAGTTACGGCACTGCCCTACGAGAGGCTCAACATGAAGAACATTTCGTGATACTTTCTTCATTAAGCAACGTGTATATAACTTCTTTTTGAGTTAAACAAGGAAATCTCGAGTAAGTCATAAAGAAACTCACACAAGTTGCTTATATTTTCATATTTATATTTTTATTTATACTTTGTTTATATTGTTTGTTTTTGTTATATTTGGGCATCTTTTCTATATTTTTCCATGAAACGATTTTAACTAGTTATTAGGTTTGGTGGAAGGTTAGGTGGCGCGGTAGCTGAGTGATTAGCACATTGAACGTCTGTTCGGTAGACCCGGGTTCGTATCCCGGCAAGGCTGAAAATTTTTGAAGTGTTCCTGTTACAATTTCAATTTCATTATATACTTAATATGATAAGCAAGATCTTCTCTCCCCTGGAAAGAAAAAGATGTTCGAATGAGGAGAATTGGGGAAGGTCTCTCAATGGAGGCAATCATTACCAATGTTATTTCCAGTAGTTGTTCTAGTTTTGATATTTTCAGCTACTTTCAAACATTTTCTGATTCATATGTGATCAGTCTTTTTATTTCTTTGAATATACAGTATATAATGAAAAAAATACATTACATACACTGCAATAGTGAGATTAACGTATGATGTTCATTGAACAACACGCTCTGAACCACAGAGATTGATCTCAGAATGGAGAAATCTTTCGTGTGTCATCTACTCACAATTTCATTTGCATAAAGACTTGACTCAGTGCTACCAACTGCTGTCAGTGTCGAGAAAAGTTACGTGTAAGTTGGGTTGCATCTGTCTAGCCGTTCTCACAACTGCAAAAGACCTGGACACAAAGTAAAGGAATTAGAGCGCTTAGGGGAGGAATTACTTTTCTGCCTGGCTGTACATACTTGTCCACCAGAAAATTCTACTCTTTCTGTGTGGTGGCTTTTACGGTCGTCCGCTTGGTTCATTAGAGATATTAATATCGGGCACCTCTAAATTAACGGCAATTTTCTTCCATGCTTATAAGTAATTTTTCTGTATAAATGTTGTTTAGTATTTTATTTATGAAGAAAACATGGTTTTAGTTGTAGTTTCTTGTAGTTTGATATGTATATTTTAGTTATATCTTCCCTCGGCACTCGTGTTCACTGTCACTGTTTCGCAGAATATGAGCTGTTTTGAAGTAAAGGGATTTTTTTTTTTAAAAAAACTTAACATCATCATTTTGTACACGAGAGTAGAGTACAATAAGAAATAAATATGTTAGTATTCTACAGAAGCTATTGTTAACGTGTCATATGGCAGCTGAAATGAAAAGAGGTCAGAAACTATACATAATCTTACCCTTTTTGTTGGAGACACGGAAAATTTAAGCATGTTTTATATTCGACAGTCTGGTTTCTAATGACGGTGCTATGTGTTGCCCGTTTCTTAAAACGCATTTTACCAATTTTACACTAATTTTAAGAATCAGGCTTTTGATTAAATTTGAATTTCTACAACTGAAAAGAACCAAAATACGTATTGCCAAATATAATACAAATACTAAGACAAATTCAATATTATAAATCAACCGAAATTAGGTATTAAAAAACAAAAATGGAAACCAAATTCACTGTCCCGAATAGTGGCCAATAGATGTGTTCTAATTGGGATACTTATGTTTCTGAAATTTAAAAAGAAAAAAGAAATATGGAATGTAGAGCATTGAGAGTGTAGAGATACATAGGCTTTTATTCGTTATTGAATTTTAATAAATTACAATAAACTCCCTTATGTAATGTTTAATCAGTATACTAAAGAAAGAGTTTTCAGTGATATGTTTCAATTTAGATCTAAGTGAGAATTTATATATACTGTAATCTTTTTATTTCTAGGTTCAATGATCATCCCAATTGTTCCATATTAACGGATTGTGAATTGGATGGGAAGGCATTTGAGTGTAGCGATTACTATGTTGCATTGGTCCTCCGTGGAGCGTATTGTTGTACCTTAAACTTCAAACAGCAAAGGTAATATTGTAACCATTCCGTGTAATCTGGTCGCTGTTCGTGATTCGTGGTCCTACCAATAAATATATTCCTGATACCTGAACTTACCTGGATAGGACGATGAAGTACCTTTCCAAGAAGAGTTACAAATTGTTTCCAAATCGCTCGACGGTCTCGATGATGAGACGAGCATTAGACGCCGAGAGGTTGGGATGTCTAGTCCCGAAAACCTCACGGACGATCAGACGGTCATCCAGACCATGACGCACACAAACATCATTCACACAAAGAACGAAAACACACTGGATTAAATAACACTATACTTATTTATTAGAACACTATTATATAAAAAATAACGAAGAGAAAGGAACACAACACTTAACACAGAATATGTGTAATATTTTTTATCACTGAAATCACACTGTGCCTTTTTAATGCAATGTAGCCCTTTATATATATATATATATATATATATATATGAGATTATATCTGAAATTTCACTATGAATGCTTCTCTCACACCATTGACGCACTTGGGGATTAACACTGGGGAAAAAAGTTGCCGGGATAATCCCAAATAGAAATCCAGTTGCTGCGCCAAACAATCCTGAAGCGTAAAGACGAGTCTTCAGCAAATTAAAAAAAAAAATCTCCAAAGTAGAATGCTGATGTTGGAGAGCGCGTATATAAGTGACATGTACGCACAAGGTCTGCGGACCTGGGACTTCACTAGTTGGGGGCTAGCCGTAAGAAAACGTCCTTCGCCAGCGAATAACTTGTGCCCCTTAACACAAAATCATACTTAATTCCCGACGCGACGTGCGTGGTGGCTGCACACAATACCGGAGTCAAACTCCCTGAGCGCTAAAGCTCAAGGTACGAGTTGCAATGGTCGACTGAAGAGTGTTGGCAGTTCATTCCAAAAATCACTCAGTTAAATCACCTGTGTGCACATGCAAACAGAATACGGAAAATAATTTATGTTAATTTTAGTCAACTGCCCAGAATGCACGAGACACTGCGATATTTCGGGCGTGAGAAAGTACTGATAAGTGACTACCAAAGCAACATGACTGGCGTCACTCTTGTCACTTGACTATCTGCTCTGGTCTAGTCTGCTCTAATCTATTGCAATGTTTCATAAGTGATTAAAGAAAGCACTTAATTCAGTTCCCAATAACTATAGAATATATACTGTGCATAATAATAAGTCAGGGACAAACACTGAGAAGGTTCATGCCTCACTGAAATTTTCTCACCAAAAACAATGTTTTAAATATATATATAAAAAAACGATGAAATACTTCTTTCTCCAATTGTGTGGGAAAGAAGCAATTCCCACCGAAGCAATTTATATGCGTTGCAGAACAAAGTATAAATCGAAAAAATAGTCCCTTTCTTTACGAAATATACAGAGCGTCCACAAAAGGTACTTCTGTAACCTGGTGGCGGTTATAATATAGATGGCATGATGTTGCGACAAACGATGGAGATAATTCTTGGGCGACCTAAGGAGTCGATAACTGACATCTTACACAACACCTGCTTTCAGGGTCCGAAGCTTCTCCATCTCATTCAGAAGCAATTTTCAGTTTCTTCCAATTTTCTCACTACTGACCATATTATGTTCCTGTGGACAGAACGTGAGGCAAAATTATTTCTAAATGCCCTTGCGTAGGAACAACAGATTTCGTACTCCAAAAATTTTTAACGATAAACACATGTTGCTCCAAAGATTACACTCTTCTCAGTGCATCCTGATCATACTCACGCAGTAGCACAGAACGGCACAGCACAATTCGCACTACAACGGGCCAGTGTCTTCTTTCTTCTTGATCTTGGCGAGGTTGTCAGCTAACGAAGAAAACTCAAATCTCCACACCGCACAAGACCTCATACCAATTGTAAGGTACACTGCCGAATATTTGATGTTTTTCTTGATATGTGGCCAACATTATCTCGGGTGAATTTAAACCAGTAAACATAGTTAAAAAAATTCCTATCCTACTTTGATCATTTGCCACAAATCGCATGAAAATGGGACTTGAGATAGAAATTCTATTCTAGAATAAAATCTGTGAGTTTTGAGAAGATCAATCTATACAAATAATGATACAAAAATTAATTTCCAAGATTAAAAAAAAAAAACTCTTCTCTTTGCACAGAACCTGGAGAGAGTTCCAGTTGAATAATCCTAGATGTTTCTACCGGTAATTATTCAAGTTTAATGCTCTATCGGGAGTACCACAATAATCTAATCTAGATCCCCTGTTGTTTCTTCTTGTTATTAATGATATTCCTCTGTGTATTAATACTTCTCAAGTTCTTGTTTTTGCCGACGATCTCAAATTATACTCCAAAGTAAGTTCAATTCATGGCTGCGTGAAACTTCAACAGGATCTGCAGATAGTTCAAATATGGTGTGATAATAATAAATTAGTTCTGAACGTTTCCAAATGTAAATCTGTTTTTTTACAATAAAAAACATACATTTAACTTTATCTATACAGTAAGTGGCACTTCCTTATCTATACCAAATACTATCAAACATCTAGGAGTTACATTTTATAGCAAAAAACCTTTGCTCAACACGTTGACGCAATAACGAGTAGTGCATATAAAAACCTATACGATAGGGCAGGATTTCTAAAAAGGATAAACATTTATAAGATTAAATTCTTTTGTATGTGAAGTCAAAATAAGAATACTGTTGTACTGGTCGGACACCAAATCTCACTAAATACTCTGATGCAATAGATAACTTATAATTTAATTTTGCAGTTTAATTTAAATTGAATTCTTACATACAAGAAAACCAGTTTCTACCCAACTTATGTAACCTATAAAGACTTAGTAACGATTTTAGTTTTCTAACATTAGGAAAAAAGAGATGGGTATTTGATCTGTTGCTCTTACATAAATTATTAAACGGCAAAATTGAGAGTACCGAATGAATTACAAAAGTTTTATTATGTATCCCAATAGGTAAGACTAAAATAGAGAACACTGAAGCAATAACTACCTTTCTATTGAAGAAAAGCAAAAACTAACATATTACATAAGTCTCCTCTTTGTAGAATGTGTGCATCATATAACGAAATGATTAGATTTCATTTAGTAGATGAATTTTATAATGTACGAAATCAAATTCAAAACAATTGTCAGACAATAACTTCTGCGTAATTAAACAACGTATATTTATGTATGTACGTATAATAGTGTATGTTACATAAGTGTGTACACAACACTATAAGGGGGCATTAAGCCTATTGTGTTGTTATGAAATAAATAAACAAGTTTTACTTAGCTTCCACCTGTCATTATTAAAATGTCTGAATTAATATAAACTTTTTAAAAGATCATATATTGACGTAATTTGAATCCCTTGAATGTTGTGGATATCTCGCCCCGACGCCCCCTTTGGTCGCAACCCACGCGACGGTCCTGGATTTAAATACTGGAATATATAGAGGCTTAAATTTAATGATTCTTACTGAAGTGCTACACTATTGTTATATTATATAATGTGAAGACAAAGAATCTTCACAATTTGGTTATTAAAAAAATCCTGAGGAAACATTATTTTAATATAAAGCTAAAAATATAGATGAGAAGTAAATGTGATCATCAGTACAGAAACACAGGAAGGAATTTGCTTAATTGGAAATACGTTTTATACGTACAATTAATTGTTCTCTCTTTACTTTTTTCTAAAACTTAAGCAAGTTATATTCTTAACAAGTTTGAGTGACTCGTAAATGCATATACCTTCATTTTCCAGATGTTGAACTGATTCAACAAATGTCTAGTAACGTGTACGAATGAAGTTAATATCTTTATGGCCAGTAGACATATGCTGAGAACACTATTTCAAATGCTGAGAACACTATTTCAGAGGGTACAAAAAATATTTTCTACAGAAATGTCGAATGAACGCGAAACTATCGATTCAGGTCGTTAAGAATATAACAATTATTTGTAAGTTGATGCAAATACCTTTCGAATAGGGATGCAAATAACCATTCGCCCAGTCGCCCCAGAGCGAGCGGTTCATCGGTTTGGACAAGTTTTCAATATTACTATTATTTATTTCAAAGGTAAATAAATGACGTCTACTCATATCCACAAAAATATCAAATTCTAACGGTAATAAATCGAATATTTCACTAAGTTCTCCATTCAGGCAAAATGATAAGCTTTAATGAATAAATATTTCCTTATATGAACTATTCAAAGAAACAAATGTACAATTCATTGACAAAACTGGATCAACTAAGTTTTTAACCACCACAAACCTACATATCAAATGTGTCTTACCGCCTTCCATTTAACAATTCAAAGAATAACAGAAAAGCTATAAAACTTGTCACTAGTCTTACTATTGAGCATCTAATAATTCGTAGCACAACCTTTGTATATGTAGTAATCCAATTAATATTAAAAATGCGGAGTTAAATATCATAACATCATTTACCAAAAACTGTTCATCTCGTCCTAGCAATTTCGTTTTACTCTTAGTATCCAATTCTACAGTTGATATAATGTTCTACGCTTGTTATCACCAACGTCAGTATGAAACAGTGTCTTACGCATTTCACATACTTGTTGGTTGAGTTCGTCAACTAACAACTTGGCGGCTCTTATTAGCTATTAACATAAGAATACTCAAAAGCACAACCTTAATACAATTAATAATAACTTGTTTTTATAAATTAAGTTACGACACGTAACAATCTTCAATGTATTCCCATTCTGTGTTTAATTGCTGTAAAAATAATTGACTATTGCCTGACATTTGACCTTCAATGTCCCCCTTAAAGCCTGATTTACATATTTTTCTTCTGTTCGAAATAATTTCCTGGGCAGAACATTGCCCAGAAAAATGGTTATTGCAATTATCTAAAATAAAATAAACCTAAAATAAAAACAATATTTAAAACCACACAATCAGTTCATACTATAACCCATTTTCTACATTTCGTTTCAAAAATACCCAATTCTTGTTTTATTATTCTGATAAAATTACGTGTTGCAATACAATGTGTTTGCTCACATTTACTCTACATTTTGTCAGCGGAGCAGACGTTTCAACGACACTGGGTATATGCATAAACGCGAATAGTGGAGAAACACTTCATATGCCTTAAACACACATTGCCTGAGTGCACGACAAGTTTGCGACACTCGGTGAACAACTTCACTCCCTTATGTTTTCATTATAGAGTAAATTACACCTTTTCCACTAATAATAATCAAGAATTTTCGAAAAATGTTCCCTTTCTTGCCACTTTTCCCAATAAGATTTCACATGATTAATTTTTGCATTACATTTGAAAACGTAACTTCTTTATTTTTCCTTGTCCTAAGATCTTTCGTATATTTCCAACATCGTGTTCTTATATTGATTAGTTACTTCCGTTCGCACCATTTCAGGAGATTTTACTCCTTTGCATTTAAATACACACTGGTAAATCTCAACCTGGAAACAACTCGCTAGTTTTTCAATATACTCCCTCTACAATGGGAAAACCTTCCTTCGTAACGTCGGACATTAAAAAATTGATCCATATTCATTATCAAACATATTCGTAAATAAACACTAATTTCTACGCTTTTCTTACTCTATCGTATACTATAACAAACACACTTAGCAATTCTGTCCAATAAATATTGGAAATCTTAAGTTGTCATGGCAGGACTTAACATCACTTAACCCTTCAATTTACGGTGTCTTTACGGTGCCTTCAATTTATTTTACTAAAAATATCTATTTATGGCATTTATTCCCAAATTGGTCATCTGTCCGGTTTCCGACCATATTCGTAATAATAAGAAAATTTAAAAAAAAAACATAGGTTACCTCGCGGGATTAAAAACATGGTGAAGGGCTACGGAAATTTAAAAATACATAATAAAAACTAGTGTGCAAAGGACACTAATGCGTGTTAGGTGGTCACTAAAAGCACTAACCGATGTAACTGAGTCAGGCCAGGTACGCAGCATAAGGAAGACGAGCGATAGGGAGTAGGTGCTCCCGTAGAGAGCTGGTGTGTCAGCGATGATGGGTATATATATATATGTGCATATATGAAGTTAGCGTAAACACTGAATATAGCATTAAAAAAATTATATTACGTGAGCATTATGTTTTTGTTCCTTATAAAAAGCGTTATAAGTAACATCCAAATTATTTTTATTGCTTGCAAATTTCTGTTCTAATATACTGTAATACATTACTAACGTAAATTCTACAATTATGCAGATCTACAATTGAGGTCTATTCCCGAAATCATTGAAAACGACCCGCCATGTCATACTATAGGTGGTGTGAAAATTTCATCTCGATATCTTTATTTTTGGCAGACTGGCGATATTGTTTTTGTAAGCCTTTGCACTACTGTTTAGGCGCACAGCTGACTTCAGACCCTAGCAGCCGTAGCTTCTTTTTTATTTGACTGTTTAAAAAAGAACCTCAGAAAGTTTCAGGACTAAGAACAGTAGTATTGTTGTCAGATGTTACAGGTGGACAAAACAGAAACACTACAATAACAAAATGTTTTTCTTGGTTCGCTAAAGGTCATAAAGTGGAAAAAATTGTTTATATCTTGTGCGTGGTCACTCGTTTAGCCAGTGCGACCGCAACTTGGGGTTTGTTCGAAACAAAATAAAATCTTGGAGCGAATCGGATCTACTAAGCCATGGTTAGAAGCCATCTCCTTTTGAACTGACAATGGATAAAGATTAGATTCAGGATTGGGACTCATCTGTTGATCCTTTCGTTCGTTCCAACCCATCATCAAAAACTTCAAACTACATCATTATGTAATATGTAATAACAAAGTACACTGTGTCAGGCGTTCTGCTGTGTTCTATTACGTACACTCTATAACGACTCACCAAGGGTAGTCGTCAACCTGGTTCGTCTAAGTAAGATATACAAATATTGAGTGGTAGTATTTGTTTGCATGTAAAAATTATCTTTAATAATTATATAGCATTATTCTCACCTTTTCTATTAGAATGATAACGTCGATGAACGTTGCTAAAATGGTTTATTAGTTGATATACTTTATAATATATTTTCCTTCAAACTGTCAAGCACACAAACTTGCTGACTAGGTATCCATAAACATGTACATAGCAACAACTATCCCATAATAATAATTTACATATCTTAAAAACATTCTTCTTTTGTTATTATTAAATTAACATTCTATTAAGTATAGTGCACATGTATGAGCACTTTCTGCCCACGGTACAGGTAATTATTAATCTATCCAAAGTATTTCGTTATATAAAAATGTCGCCCGACAATTGGACTGAATATAAAAGTCATGAGTGAGCTTGGCTTTGATCTTCAAGAACCACTGGTCCGTTTACAATAGTGTTCTTACATTACATATGTTCTTTATATTTTGATCACACCTCGTATATATCTTCATTACACTTCATATATATATATAGATACATTTATAACAAATCTTTAATTTCGTTAATACTTATTTTTAACAATAAAGATTCAACACAAATTGATATAATGAAAACAATTTTTGTGCTTAATCAATCATGAATTAAATTATAATCCTTCACGTTAATAAGAAAGAATTCAAATCATTGAAAACTTATCGTTGGTTAATGAAAATCAAAGAAAATCTAATTGAACAAAAATCAAAAATTAAACAGAACCTACGTTTGAATAACCAAAAGGAAGAAAATAAGTCTATTTTTACATAAACAAAAGACACCCTTTTGGTATTATATATACATTTTTTTCTTTTCAGTCTTCTTCATTCTTATTTATTTGAGCAAGAATGTCAGGCGCAACTAACTCTTTCACTAGATGCATCCATTTTTCCTTTGTATACTGAGTAGGTTTCCACACCTTTAACTCATCTATATTACGAAGTCCAATTGACGTACCCGTTTTAGCGTTCAACAATTCGAAAACTTTAGGATTTATTTCCTTAAAACATAAATAAGGACCTGAGAAAATGTCACAAAATTTATAAATCTTCTTTAGCAACATATTACTTTGTGGATGTTGTTTAACAAAAACTAAGTCATTGACCTTGATCCGATATTTTCCTTCTTGCAAAGACTCTACTTGTGAATTACGTTTCAAAAATTTGTTATGTCTTCGGATTTTTACCATATTCACTAAACTGGAAGAATCTATAATTGTCGAATCTTCTAATTTGACATCAAAATGTTGTTCCACAGGGAAAACCAAATCAGAACTATTATGCACATTAGAAGGAGACACACCTAAAGTGTCTGATATAGAATGATTCAAAAGATAGGTAATTTGGTTGACATGCTTAATCCATTCGGCATGTTTATCTTTACAAAAGTGTCGAAACAACATACCAAAATTGCGATGTACATTTTCTACCACAGAACTACTAGGATGGTACGGAGTTACAAAATGAATTTTAATGTTAGCCTTGTTCATGGCTTTGAGGAACACATCACTTTTGAATTGTGAACCGTTATCGCATAATATATGTTCGATAGGGCCACAATGTGGAATATATACATTCAGGATTTTATTTACGATAGCAGCGGAAGTTGCTCTACGCAAGGGATAGGCTACTACATATCGTGAAAAGATATCCATGGTTGTTAACAAATAAGGTTCTCCAGTAGCTGCTCTTGGTAAAGGTCCATATAAATCGATTGACAGAAATGAATGTGGTCTCTCAGGCGTTATTGAGAGCATTGGTTTTTGTATAGGCTGGTAATTATGTTTAATTCGCATGCATTCAATGCAGTCATTGATATAATTTTTGATTTGAGCTCTCATTCCCTTCCAGTAAAAGGATTTATTAACCAAGGCACATACCTTTACATACCCAAAATGTCCGAAATCATCATGGTAGGCCTTTAATATGCGTGCTGTTAACGTAGGTGGAATGCAAATTTTGTTCCTAGATTTGAATTTAAAATCTTTAATAAGTAAAATTCCATTAGATAATTTAAATCTGAGATTCCAGTGTTTGGGACAATTACATCCCTCACCGCATGAAGATAAATGTTCCATGATTTGTTTATACTCATGATACTTCATTTGATGTTCTCGTAAATCTTCTATTGAAATGGTAGCTATTTCATCCTGTAAGATCTTAAATTCGTTAATGGACAAAATATGTTGCTCTTCTCCAGGAAACAGACGTGATAAGGTATCTACGGGTCCATTATCTACCCCTTTAATGTGTTGTACTTCGAAATCATAAGCTTGAAGATCTAACGACCAGCGAAGTAATCTGTTATTATATCTCTGTACGCTGTTAAGGTATCGCAATGAATTATGGTCGGTAAGTACTATGAAATGACATCCGCTAAGATATGGAGCAAATTTTTGTATTGCAAAACGTACAGCCAAAAGTTCGATTTCTGTCGTGGTGTATCCCTTTTCAGCTTTCTTTAAAGTACGGCTAGCGCAATGAATAACAGCCGGTTCCTGAATAGTTGGGTTAGGTTGCCAGAGTACTGCAGAAATTCCAAGTTGAGAACCGTCACACTGAACATAGAAAGGAACGTCGTATCTGGGGTGGTTCAAATGGATATTTTGCTTCACGCATTCCTTCAACTTATTGAAACTGTGTTCTTGGATCGGACCCCATTGCCATGGTACTCCTTTCTTTATAATCATAAATAAAGGCTGGGCTATCTCAGCGAATCGCGGGATGGCTCTGCGAAACCAATTGAAGAGCCCTAATATTTGTCGTGTCTGTTTCATATTTACTGGAGCAGGCAGATCTTCTATGGCTTGTACTTTAGATTGACTGAATTGTAAACCAGAGGCATCAATTTGGTACCCAAGAAATTCTATAGAATTCTGCAGAAATTTGGATTTCTGTAGATTGATAGTAAGGCCCGAACTTTCCAATCTGTCTAAAACTATATCTAAGTATTTCAAGTATTCATGTGGATTTTTCCCCATGATTAAGATGTCATCAGCATAAGTTATCACGTTGCTACGTAAATCTTGACCTAGAACTTTGTTCAAGCAGGATGCTAACGCCGCACTACCATTGATAAGCCCAAAGACTACACGATTGTATTCGTATAAATGACCTTCAAAACTAAATGCTGTGTACGGTTTCGAATCTTCATGTAATTCGACCTGATTATACGCCATCACTAGATTTAAAATTTCCGAATACAGTGTTCCCTTGTAAAGAAGCTAGTATTTCTTCCACTGGAGGATACCTCACTTGTTCCAGATCAATGTGACTATTCGTGCGTCTCAAATCTAATACCACACGTAGAGAACCATTTTTCTTTGGAACAACATGTAACGGATTAATGTGGACGCTTCGTGAAGGCCTAATGATCCCATCTCTTAACATATCGGTAATTTGCTGACGTACATTCTCCCTGTATCTATATGGAATTATATAGGGCTTGGTTACTATGGGTTTGTCTGTTTTAACTTTAAAAGAATAAACGAAATCCTTGCAACGCCCAGGACGTTCTGAAAAGACATTTCTATGTTTATATAAGATATCCTTAAAGTTAGCTTTTACTGTATTATCAGTAAAGTCAAGGCTGCTTTCGAGTGATTTAACACGCTCAGAAAACAATACATCGTCCTTTAAATCCACCAAATTTTGTGTGTCTTCCATTCGTTGATCATTTAATTTACCATTTTCTGCACTAACAGAAACATTATTCACTACAGGAGAAATATCATTATATTGACAAGCAAGATTATCTAATTTTGGAAGCAGTTTCTGAACGATTTCCTGAGGTATACCCGGTATAGTCAACGTTTGGTTTTTAAAATCAAGCATGACACGTAATTGAGATAATAAATCTAAACCCATAATTAATTTCTCGTTAAGTTCCTTTATTACCAAAATAGGGATTGATATTTCAAAATCTTGAATAGTTATTGTCACACGAGTAATTCCAGCTACTCTCTTTTTATGTTTACCGGTAAAATCAACTATAATAAGGTTCTCAGCCTTTTGTAATTTAGGATTCGAATAATTACTAGTAATTGCTTTCCACAATGAATACGATAATAATGAAGCATTTGCTCCTGTGTCAAGTAGAGCTTCAGTACTTAATCCATTGACTTTAATAGGTATTTTAGCTGTACTATAAGATTTTAAAAATACAAAATTTTCTTCAATATTAAAACCATCATTGACAGTATCATCTTCAAACCAACAACGATTTACAACAGGTATAAATTGGTACTGACATCTATTAATTGCTATTTCCGAATAATTATTTACAGAGACGTCATGTGAAAAATCATTTTCATCATTAACATGAACATGTAAATTGGAAGATAGCTTAGCTTGGCTTAGCTTAGCTTGAAAGTGTGGTTTTGTGTCGAGTATCGGACAAAAGTCCCTGACTCGATGACAGCTATAGAAAAGAAAATGATTAGACCTGTGGGGGGTGAGTTAGAATATGAGATACGACGACGTCATGTGACCTTCAGCTGCAACTGTCGCAGTGAGGGGGAGAGTGTGGGTAAAGAGTTATGCTACAACCGTGGCGTCCTGTAAGTTCGTCGGTGCGTATGCGCTGTGCCAATGGCTGCTATAGCGGGGTTGACGTGGCGGGGAAGGTTGGCCCAAAAACGAGTATGGTGTTGATGTAACACGTCCCGGATAGGATATATGTTTAAGTCCTCTAAAAGTTGACGATTGCGCGTATATCGGTCATGGCCTGTTATGATACGAGCTGCCCTGGTTTGCACACTCTCGACCGTGCGCAAGTGACTGAGTGCCGCATGTTGCCATGCTGGACATGCGTAGGTGATTGTGGACAAAATTACCATTTTAAAGACGTGGAGTCTTGTTTCATGACTTAAGGCACTGCAACGCAGAATAGTATAGAGGGCAGACAATTTTCGAAGGGCTCGGGGTTTAATGTCCCTGATATGAAGACCAAAAGTAAGGCCTCTATCTAATATAACTCCCAAGTATTTAGCATGCAGACGGTGCGGAACTTCAATGTTGTCATAGTATAAACGATGGATGGCTCTGCTGCGTCTTTTGCTATAGCAGACTGCAACGCTCTTATCCGCGTTGATTTTTAGGCGCCAGATGGTAGCCCAACGTTGAAAGACATTGAGTTGGCGCTGCATGTAGTGGTAGCAAAGACGAAGATTGCTGCTGTTCGTAAAGAAAGCTGTGTCATCGGCGTATGTTGCAGGAAAACAGTGTGGCACAATGGGTAAGTCTGCGGTGTATAAGGTGTAAAGCAGAGGCGAAAGAACCGCGCCTTGAGGCACACCAGCTTGAATTGGTTTGGGAGCAGACTTGGTCCGTCCCACAGAGACATGGAAAAAGCGATGAAAGAGGTATGAAGTGAGGAGTTTGAGATAAGGTAAAGAGAAACCCTGTAAGCGAAGTTTATAAATGAGGCCTGGTAACCATACTTTATCAAACGCCTTCGAGATATCAAGGTATACACCTACAACATATTGTCGTCGATTAAAAGAGGTAGTCAGATGGTCGACTACCCTCACTAATTGGCTTGTTGTGCTGTGGTTAGCACGAAAACCAAATTGATGGTGGGGGAGTATATCCAGAGTGGTGACGTGCTCGTGAAGTCGGGCAAGAAGCACTCGTTCGAAGAGTTTGCTCACATGAGATAATAGGCTAATTGGTCTATAGTTTTCTGGGAGAGTCGGATTTTTACCTGGTTTAGGGAGAAGAATGACTTTCGCTTCCTTCCAAGCACGGGGAAAGTAGCAAACCTGAAGGATACCTGTAAATAAAGCAGCAAGATAGAGGAGTAGCTTCCGTGTCCCATGTTTCAGTAGTTCTGGGCGGATCTGATCAACTCCAGGCGCTTTTTTGTTGGGCAAGTGACAAATTTGACGCTCAACTTCCCTTGGTGTTACGACCTCAGGCAGGGGAAGTATTGGTTGAAAATGGAGCATGCGCATAGTGGCCCGAACGTCCTGCCGAATGTGAGGAACGATAGGAGTCGCATTAGGTGTAAACTGGCGCTCTAGAGATGCAGCAAATAGGTCTGCTTGCCCTTGGTCGTCATGTATGACCCCATGCGGACCTTGCAGTATTTGAGTTTGACGAGAAGTCTCTCGGCGCTGGAAAAGGCGGGAATACTGCCAGATTTTAGTGTCATTAAGTGTGACCCCACGAAAAAGTGTCTCCCAGTACTGCTCGGTTTGTCTTCTAGTGATTGTCTTGATTTTGCGGCTTAAGGTGTTTCATAGTGTTTTGTAGAGTGGATGTCTAGTGCGCTGCCAAGTACTTCGAGCCCAGCGTTTGAGATGAATATAAAGACGAAGTACTGGAGAGTCACAGAGTGGATCGGACTGCGAGTCAGGAATTATTGATGTGCTGAGGGAGTCAGCCGTACGTAGAGCAAGTGTGAGATGGGCGACCGCCTGATCAATTTCCGCAGGAGAATTTGGACGAGCGGCTATGTCGAGCAAAGAGTTTAATTCCTGCTTATAGACATCCCAGTTCGTAGTTCGGGAGATATGAGCGGGTGCAGGACGGGAGATATGACGATGCGAAATTTTGAAAAGGACCGGATCATGATCTGAGTCCAGTGCTGAGATCACGTAAGGACGTGTAGCTAAGATGGTATCTTTGCTTAGAACTATGTCCAACACATCCGGTTCTCCGCCTGCTTTAGGATGGTGAGTTGGATCAGGTGGCCCATAGGCAATGAATGGAGATGTGTGCAGATACCGGTGTAATATTCGTCCGTTTTCGTTGGAACGTCTGGAGTGCCATTCCCCATGTTTTGCATTGAAGTCCCCTGCCAAGATGAACTTGGGGCCCAAGGTCGAGATGACGTCGAAATCATTGGGATCTAAGTCATGTGCTGGAGAACGGTAGCCCGTGACCAATATGAGAGGAATCCCGGGGAGGAAGACTTCTATAGCAAGAGCTTCTAGTGTGTGTAACGGCGGTAAAAGGAGTTGTCTAGCCTTGAAACTTCGTTTCAGGGCAATCAGTAATCCTCCTTTCCGTCCTTGAACTCGATCGAGGCGAAATAATTGGTAGTTTGGCAGTCTCCAGTGTGTAACCTGGGCAGTGAAGTGAGTTTCCTGTATAAGGATGATATCGACCTGATGTTCTGCTAGAAAACGAATTAGGAGACGCTTCTGGTCGGTAAGACCATCTGCATTCCAGGTTACAACAGTTATAGTGTGATGAATGAGTGGTTGGTTAGAAGCAGCCATCAGCAATCATGTCAGCAAATGTCTCTATGACGACAGCAGCCTTGGACGCAAGATCTGTGGCTTCCCGAAGTCTAGTAAATCCTTTCTTGATATGAGAGATAATGCGACCAAAGTTAAAGGTTTTGATGTATGTGAGGAGTGAATGGAGATTAAAGTCATTAACGGATGGTGTAGATGCACTATCTGGTGTGCTGGACGTAGAGGGAGCATCCTGATTTGGTTGTGGAGGTCGGTCGATGCGAGGTGCCTTATTGTCCAGTGAAGTTGATACAGTAGGACCGGAGCTGCGGCCAGAAGGAGTTGATTTCTTGAGAGCATCTGAGTATGAGCGAAAGACGGGACAACCGCGATAATTGGCTGGATGGTCCCCTCCGCAATTTGCACAGGTTGCTGGCGTAGATGCATCTGGTTTGGCACAGGCTTTCGTAAAATGACTTTGCCCACACTTGACACACTTAGGTTGAGCTTTGCAAGTGTCTTGTGAATGACCAAGACGTTGGCAGCGGTAACACTGCAGAACACTCGGCGACCGATAAGGCTCAAATGAAACTTTATAATGAAGCAATCCTGATATGTTGTAGATCTCCTGTATATTTGGAGTTTTCTCGAGGGAGATGAGAAAAAGTGGCATGAGGACTCTATTTCCACCAGTTGGGCCCCGACGAGACATTTGATGGATCGTGAGCGGCTTAAAACCTAAATTGAATAGTGCAGACTGAAGATCAGCGACGTCGGTATCGATGGGTAATTTGCGAACAACAACCTTTACGGGTCGGTCACTTTTGGCGATGCCAGTAGCGTATTCAGTTTTCGTCTGTTCGCAGTAGTTTTTTATAGTTGTGAAATCGTCCCTAGAAGATACCTGAATCACAATACGTTCTTTGTTATGCCGTATCTGAGGTGATTCTCTGAGGGTCTTGCAAAGGCTTTTGGTAAAGTTGTATGTATTTTGGATGCCGTAAATGTAAATAGGTGGTGGTTTAACCTCTTTGGTGGTTTTGGGTCTTGGCTCGATCGCAGGAGACCCGTCAGCTGTGACAGTAGAGAGAGGCTCAAATCTGTTGCTCATTGGTAAAGGAGGGAAGTCTGATGATTGTCGTTGGCTCAGTATGGACTCCAAGGACGAGCGACGTCGCTTGGGTGTAGTAACCAGGGTAAAATCCATAGCATTGTCGTCCTGCGGTGGAGCAACAGATGGAACGTCAGGCACTGAGAGGTTAGTTGAAGATGGTCGTCGCAGTGTAGTAGCGCCGGAGGTGGTGGGCCGCCCCAGTGGGACAAGAAAGTCCTCAGGCCGGTATTGAGATCTGCTGACTTTCTTCGTGGGTATCTTAGTCTTCTTTTTTGATATGACTTTGTTGGACGTAGCCATCATAGGAGCAGAGATGATGAGTGAAAATAATGTCACAAATATAAGCTACCCTCCGAAAAGGAGAGTAACTTAATAAATCGTTTAGCCAAGAGAAATAGCAGGGTCGTCAACAGTATAAGATCAAATTAGTGCTAGCCTCCGTGGAGGCTTTAAATCAACTCGACGGTTGTTTCCTTGTACTCAAAGAGCCAAGTAATCCAACCGTATAAGATGTTCGCGACTAAAATAAACCAATGGGGATGGAATAACTAAGCGACTTGGTTATTTTTCTTCGCCAGCTACGAATACCCTATTTTTTTACCTGGTTAGAGATTCCAGGTGGCCAGTTCCTGGAAGATAAATGTTCATAAGAATTATCGCTTAAATTTCTAGATAAATGTTCATGAGAATCTACAGCTGACATGGGTTTAACCCCTACCACATCAGCCGTAATTAGTTTAAATTCATACTGGTGTATGGTTCTAATAAAGTACATTGCACAGCACAATCATGATTATGTCCCGTATTATTGTTCTGTACAAAAATTACTTCAATACCTGGATCTTGATGCGAAGTGCCATCTCTTGTCCTCCCATTACGTCTATCCACGTAGTTCGCTGTATTCCTGGAATTTCGCCATACATTTCGTCTATTTTTAAACCTATTTTGATTATATGGTCTAACATATGGATTGCTACGATTAATTAGGTTAGGCGGATTTCCTACATAACTTTGCCTATTTTGCTCATTTTGATTGCTAGAATTTATTCTTCTTAGGTTATGTTTCGTATTATTCACACTTCGGATATTTAAGTTCCGAACAGGCACCAAATGATCTGAATTATTCTTATTTTTACCCGTTCCTGCTTGTTGATTCATGGCATGGTATTGAGTTTCAAAGCATTGGACAAGCATTAATAAATGGTTGAAACTCATACACTGTGTGGAAAATAAGATCTGTTGTAATTTAAATGGAAGCAAATTTCGAATCGATGCTATTATTCTCGATTCCGATTGCAATGGATTAACGACCTTTAATTCGTTGTATGTATTTACAACAAACTCTACAACAGATTTATGCAATCGAGGATTGAAGTGTTGATTTCTAATGGTGGCATCTCTATTTGCAAGCAAAAAGTCATTTTCATAATTGGCGATTAGTGCCGCTTTGAATTCCTCATATGTACTGATGTGATCACGTACTGCTTTAAACCATAATGAACAAGGTGGGAGTAGTACATGAGGGATTAATTTCATATATTGTGATCTATCTATACACATAATATTGCACTCGTCCTGGAATTTTTCTAAGAAAGAAGTAGCATTCTCGTTACACTTACCACTGAATTTGCTCATAGCTCGTATTTCACTTATCTTAACACTTAATTTTACCTTCCTTTTATCATTCCATGTACCCATTGGGTGACAGTTCCTATTCATGACGTGATGTGTCGTTACACCATCTATGTTTCGCCCATCTGTACTCTTCGGATGTATTTCTTCCAATATAATATCCTCATCGGACACCGGCGAAGGCGAGTTCATCTCTGGTGAGTGGGGAAACTCCATGCGATCACTACACATGTTATTACGGTATGTGTTGTCCTTAACCTGTAGCATTCTAATTTCTTCCTGTAACGTAGCTATCAATTGCGTATTTGCACGTATATTGTTAGAATTATTGATGACCTGGATCTTTTGTTGTTGAACAGAAGATTCGGTTACTTCTAAATCCTTTTTTATATCGCTGATTTCTTGTCTCAGGTGATTGTGATTACCCTGGCATTCCTCCGATATTCCTTTTAACTTTTCCTCGAACTGCGAGGTGATATCGCTCATCGTCTGGGTAATTAATTGTTTCGTTTCATCCGACTTCTGTTCCATCTTCTGTTCTATCGTCTGCTTCAATTCTTCGTATTGCTTGTTAGATTCATCAGACTTCTGTTCTATTCGTCTACTTAATTCTTCGTATTGCTTGTTGGATTTTTCGGAGTTCTGTTCTATCGTCTGCTTTAACTCGGTAGACGTCTGCTTCAATTCTTCATATTGCTTGTTGGATTCTTCAGAGTGATGCTTCATCGTCTGCTTTAACTCGGTAGACATCTGCATCAATTGCCGCTGTAAGACTAGCAAGATTCGGTCTTCCGATGTCAATCCTGATGTTACACTAGGTTCACCGTTGTCACTATTAGTGGATTCATTCTCCATTATTTCAGTGTCCATTTTCCTTACAATTATTCTACCACTTCTCAGTATGGTCAAATTTGTATTCATTAACTTAATTGTAAAAGTAAATTCACCCTTACTTTACTTCGGGGTAAGAATTTATGAAAAATCCCGGGTGAGGTACACCAAAATTTTTATAACGACTCACCAAGGGTAGTCGTCAACCTGGTTCGTCTAAGTAAGATATACAAATATTGAGTGGTAGTATTTGTTTGCATGTAAAAATTGTCTTTAATAATTATATAGTATTATTCTCATCTTTTCTATTAGAATGATAACGTCGATGAACGTTGCTAAAATGGTTTATTAGTTGATATACTTTATAATATATTTTCCTTCAAACTGTCAAGCACACAAACTTGCTGACTAGGTATCCATAAACATGTACATAGCAACAACTGTCCCATAATAATAATTTACATATCTTAAAAACATTCTTCTTTTGTTATTATTAAATTAACATTCTATTAAGTATAGTGCACATGTATGAGCACTTTCTGCCCACGGTACAGGTAATTATTAATCTATCCAAAGTATTTCGTTATATCTCATGTCCAAAATTATTGTCGCATGTCTATAAATATGTTGTTGTAAGAATATAATTTGATAACGATAGTGTTGTAAAAAAACGGTTTTTTTCTGTGAAGTTTTTTTTTTCAATAAAAAACATCGTTCTTTTTCAAGTTTTTTTTCAAATGTCTGTTTTTTTTCTGGGAACTATTATTTATTGATTTACGTCGCAGATTATTGAAATAATCAACAGAACTTGAGTCGAAGCCCTCGTAACTTGCAAAACTTTTGTTTTTTGCACCTATATACGAGCAAAATTGTGTGATTATTCCTTTCGGTCCCAGGTCATTTTTGGCGTTTTCTTACATTTCCAGTTAGTGACTTATTGCTCAAAAACCATTCATTCGATTGATATGGTTAAGGCCTTGTTTTTATAAAATGGATGTGGCTACTGTTTGGTGTAAGTTGCATTGCAGTGTTGCCAATGGGTGTGAAATTATTGAGGGAAATGTAGGGGTGAAAATTTACAAAAAATCCCCAACCGAATTTCAAAATTTTTTGTATCTAGTGCCACTGCTGCTATATGGGTTCAAGTCGCCTAAAAAAATCTTTGGTGTGTTGACAAGGTACAGTGAAATCCTGAAGTCGCTTGCTTCCATCCAAAGAGGGAAAGAAAAAAATCTGTCATACACATGAAATTTTGACACTTTTTACGCCTCACAAGCAAAAATCAAATATGCCGGGGTTACAGCTTCTCTAATTATCCTATTGAAACTTTTTTATGGTGCGTTCTGTAGGGCAAAGAGGAAGCTTTCAGGTAGTGGTACGTTTGTTTCAATGTAGCCAGTAAGAGGGTAATAATAGAGGGGAAAAGGAAAATTTTCCGAATTTTTCACCTAAAAGCGGGAATTAATTGTTTTGGCTAGAAACACTGCCCTCAAACAGACGAAAACTATCTGAAAATAGCTCTTAGTACTCCAAGGATACATCCTAGAAGTATCATGGCGATATATAACAAAGTAAGCATGAAATTTTAAAAAAGTCTCATTCTACCTCAGAAATTCACCATTTTCTTACCACTTACAGAACATGGTTTATTATAAACCTCATCTGTACTTTTCCTAATTACTCTAGTGAAACATTTTATGGTGCGCTGTGTAGGCTAAGGATGAGGCTGTTAGACACTGGTACGTTTGTTCGAATATAGCCAACAAGAAGGAAATAATAGAAATAAAAAAGGGATTTTTTTTTCAAAATTTGCCCTAAAATCTGGAATTAAAATTTTCTGTAGCTGGCAACACTACTATCAGACACACACAAACTATCTTAAAATAAGCTTTGGTATCCCTCTAATATATACTACAAGTATTGTGACGATATCTAATAAAGTGAGAATGTCAATAAAAAATATCTCATTCAACCTTAAAAAAAATCACAGTTATCTTCCCAATTAGAGAACAAGATCTACTGTACTTCCCCTAATTATCCTATTGAAACTTTCTATGGTGCGTTGTGTAGAGCAAAGACGACACTTCCAGATACTGGTACGTTTGGTCCGATACAGCCAACAAGAGGGAAATAATAGACAAAACAGGTAATTTCCCCCTAAAATATGGAATTAAAATTTTCTGTAGCTGGTAACACTGCTACCAGACAGACGCAAACTATCTTAAATTAAACATTGGTACACCACTAATATATCCTACAAGTATTATGACGATATTTAAAGAACAAAACTTCTAATTACCAAAAATATATTACTGTAAACAGAAAAGTAGGGAAAAACTAGAAAAATCAAAGGTTAGAACCTAAATACGAATTTTTCGTGCGTTCCCTAATTACCCCATTGTAACGATCTGTACGTGCGTTTGTTAAGTAAGGACAAATGTTCGATTGGCGTAAGTTGACTTGCATTCGGACGTATAGATACGGAAATATAAACAAAAATTTCTAATTTTTTCCCCAAATTTAGGAAAATTTTAATTTTCCTAATTGGCAACACTGCGCACAGGCCCGTCCAATTGATGTCAACAGTTAGGTATCCATCCGAGGTATCTACCTGGCAAGTATAAGGAGGTCTTTCTACAACGAAGGAAGCTACAGGGGGAAAAAAGTAAAGGAAATTCGAAATTAGAAAATTCTAGAATTTTTAACTGGGTTGAAATTCGAGAAGGAAATTCGACACCAGAATTAAAAAAAATAATATGATAAACTATAGTCCAACCATATTTTGCAAGAATAATATCCCGATATCATAATTAGTGTCCACACAGGAGCGGATTAAACAAATGACACACCCGTGTGTGCCACTTGGGCTAGCTAGGCCACAGAATATACATTTGATTACATTTTTTTGACTACTAACTCGTGTTGTTGTTGTAGTTATAGTCTCCACTAATAATAATAATATCGTTGTTATAGTCTCGACTAATAATCATTTTTACATATTAGTTCCAACACTGTTGGTGAGAAATGCAGGGTGTTTCAAAATGAATTTTGGGGTTTTAAGTCTTCGTAGTAGTCTACTTATTACATTTTACGTACAATTATAAGCAATGCATCAAGTAAAAGAGCACCTCAAACAGTCTTTGCTACAAGTGTTCAATGTGAGATTCATTTATCACACGGCACACATCTAGTCGATAGGCGAGAAAGGCCCATAAACCTTCCGCCATATGGCACAAAACACATTCAATTTAGGGGAGTCTCGTTTCAAGTGTACCATCTCCTGAGGATTTGCTGACGGCCAGATACAAACATTATGAGTGTTCACATTGGCTCTTAGGTGAAATGTCGATTTATCACTGAAGACGACACGATCCAGAAAATCTTCATTGTTATGCAACAATGTTTCACTTGCTAAATTGGCACGTAAACCGTAGTCTGTAGGCTTTAGACCTGTAGCAATTGCAAACGATAAGGACGTAGTTGCAAGCGTCTCCTTAATATTCTTCACACAGACCGTTGCACTGTACAGATTCAGTCTTTATTAAAACACAAAAAACTTTCTGCTCTCTAGTCTACATCTTTGCTGCTTGCTCTTTCTAACAACAGACAGAAAAAACAATGCATGTACACCTTGTCTCAAAAAGGTTGAGCGCATTCTTTATTGGTGTTTTGAGGCAAAAATTTTCTAAGTCCAGCTTCGGGTATCTTCGGGAAAAAGTAAGCCAGGTTCGAACCTCCAAGCCAGCCTTTGCAATCGGGAAAAAGTTTGCAGATGTGTTTTTCTTCTTTTAAATATAATAAGACTTGTTACCAAGTGTTTAAAAAAGCAACATTGATTGAAATACTTAATGATACAATATTTCGAAACCTTGCACATGCTTGTTTGTCATTTAGCTCTCTATACGTAATGGAGGATTTAAATACGTTAAAGAATCTTTCCATATGTAAAAGAATGCTCAAAGTTAAGAAATAGAACATAATTATCGCCTGAGTACTAAAATAAAAGTCAAAGTAGAACAGAAACAGCGTTTGTCATGGATATGAATGTCATAATTATCTTGAGATCCGTTATACATCGCTAGAAGCTTAGTTCTAGAAGTCCTTGTGTTAGCTCATTGGTAAGCTGTCGGATTTCAAATCATAAGGTTGTGAGTTCGAATCCCATCTAGGTCAATACTCTTTTTTAAAATTATATTTTCCGCAATGCATGAAAAATTATATAAAATAATTACATTAAAATACATAAGTTGTTTATATATAACATAATAATTGCAGAACATAGTAATTATTATGTTTAAAATATAACATCTGAGATAATTTTCACAGTAGGTCGTTATTATATATGAGAATGTTAAATACAAGTTAGGAAAATCGTTTAATAGCAATAAATAAGTTATGTAGTGTATTTATTTACAGCTATTTGTCATATAGATTTAACTTCTCAATATTCTCATTACAGTATGTTATTTATATTCGTGAAATACAGTATATTCCTACGGATATAGAAAGAGTATAAACAGAGTATCCAAAGTCGTATCCTGCTTCAAGACACATAGCTTTTCCCGATCCCCTTAACGTCACGGGAAGAAACACAAATTCTCTTTAGAACGGAATGTCGTTACTTAGTGTCTCATTCGAATACGTTGAATATGCTTTTGTGTATTCATCTCTCTCTCTCTCTCTCTCTCTTTCTCTTTCGCTTTGTTTATGTGTGTGTGTGTTGCAGAATATCCCAAGTTGAATACAACATTTGCAAAGTATATGAGCACCATTGCCATCGAATACCAGAAATTGAAAGTCGTGTTTCTTCAGGTTAGGTTTGCGTGTTCATGTTAGCTCACTGGTAGAGTACGGACTTGCCACTGAAGAGGTCTTGAGTTCAAAGCCTACAGCTAATTATCATTCTTTTGTTAGTAGGATTGCACAGAAATCGGATACAAGGAGTGGTTTACTTCTAGAAATATTTTCAGAAGCGTTTAGGTAGCCCTGAAAAGAACTGTTTTCGGGAGTTAAGGCGGGGTCGTTAATATTGTGTCCAAGACCCTTCTGAATTTATTACACGCTCCATTCTTCTGGGCATGGAATCTATTACATGGGTGACAAATCTATCTAATTCCCCTACCTCCAGCCATGCTTAGGAAACAAGATGCCACAGGTCATCCTGAGTTCTTGGTGGATCTGCCTAAGGCCAACTTTCCCTTAGAGTACGCTTCACTTTTCTGCTCACATATTTTCCATGAGATTGAGGTCTGCTCCACGAGGCGGCCAGTCGATTAAATCAATCTCAGGGTGCCCTGCGAACCATTCCTGAACCACACGGGAATTATGTATTGGCGACTGGTATTGCTGGAACTGAATTACACCATCAGGCTGAAACAGATGGCACCATGATATTACTGATAATGTCTAAGTACTGAGCATTGTCCAGATGTCCTTCAATTCTATGAAGCTGTCCTGCTCCGCGACTGGAAATCCAACCCCAACATAAAATAGATACATGGCCACTGCGATTGCAAGCAGCCACATATCCATGGTCATATCGGGTGCCTCTCGGACGATACACAAAACGGCGTCCCTCCTTTTATGTTGTGAATATGGATTCATCTGAGAAAACTACGTTTTCCCAATTGAGACCCACATTCGCCTGTGCAAACGCGAGACGGTAAATTTTGTGGTCGTCTGAGAGTTTTTCCTTCACGGCAGCAACACGGCCACGTAACCCAGCATGACGAAGCCTTCGCAGAGCTGTATGCTTACTACCAGGAAAGAGAGAAGCTTCCCTTATCTGTCTAGACGTCCTTAGTGGGTCTAACCGGGCTTCGTTTACTAATCTCGCATCTTGGGCTTCGGTTGACACATGCGGACGACCAGGAGATCGTAAATTACCAGTCTGACCTGTAGCACCATATTTCCGAATCCATTGCCTTCCTGTAGAGGCCGGGACACCTACTCGCCTGCTAGCTGCAGTTGCAGAATAACCTTCCAACTCCCATAAAGTAATTACTGCTGTACGTCTATCCATAGTTACCAATGTTCTGAGCTGTGAGAAGAAAGCAATAGGTAAAAGCTAGTACCTGACGTGTGATTGGTTACTTGCACGACAAGCCTATTGTGGGGAACAGCGTTGCCAGATCTAGCATAATGATGCTAGATCTAGCATAATTTGCATGTCTCTAGTACCTAGCATCTTGCTTTTAGCATCCTGCCCAAATCTAGCACAATTTCAGCAAGTTATCAAAAAGCCGTAAAACCTGGAGAAGTTGGTCGTGGGAAGAAAAAGAACGGCAGAAATGTATCCTCTTCCATTGATTCATACAGTCGGTAAACCATACAGGCAGTCTTATTTTCCTAAGTAAGTTCGGAACGGCTTTGGGCTTTTTATTTTTTGTGGCTCCACCCAGGGTTTTCTAATCCTTTAACTCCGAGGCATGGGCGGAGCTATGGAGGCCATTCTCCCCCCAACTTTTTGACAACTTCACCATCTTTACTTCTGACTTCATGATCATATTTATTCCTGAAATGACAGCTCCGAGACCGACCAAAAATTTGCCCCCTCCCCCAGCAGACGATTCCCAACTCCGCTTATGCTGCGAAGTAATTTTCTTTCAAAATATGTAAACAAAAACTTTGCATTCATTTATACGATATATACGCCATTGAGTTTGGCAACGACTGCAGTAATTTAGTTGAGTTAAAATTTTGGTGCGTGAAGTATTGAGTTCTATCCATGCATTCTTGCTCTCTGTGTATTTTAAGTTACGTTATCGTATCTCAACTTTGTTTTTTTTAAACTCCTGAATTAGTAATTATGAGGATCTAGCATAATTTGACCGAATCTAGCATAAGTTCGATCAGGTTTTGGAATAATTCCGAGCTGTGAGTCTGGCAACGCTGGTGGCGAACGACTTGGTCAACGACTCGCGAAAGAAATCTGAAAATGGTGCGCCGTAATAATAATAATAAAAACAGTTTTTATAAAGGAATATTAATACATACGAAAAGCTGTTTAAAGAATGAATTGTTATACTGACTTTACACGTATAAAAACATATACCATATACCAAACAGATTGAGCGATATGATTATAGCTGTTTTGAGACGAACACTTTCGAAGTCCAACTTCGGGTGTCTTCGGAAAACAGTAAACTAAAGCTGCTGGTTCGAACCTCCAAAGCCAACCTTAGTAATCGGGAAAAGATGCACAGATATGTTTTTCCTTCTGTTAAATATAATAAGACATGTTGAAATGGTATTAAGTGTAGAAAAAAGTAACATTGATTGAAATACTTAATGATACAATATTTCAAGACTATGTATTCACACTCTCGTTTCGTCATTGTGATTTCCATACGGAAAAGAGCATTTACGTATGAGCTCAGTTATATTTCAGAAGCAGCTTCCGAAAAGCGGTCATGTTAGCTCAGTGGTACACCACCGAGCGTTTAAATCGTGAGTTCGATACCCGTTCAGGTCAGATTCCTTTATGATATTCTACTTTCCTCAATGCATGAAAATTATGTAAAATAGTTACATTACAATTCATCAGTTGTATATATATTTTCATATCATCAGTTGTATATATGAGTTGAATATATATATTCATATCATCAGTTGTATATATCAGTTGAATATATATATTCATATCATTTCACGACATAAGTAATTCTTATCTTTAAAATATAACATCTGAGGTATTCACAGAACGTCGGTGTGTTATGTGTGAATATTGAATACAAATTTAAAAAATCGTGTAATAGCAATAAATAAGTTATGTAATATATTTATTTGCAGCTACTTTCATCGCAGATAACTTCTCAATATTCGCATTACAGCATTTAGGTAGAGCATATCGAAAATCGGATCGTGGTTCAAGACAAAAAACTAGCTAGCCCCAAACTGTCACGTAAGAAATTCACGAATCGCAAAAGTAAAGTGAAGAGATTGAGAGCGGTAATTCCTTAATCGCTCTCTCTCAACTCTCTCTTATCTGCATTTATACATATAAAAGTGTATGTATGTATGTTCCATCATAACTCATGTATGCCTAGAGCAGGGTTTCTCAACCTGGGAGTCGCGGCCCCTAGGGGATCGCGAAGATAGGCGGAAGAGATAAATATAGTTAGAATCTAATACCAGAAATTATTTTTAAATATTATTTTTAATTTTGTTCTGATAGGCATACTTTTATTTTTTATACACACTGTAAAGAACAATAAAAAATAAGTCTACTGAACATTTTCAAAGGGTGTAGAATTCGTGTTACTATTCGGTTCAAAGTCTCTTGTCGTCGCGAATTCTGTCGTGAAATTTGAAGCTTAAAATATACAAAACGATAATCATGCCTGTTGTTCTTTATGGTTGCGAAACATGGTCGCTTACTCTGAGGGAAGAACATAGACTGAAAGTATTTGAGAACAAGATCCTTAGACGAATATTCGGACCCAAGAGGAACGGGAATGGGGAATGGCGGAAACTTCATAACGAGGAACTACATAATTTATACGGTTACCCAACATTGTTAGGGTCGTCAAGTCTAGGAGGCTTAGGTGGGCAGGTCAGGTAGCTAGAATGGAAGAAACTAGAAACGCTTTGAAAGTCTTGACTGGAAGACCAAACGGAAAATGACCATTAGGAAGACCTAGGGGCAGATGGGAGGACAATATTAAGATGGATCTCGCTGAGATAAGAATACAAAGTAGAATCTGGATCCAATTGGCTAAGGATAGAAGTCAGTGTAGAGCTTTTGTGAACGCGGCATTGAACCTCCGGGTTCCATAGGCCATAGAGTTAGTTAGTTAGTAGAGTTGTTTAAAAATGAATTTAAATCAAAGAGGTATGATATAAAACTAATGAGAACTGTATATAGAAATACTAGAAAAATACACATGAAACAAAACCTGCACATTGAAATACAATTAAAATTAAAACCTAATGAGATACCTAAGCATGGTGTAATTTCACTAGTGCAACAATGCCCGGTTCAATCTTCATGACGAATATTACCAAACCGTTTTCAACTGATAAGCGATTTCTTATCTTTGTTTTAATGTTTACCATAAAAAAAAACACTTTCGCACAAGTACGATATAGCAAATGGAATTATTACTTTTAAAGCAGCAATGCCCAGACCAGGATATTCTTCTCTCCTCATCAGGCAGAACTTGTCCAAGTCTTCGTTACAGAAAACTAGTTGCAAAGACTTGTCGCATGATCATTCTATTATTTGGTCAAGAAGTTGTGGGCTTAGATCGGATACGTTAATGGCCTCTTCAATGAAGGAGTTTAACATCCATCTTGAACCAGCACCTTCGTCGTTGGGAATATAGATATTACAGTTACTGTATCCACTGTCAGTGCCGGGCGCCGAAAAGAGGGGCCACACATTTCGGAGGAAGTGTGTTACTCAAGTTAGGAAAGTGCATGTGCACATGTGTAAAATAGAAGGAAAAACGTAATAAAATGTGCTCAAAATTAAGGAAAGGTAGGGTTTATTTTGAAAATGTTATTGAGCTTCGTGCCAACCATGGTGGCGCTTCGTAGCTAGTCTGTCGACGTCACTCATATATACGGTGACATCGTACTATACTCTCGCCCCGGGCAATGATTTTCCATGGCACTGTTCACTATAAACAAAAAAAATGGATTCTACTATTATAGAAATAGGTATGTTAAAAATCCAACACAAGCTTATTATAAAACAAATTATAAAAGGGTCGCTGGCAAGAGCGTGTGATAAAAGGGGATCGCGATAGGAATTAGATTGAGAACCACTGGCCTAGAGTAATTTTAACCACATTTCTTATAGTTTCAAAAAGAGTGCTGTCGGGTTACCTATGGTGAATGGGAGGGGAATACATATAAAAGATTGCTAGAAAATGATCGATATTAGATTCATAGTTTTCGGGGTCTCTTAGATAAATAGTGAGACTTTCAATTTCGCTTAACTCCGATTAAGCTCTCATTAGTAGGGATGGACACGAACGACTTTTCTTTGAAACTCGACTCGACTCGAAACAGACATCTTTGAGGTCTACTCTTGGACTCAGCGCGAAAAATATCTTCCAACTCGACTCGGATTAGAGTCAAGTCGAACCAAAACGAGCCAAATCCTGTGTGTAGTCCTACCTAGACAATACATAGACAATAATTATTCTATCATCAATTATACTACTGTTACTACAAATAATAATAATAATAATAATAATAATAATAATAATAATAATAATTATTATTATTATTATTATTATTATTATTATTATTATTATTATTATTATTATTATTACAACACCGTGTACAAACATGAACGATAGATGGTTAGTAAAGGAATACTAAAAGCTAGTTGACTGCGACGTCGGTAGTCATGAAGTCTACAAGGCAAGAACATCGTTCATTACCCTAAGCTGTAAGCGTCGGTGGACTACAGATGGTCAACTATTAACCTCTCGCCAGAAATTGGTGGCCCCGCAGCGACGATCCGTGATGGCCCAAGTTCCATATTGAAAACTTTACTACCAGCGGCAGAGACGCGATGAAACGCCAACGAACCACAAAATTACTCTCCCAAAATATGTTAAAATGCCTATATGTGTGATTTGTTTATATTTAGGTGAAACAAAAAAAAAAAAAAAAAAAACACAAAACAAATACCCCGGGGTGGACGCGAACTATCAATATTACGATTACTAGGCACGTGTTCTTCTGACTTCCCCACTAGTTTTATTATTACCTTCTTGAAAAATACAAAATGGACTCAACTAGCTGAGTCTAAACATGAAAAGTACTAGACATAAATATAAAAATCACCAATTCTGGGTCTACAACTATAAATGCAGAGAACTAGAAATAAAGAAATGCAAAAGTAAATAATAATAATAATAATAATAATAATAATATGAACAATGATAATAATAATAATAATAATAATAATAATAATAATAACAAAAAAAAAAAAAAAAAAAAACACACGAGAGAGGAACTTTAGTTCATGACAAAAGCACTTCTAAAAACCTACTAAAAGAAATCCTTTCCTGCTGCGGAGAATAACATTTCCGGCGTGTACGTTGAAGAAAATCAAAATAAGTGCGTGCATCCAGTAACGTGATATGCCGCTGGAAATATAGTAAAGTGCTGGCTAGCAGGAAAAGCACTGTCCGATGCTTAGTGGGGGGAAAAAAATGAAAGTCCGGCAGGAGCAGATGATCAATGTGAAACTGTGCACTCGGACGACGAGTGATACGACCCACCATCACCTGCAAGGCGTTCCATATCACTGGCGCTCCCTCACATGTTGTAAACCGATGAGCCAAAGTGTCCTCAGAACGACATATAGTACACAAAGCATCAGGTGCTCGTTGTATAGCATAAAGCCGCGCACGTGTTGGGATAAGTTGATGGACTACTTGAAACCATAACACTTGCATATAGGGAGGTAAGATTGGGTTCCAAATGTTAGCCCAGACTTGCCGCCACTCTATATGTGGAAAGTGTTGTACTACTCGTAACTGAGTCGGCTGAGAGGACAATGTGAAGAGAACAGAATATAATGAGCGAGCATTGTGCTGCTGGGGGACCAAAGGCACCCCGGCATAAATCCAATATCGAATAAAGATCAACACATATTTCGGACACTGATCGGCAAATTGAATAAAAGGGGGATTGACAGGGTGAGCGTACTCCAGCCAAAAACAACTAAACCAATGGTTCGTAATAGAATCGACGGATGAAAGACCCACGTAGGAATCTGCCATGAAGAGAGTTTGACATTTGAGACGGATATGAACTAAACCGAGACCACCGCGGGAACGTGAGAGATAAATGGCAGTTCTGGGGATGCGAAAATAGTAACCCCGCCATATGTGCCAAAGGAACAGAGATTCAAATCTTTTGGCGTAAATCTCAGGGAGGGGAAAGACCCGAGCCCTATACCACAATTTAGATGCCACGTAGATATTGATAAACTGAATGCGATGCCATAAATGAAGTCGACGAAATCGGAGGGTGAAGAACAACCCTCGAATTTGCTGAAGGAGAGGTTGCCAAACTTCGTCATAATGGGGAGTGGGAAGGGACGTGAATGGAATGCCTAAAATAGTTAAGGATGTCACATGCGGTATAGGCTGCGTACCTGGGGTAGGAGAGGGTAACTGAAAGCCGTGAAATTGTAACACTTGAGTTTTCTTTTCATTAAACTGAAGACCAGAGCAACGCGAGAATCGTTTGAGAACCAGAAAGACACCCTGGAGAGCAACTGCGTCAACCCCTGTGATAGTCAAATCATCAGCGAAACAATAGATGTTTTGACAAGTAAAGAGGGTAGGGCCTGGGGGAGACATTAGCGCCAAACGATGGAGAAGAGGGTCTATAACTAAAGAAAACAAAATAGAGCTTAAACTACAGCCCTGACGCAATCCTCGTTTTAAGGGAATGAGGTCAGATAGATGTCCATTAATTTGGAGACGAAACGTGGCGGTGGTGTATAAATTCGAAATTACTTGACAGAAAGCTGCGGGAAAACCCCAAGCGTCGAGGGTTAGACGAAGGAAATTATGATCGACACTATCATAAGCCTTCTCTAGGTCTACTGCTAACGCTCCGGCTGGGACACCGCGAGACTGAAAGTATGCAAAGAGGTCTCGAAGAGTACGAAGGGTGAATTGAATGTTATTCGATTCGTGCAGGGCTGCTTGATACGGACTGATAAGTTTCTGTATGATGGGTCGTAAACGGGCTGTAAGAACTTTAGTAAACAATTTCAAATCAACTGGCAATAAAGAGATAGGGCGGTAATCAGCCACAACCTTCGCCTTGGACGATTTGGGTATAAGTGCGACAACCGCAGTATTAGAATGAAAGGGCACATTAGACAACCAGGAATTAAAAAGTGTCACAAGGGTACCACGAAGAATAGGCCAGTAATGACGGTAAAAAGATACACTCAAGCCATCTATGCCGGGAGAACTACGTCCCTTAGACTTATTGAGAACCGCCAAGATGTCGTCAGCCGTAATTGGGCGCAATAGAGCCTGACAATCTTCTGCAGGCAGCCGCTGGGGAATTGCTGATAGAAACTCAGGAGCAAAAAGAAGATCCGAATGCGATGCGCTCGTGAAGGCTATAAAGTGTTGCGTAAATTCTTGTAAGATCTGTAAAGGGTCGGAAATGGTATCGCCGTTGGCCAATACTAACGATTCAATACATGTAGCTCGTCGCTGTCGAAAAAGGCGATCTACATGATACAAGGAAGACGATTCTTCCGGAAAACAATGATATAGATCGTCTGAAAAATACGCCTGCAACGATACTCGAGTATCGATTTGACGCATTCTACGTTTAATATCGTTAATACAAGCCAGATTAAGTAGGGAAGGCTGTGCAGCCCAGAGGTCACATAGTGCCCTATAATAAAACTCATATAGCTGACGATCGTGCTGTTGGGACAATTTCCCTCTCCATTGAAAGAAACTACGGAATTTGGGTTTACAATAAGTAGTCCACCACGCAACCTCCGTTGGAAAATAACGTTGCATTTTACGCCAGTACTTAAAACGCTCGGTAAACTCTTCAACAGTGTCTTCTCTTAATAGCACTTCGTTGTTGATTTTCCAGAAGGAACGACCCCTTCCCGCCGGAAGAAAAAAAGGCAGCTTAAAATGAACTAATACAGCTGCATGATTTGTGAACGATACAGGCCGTGTATGGACAGCGAGGACAGCCTTACCTAAGCGAGCATCGACGTAAATCCTATCTAAGCGACTGCGTGTCGTAGTACAGGTGAACGTCATTGCATGCTTAGAGTGAGATGCTAGAAGAGCGTCATGGAGCTGTAGAACTCTCACCAACTCAACTAAGGCATGACAGGGAGGTGATGGCGTGAGCGAATCACGGGCGTCGATCACCGCATTATAATCGCCGGCAAATAAACAATAAGTAAGACCGGGAGGTAATAACGATGGAATGACACTGGAAAAAAAATCTTCCCTCTCTCGTGTTTTAAGAAAACCACTAGGGGCATATAAACAAATAATACATATACCGTTAATATAGCAACGGATGGCTCTCCCATCCGGAGATAGCATAACCCTATCATAATGTAGACCCTTTCGTACTAACATCGCGACACCAGTGGTTTTTTCGGAATTCACTATAGTATTATAGTCAGAGAGAAAGTCAAATGTATGAAAATTTACTTCAGTTAAACAATAAACGTCTGCACGATCCGTTCAATAAATTGTTGTAATAACGCTAAGTTCTGTGCAGAACTAATTCTATTAATATTGAGTGTAATTAAAGTAAAAGCATTGATCTGCGCCATACTTCCACACAAAAACACTAACAGCAATACAAACAAAAACTTACTTGTATCTCCCATAAAAAGACACTGCAGTAGACAAGAAATGTATAACACATAAAAACTGGAAAAAGAAAGCTTCACCGTGCGAAACACACAGCTCAATGCAACTAAAAAAACACTCGTGAACTGAAGGCGCAAAAAAGAAGAAAAAACACACAATGCAGGCACGCTATATCTCGGAATCGGAGGTAGCACGGCTTTTGAGGCTGTGATCACGTGACTTGGACTGTATTGTACCTTGAGAAGCACCAACAACAGCTGTCTGTTCTTTCTTTTTTTGTAGTCGATCTAGATACCCTTCGGCGTTTTTGTTGGGAAGCCGGATCAACGGCAATCATCGTAGCACTGGGTGAGATAACGGAATTGCTTAAGAGGATCAAGACCCTGCGAGGGGGGGGAGGGGGTCACTTGGACACATGGGCACATCTACATTCTTGAGATTCTCCGAATGTATCGTAGAGACCAGAGACGACTCGGAGGGCTGTTGCTCAGACACCAAGATTTTTTTCTCCTCCAAAACTGACGACATGGTTGGCAATGGTAAAGGCGCGACGGAACTCGTTGGTAAAGCAGGAAACTGAGACTCATCGGGAACACTGTTATCCTTTGCAAACCCAGTCTTAGATAAACTTGGTTCGTCACTTACATGAACGGAAGAAGCCGGAAGTGGATTAGATCGCCATACCTTCCCCAATTCAGTCATTACCACTGGCGGCGGGGTCGGTTTCCCCCCCATAGTACTATTTTTCTTCTTCAAATGACAATTAGAGACGGTATGCGACGTGCTCTGGCAAAAAAAACAAGTAATTGGCTGACCTTCATATGAAACATTCACTTTGTAACCTTGGACGATCAATCTAGAGGGAATATGCTTAGTTAGCTCAATATGTATGACCCGCACACCACTGTCAATGCCTGTAGGAAACGGTGCCGCCCAATACTGTCGTTCTACTCGCCTTACCAATCCATAGGCACGAAAATGTTCTTCCAATAATTGTACTGGAGCTTCCAATGGAAAATCATAAACTCTCACCAATTTCACAGGGTCCTCGGCGGGTAAAATCCTTACGGTACTTACGTTTCCGTCCATGTGAGTAAAGTTCACAGTCTCAGGCACTGTCGAGGCAAACTGGTCATAATCTTTGATTGATTTAAACTTAATATAAATACTAAAAGTTTCTTCATGAAGTTGAAGAGCACAAATCTGGTCAAACAGGCGAGGAAACTTCTCCAACAGCCATTGGTACACTTGACTGGAATTAGGTCGAGAACTTCGATAACGCTTATCGAACATGAATTTGTATTGTAATTCTTTCTTATAAGACATGACGCTCAAAGTCTCTAGACACAGAAATTGGAATCACCACAAATATTAAACGTACGAGCCTAAATAGGCAAAACAAGATGCCACTCAGTTCACCACACTACCAATGGGTGACAATCGTATGAAGTATGCTCCCAGCAGGCTTTGCGATCTGAACTGCTCGAAAGCACGAGCACGAATGCCCCCACGGAAACGATCATAAAAAGCTTGGTTGTTGAAGGATAAATCATTGACGTCTTAATTTAGCCAATCAGACAAACCCCTACATCTCGAGTTCTAGGAGGTCATACCGTGAACCGTTTCAGATTTATTGCTTTCTGGTGGAGTACTATCCATACGCAAAATTTGAGCATAATAGCCGACATGCATCTTCGGTGCCTCTTATCTTTAGTACAATTTTAACCAGAGATGGTGTGGGTCAATGAAAATTTGATCCACGACCCACCACCCCAAATGACCCATTGGCCCACTCTGACCCATCAACCATCGTGATCCACTCTGACCCACCACCAACTATGAACCACTCTGAACCATTGCGACCAACTCCGACCCACCAAAACCCATCGACATCAACTCTGACCGATGACCCACGTCCTCCTCTCCATTGACTAAAGAGATTACACTTGTAATAAAACAAGACTGTGAAATTATCACTTATCGGAGTTTGAATTTCTACCGTCATTGCCTCAAGCACCTCTTTGTTACAATACTGGTGGGTCTGACCTTTACGATATATAATGGCAAAGTGTTTCTCATCTTCCGAATTAAAATGAATTTAAATTTATCATATGTAATTATTTCTTTGTTGCCTTACAGACACATTTCAGTAGAAAATAGGGTGAAATTTAAAAGTTTCGAATCAAGGAAAAGTAGACCAACGTAAAAAAAAAATAAAAAAAAAAAAATAGAGAGAGAGAGAGAGAGAGAGAAACTAATTTTCTATATAATTAAGCATGCCGTACTAATTGGAAATGCCCATGTAATTAAGTTTAGAATACAAATTTTATGGCCATTTTTCTCTAACTTTTATGGCTTGATTGCCTTATGCTCGGAACGCTCCATATATTAAACACCAGCTTCAGCAATTATAAATAGAAAGCAGTGGGTATAAAATTCAAAAAGAACTTTAGTTTGCATTACTCAATTTTTTTTCTCAAATAATATCAATCGTTTTCGATTATTTTTACAAATCAACCCACTACCAATTTCCAATATATAGAAAATGCACCCCCGTCCCCCCGCTCATAGAAGACAATTTAAAAAATGCCAGGGCATATTCTCTTTATTTTTAATAAAGAGTTATATGCTGAATTTCAGCTCTCAGTTGAACGGCTTGTGAGATACTAAATTTTTCGCAAAAATTCGGACTTCTACTCCCCCTAAGGATATGTATTATAATGAAAGTGACACGCGTATGATAACTTCCCAGTTGGGATTGGAGCATGATTATATACTAAACGTCAATTCATTTGACTTTGCAATTTGACCGTGATGATTACGCAGACATAGTTACTTTCAATTTTTTATGATACATATCCTTATTTCATATGTTACAGATGATTCAAAAATATTTTTTCAAGCAGTTAGCTCCTCTAGAATCTCACAGGCTGCATCCCAAAATCCAACTCCTACTATCCTATGACAATCCAAAAGTGACTGAACTTTTTTTTATTAGGAACAAATGACAAAAGAAAAATTGAGATCTTGAAAGTAAAATGTAGAAAAGCTCGGTGCCCCCAATAACTCCATATTTCTCCGCCCCTTCATTCCGAACTTAAAAATAAAACTTAATTCGAATATGGTTAATTAGTGAATTTATTACAGTTAAATTCCACTCACTACATGCTACAGCTACAACTATGTAAGAAAAAATAACAACTGTGAAACATGTTCTGAATTACTATTACATTTCTTACGCTATAATTAAACATATTAGAATAGTAAAAGAGGATTGTCCGTGAAATAGTATATTTGCTCATGATTTTTAACTTTTTCATACGGAAAACATTAAAATATTATTCAAGTTTTAAAATTTGCACTCTGCAAATATGTTGCCCTCTAGGCAATGGGACTAATGTGGACTAATGGGAAATGCTGCACTGTTAGCGGCGCTGAAAACTTATGATTCGATTCTAATATCGGTTGATTTCGATATCTTTATGTCGCTACGTAACCACCCTGGGTGCTAATGGGAGCTTAATTGGACTTGAATTGAAAGTAGAGCTATTCACCTAAGCGACCACGAAACTATGGATTCAATAATAATATCGACCCGTTTCTAGCATTTTTGATATGTATCCCGACAGTACTCTTTTTCCAGACTGTAAGAAATATAGTTAAAATTGCTCTAGATATATCAGAATTATGTTGAAACACACACATAAATCCACTTTTATATTCTGTATAAATAGAGAGAGAGTGAGCGAGCGAGCGAGCGAGAGAGGGCGACTCAAGGCATCACCACTTCCACATTGCAAAAGCATGTATCAGGAATTGAATTGAAAATCTATGTAAAGACTTTCTGCTGTGGCATGCTTCATAAGGACAATTCCAGTCTGCTCACGTGACCTTTGGGGTTCATGAATTTTTTTGCGAGCGTTCCGACTTTGGATTCTCTGTTTATACCTTCTGTTTATGCATCGAATAACTTTTCAAGAACATAAATGACATTCTATATTATGAATGTTAAGAATTACTCTCTATATGACAAATAGCTGCAAATAAATACACTACATAACTTATTTATTGCTATTAAACGAGTTTCTTAACTTGTATTTACATCCTCATATATAATACCGACCTACTGTGAAAATTATCTCAGATGTTATATTTTACACATAATAATTACTATGTTCTGCAATTATTATGTTATATATAAACAACTTATGTATTTTAATGTAATTATTTTATATAATTTTTCATGCATTGCGGAAAATATAATTTTAAAAAAAGTATTGCCCCAGATGGGATTCGAACTCACAACCTTATGATTTGAAATCCGACAGCTTACCAATGAGCTAACACAAGGACTTCTAGAACTAAGCTTCTAGCGATGTATAACGGATCTCAAGATAATTATGACATTCATATCCATGACAAACGCTGTTTCTGTTCTACTTTGACTTTTATTTTAGTACTCAGGCGATAATTATGTTCTATTTCTTAACTTTGAGCATTCTTTTACATATGGAAAAATTCTTTAACGTATTTAAATGCTCCATTACGTATAGAGAGCTAAATGACAAACAAGCATGTGCAAGGTTTCGAAATATTGTATCATTAAGTATTTCAATCAATGTTGCTTTTTCAAACACTTGGTAACAAGTCTTATTATATTTAAAAGAAGAAAAACACATCTGCAAACTTTTTCCCGATTGCAAAGACTGGCTTGGAGGTTCGAACCTGGCTTACTTTTTCCCGAAGATACCCGAAGCTGGACTTAGAAATTTTTTGCCTCAAAACACCAATAAAGAATGCGCTCAACCTTTTTGAGACAAGGTGTACATGCGTGCATACAAAACTGTTTGAGTTGCTCTTTCATTTGATATAATATTTAATTCTAAGTTAATTGTAATAGATACTACAAAGTTTCAAAACCCTAATATTAATTTTGAAACACCCTACATTACTTCAAATTGTGTCATCCTATATTCATGTCTTTTATATGCATGTCATCAGGGCCGGTCCGAGTCAATTTGTCGCCCCATGCGATGGCATAATTTGCCGCCTCCCCCTTTCTCTAGAAAGAACAAATCTTAAAAGTCGTAATTTTAAGTATGCTACTCCAGCATGAACAACAAAGGTGAGGGTAAGTGCAGTTGTGGGTAAATACTTACAAAAAATGCAATTCCGTTGTCTTTTTTTTTATATTAATCTATTACGTAAGTGGAAGATAAAGCAAACACACCTGCAGAGGAAAGATGGTAATCCTTTTTATAGAATTCACTATCGAGCTTCAATCTTAATGTATCAGTTTGCAATTCCAGTGCTGCTAGCTCTTTTATCTTTATTATTTGATTTCTCTTCTATATCTGTTAACATTTAAAAAAAAAACTTGTTTCTATCTTCAATGATAAGGATCTTGTTTCTGACAAAAACAAGACTAGTTGTCATATCAAAACTGTGATAACTTACTAAATGGAACAGATATTCACTACTATTCGAGAATTGAATTCTTGCATTTGGCAACAATCAAGGAATTTGTGCTCGGATTTATTCGACCATTTGCTTTAGCATTGTCCATGTGGCCTTAAACTAATGGAACCTAAACATAATTTATGAATGTAGTATTAAAATAGAAGGCCAGCTTAGTAAATGTAACTACCATCATCATGAAGTCTGTTTCCAACAAGAAATATTTAATTTAAATAATATACTTATGACAGATTTACCGGACCATCCAAACTTGCCGCTCCACGCAAATGCACGTGTTGCATATAAGGTAGAGCCGGCTCTGCAAATCATATATATCTAGTCGACAAATTATTTATATATGACATTTAGAAAAATACTATTAGGCAAATTAGTATTAGTTTTTACCTTTAGACAAGTTATTTGAATTTTATACTGTTCGAGACATTATTTTCGTACTTATTAAAGGCCTGCTTTCACGAAAAAACAAAATTTCATTTCTACTTTTATTTCTTAGTTGATATTGATGAAAACTGCTGAAACCCGAATTGTTAATAGGTATGGCATTCATGTAAATTGTAAAATATTTGTAGCGTATCAGTATCTAGCGTCTAATTTATGTTGCATTTTATGGTGATTATACCTACATAAAAATATTTAATACTTAAATAGACGTAAGATGCATTAGAAATGACTATTTGAAAAAAAACGAAATTTAGAAAAAAAACGAGAGGAAATGTTTTTTTTTTCTAAATAAACGTACATTTCTGAAAAAATACGAACGGTTTTTTTTTCTATTTACAACACTAGATAACGAATTCGCCCGGTATTTCTTGTAATGTTAGTATGTGTATAATCGGCAAGACATATATGTGGGAAAATACCTGTGAAAAGAGCATTAAATAACAACAAGAAACGAAAATAAGATTTTCTTGTCCATTTAAAAACATTTTATTTTACTCATTATAATTTTTGTGTTTATAATTCTTTTCCTATGAAATTTACCACAAACATACATTTCCCGGTTATACACATAGTATCAGTATTAAAAGTACTCTGCTAAATCATTATTAAATTATATTCTTAGAAGAAGAGAGTTATAGATATGCGACAATAATTTTGGACATGAGTGTACATGCCAACATGCCAACATCTTCTTATCTTTAAAATACTAATATCGAAGAATTGAGTGATATTGACCCTAAACCGGTCCCTTTTGTTGGAGTGAGCGAACAGAAATAGAAAGATGTTCGGTCTTTAATGAAGTTCTTGTCAGCTGAAGACCGCCACTGGATTGAATATATATTGAATGAGTATGAACAGGTCTAAATCCATAATACATCTATTGCCATGGGTAATAGCTTATATTTGCTTTATTTAGATTAAAGACATTATTGTGATGCATTAATAGTGTGCTATTTTTTCAACCAACAAGGATTTTCGAAAAAAGGCACATAACATTTTATACAAATATGTTTATAAATATTTAAAATAAAATATTATTTTCATTTAATACAAGCTATGTATTACGCAAACAGATCATTTATATTAAGAAAACCTGTAACAGGTATTTGCAATCTTATGTTATTGTTATATATTCTAATAAAATTTTTAAGGCTCTTTTTTCCATTCACGAAAACGGTCTATGTGCCCTTCTTCCGGAATAGGTCTCAATTGTAGCATATTGACATACATTTTGGATTGTAGTTAATGTATTCTAAGTAATTATTTACTGACGCAGAAAGCGGAAGAATACAAGAATACAGAGAAGATGGAAATAAGCGGCGGGAATATTTTGTTATTGTATTAGCAATGGATGTAATAAAATCATACTGTTCCTTACAAAGAATTTTGTGATGGTAAAGCGTGAATTAACGGTGCAAATCGAAGTAAACTTCGAAACAGAGACAAATACGATGTGAAACAGTTTTGTGAAAAAATGAGTGTGTGATTATTAGTAATTACTGGCACTGCACAACATATCAAAATAAAATTTGAGTGATAGTGAAAATATTCCATGTGTGTAATCTTACACTATAATTGTTTATGCGTATAGCCCCGTGAATGATACCTCTGCTCACTACGCACGCATCCTCTTGCTACAGTCCGGGACGAGCTGCTGCGCTCCTCCACTGACTCGGTTAGGTAGCATTCGTGTATTTACTGGCCACTTAACACAGGTTGGATATTGTTTTATGAATTGTAGTTTTTAAACCAGAGATGTACACTATATTTATACTGAGCCCTCTTGATATCAATATGAAAGTATTAATGAAGCTTCTCATTTAATGCAAACTTTGTTAAAGGTAATACAAAGCCCTGCCCTAACCTGAAAATATAAGAAATATGTGAAAATCTGGTAGAACCGTTTGATCGAGTAACGCCAATCAACCTAGGTATATATATATGGAAACCAAAAATAATGAAATGACCAAAGTAAAGTTCTATCCAAATGCTTTTCGACTGATAAAATAACTGAGTATACATAAAATATGGCACTATTAGATATTTTACACCGGCGGCATATTTCTGCAAAGAATACAGAACCCGTAATTTAATTTTACAAGTGATGCTTGATATGATAACACGACAAGTGCTATTGAAACTCGCATCATTAGTAATTCCCATTTGTTTCTACTAATCTTCGCTTGCACGCTTCAGTACCATGGCTAACGAGCTTAATCCCTTCGGATGTAACCTCACACCGTCTCATCAGTTTCGCCTTGTCTTTCTAACAAGGTATCATCTTATGTTGATAATAGCGTTGTCCACTCAAACAATGCGCAATCGATAGAGGACTGAAGAAAATTGAGAAATCCAAAGTTTTAAGTGCCCACACAGAGAAACACAGGAGATACAGAGGAAAGAAGAGTCTAGAATCACGTGAAGATAGCAATAAATAAGACACACTAACACAGAAAGAACTTCAAAATAAGTAAAGTAATGAAAATAACATTTACACAACAGTATAGTAAGCAAACATTGTACCCAAAAATATGTTCAATAACATCATATATCATATGTAATGCAGTGTATCCAACGGAGCATAAATTGAAGTTTGATAAATAGCACGGAACACAAACTATAACAAAACAAGTAATGTTTGAGATGATACAATACTCCGTGCATGATAAAAGTGATCCTGCTATTCAATTGTCAATCCAAGTGCATACATCATTTAAGTTTTGTGTGTTGTATTTGATACTATTCTGATTTTCCACTTGGGCAAAATGCTTCGACACTGCGCTTACTCGTTTACTTTCGTACTTCTGTGATAATTTTCATGTTTCTGGTCTCTTACTTTTTAACTAGTTCGATTCGTGTACTGCATGAACGTTTCAATATCCAAGATTCATTATTAGTACCACTTTTACTTCATTTAAGATGTCAACTTTACATATTTACAATTGCACACATGTTCTCCATAAATTGGTGAAAGAACGGCCCACGGAATTTCTGATTAATTATTTTATCACTGCTATCTTCTAATATTAAGATAGCACATGTCCCTCACATCCTTTCATTATAACTGCGAAGTAAGTCCAATTACCCACTTTAGTTTTCATTACCGTATTGAGAATCTGATTATCAGTACAACATGAAGGAAGATATTACCAAATAGATAACGAGGTTGTACGTATTTTTCGCAATAACTTCGGAATGTTTTAGAGAAATAACTTAGGATACTTTTCACACCGCATTTGTCTTAACTTCATAATATTTACGAAGCTACTACGAACTTGGTTATAAGAACCGTTATTGATAAATTACAAGTGAAACGATTATTTGCACTGGTGTTTTAGATACAAAACTGGCCGTCTGCAGTCACTCGCTGGTCGAGATATAAAAAAACGTACGGGTGTTTAGCTTATTCTTTTCAGAAGTGGACAGAGTTTTTAAGAGAGGAATCCACTCTCTTAAATTTCCATAATGTAACAATTTTTGCACCTAGCATATCAATTGCAGTAAGCCCATAGTACCGAAAACAACATAATTGATTAATTTTGATTGAAAAAATCTGAGGGAATGCAATTTATAAGTCGGGTGAATAAAATAATTCAACATTAAAACTTGAGAATATTAGGAAAACCACTTTACATTAGACCACAATCGAATATTGTTCTAGGAAAATTATCCTTGAAAATATTTTATGGGTACAGTACTTATTTATATATGGTTCATTATCTAGGTTTTAGTTTCAAGGTCTGTAAGTTATTGCCACCGGGAATCTTGCTCATTCAATATTGTAAAACAATCATGAATTTATTTAAATAACGAAGTAGCGAACTCCTGTCAAAAAAAGCAAAAATATGTCGAGGAGGACGATTTGGCAAAGATATAGTCGTTAAGGGGGAAAATTGCCATAATTAGAAAAACTTTTATTTGAGTTATGGATATTGTTTGTGTTTAACTACCACGCTCTACCAACCACATACATTTCGTAGCTGAATTATTTCATAAGAACGGATAACGATTTTCAAAAAATGACATATTTTGAAGTGGGAAGTACGGTAAAACTGTAAATGAGGTATTTCAAATTGCTCAAATGTTAAATTATAAAACCCCAGACACGCCACTTAGCTCCTTTACTAAAGACATTATCCTGCCATAAAGTCGTGCTGTTGGTACTGATTCTGCGGAGTTGAAACGTCGAATATCAGATAATATTACGGCCAGTGAGAATTGTGATTATGAGAAAACTCGGAGGAATTGCGTTCACTTTCTTTTAAGGTTAATTTCACACATTTGATTTGTAACATTTGTGACTATATTTCTGGCTGCAATCATGTTACATGTTTTCATCCAATTTTAGATTAATGCTTGATGTTAGTTGAAAATAGTAATCGAAGATTATTGACTGACTATGTTGAATTAATAGATAACGAACGCAATTCGTTTGTTTTGTTAATTGTAATGTAGATTGTACCGTTTTGAAGGTATTGCACGTTATATGTCAGGCACTTCACGTACGTTGAACCAAATAGAAAATTCTGCAATTCCTAGTGTATATATATAATCTTTTGAATGGTTTATTGTGTACGAAAGATTCTTTGAACGTAAATACTTACATACACACAGACATAAATTCGGAAATGGTGGGTCTTTACCAGAAACTGGTCCTATCTGGATTTACATTAGTCATTTTTAACCGTAATAGAATACTTACTTGTTATGGTATAACTTGAAAGAATTAACAATCACTCACAGAAATGTAATAAGATTATAATACCAATCTTGTAAAGAGTTTATTTATACCTACAGTCAGTGGCGTATTTAAGATTTTGTTTGTTGGCTTTGCTAACTTTATTTCAAGAAATGTGAATATTCTGCGAGATATTTCATTTACTTTAAGATGGGAAATAACATTTAGGGGCGCCTTACATCCGGAAGCCCCCTCTTAAATACGCCACTGCCTACAGCTTTTTTGCAGTTAGAAATTGTTGCGATTTGTCAACATCGTTACTATAACTGATATTACCCTAAAATATCTATTCGCGAAGTGCCTGGAAGGGTTTAATATGCAATACCTTCCAAAGGGTACAAGCTACGGTAAAATTATCTAAATAAGTGGGTTTCCGAGATAATCCTCGGAAATCCACTTATGTATCCTAATTCTCTTGCACCTAGTGCTATTTGAAAAATCGAAAGTTAAATCCAAGATGGCGCCCGGGATGAGTAACATGTGTCAAAGGAGCCGTATTTGATCCATTTTGTTTTGCATATATCCACATTCATATGCATTTATTTTTAACGAAACTAAAAGCCATTTGTGTCCCAGCGATATAGTAGTATATGGATTCCGGATATATGATGGCACATAAATATTCAAATTACCCGTATGGGCCACTAAAATAGCACAATACACATTGGGCCGCTGAGAACTTTGGATTTAAATCAATTTTACACGAATCCCGGGGGGACACTTCGCAAATGTACCTTGTAAGATTAGAGTAACTTACTCTTTCATACTCCTACACTTTGGAGTATGTTAAATATATCATTATCTACTCTCGCACTATTGTATGCAATAGGAACCACTTCTATAATTAAATGTTTATTTTGTTTTGTTCCTTCATTAATCTGATTATCTAAATCATGAATAGCATCTATTACTGGTTCTTCTTGCTTTCGCATTTGACATATATTCCCTGTTTTTCATTCTTCTAAGTCTGAGAACCTATAATAAGATATTCACTTAATTTGTGTTCCTCTTATTTTCCTGCTATTTGTAAAAAATGTTTGAACATTATTGTTTGACGTTGAACGTTAATGTTTAATCATAAATTTTATAGTACTAAACCATAAAATTTCACAGATGTATTCAGGTGTCTCTAAAACTGTAGATCATATTCCTGTATTTCCATTATTTTCGTTGTTATCATACCAAACCTTTGGAAATACATATTCAACAGCCAAACATATAGAACATATGGCTTCAAAAGTTTCCTAAAATATATCACCTTCAAACAACCTATTACATACATCTGGTCTAACTATACATCAGTAATTATCTCTCAGTTATATTATCACATTTTATTAGGCTTCTGCAAGATAGAAGCAACTTTAATGGTTAGGTCTTCCTTCTGTAACGTAATAATACAAAATCATTAAAGAGAGCAAAGATCTTTACGTTCATCGATTGAAATAAAGGAATCGTTATTGGAATAAAGTAACACTATATATATATATATATATATATATATATATATATATATATATATATATATTAATTCTGCGTCTTTAACCTATCTTGTAGAATTTACGTTGATTTTTGTTTTTCGCTATATATATATATATATGTGTGTGTGTGTGTGTGTCTGTATATATAATGATTATTAGCCGATCAAAATAATTAAATGTAAAGAAAATAAATGAGAAAAACGTTTTATCACAGTCAAATAAGTCTATAATAATACACGGCATATCAGCAGTTAACCATTCTTAATTCCTCATTTCAAATTATTTTTCTTTAAATCTTTTAGTAAATATAAATTAATAGTTTTCTTAAGTTTTTCCATTTATTATATGTAAAATGTTTAGAATGTATCTTTATTTATTTCTCATGGTCGTTTAATAAACTCTTCGTTGTTATCACCATTGAATGGTATTTTCATTTACAATTGTTCTCTCAAGAAACTAAAACAATAAACAATAGTTTTGTATTCATGTATGTTGTTACTACTGTTTAATTTAGATGATGAACTGGTTGTCAGGTTTTTCTGTGGGTAAAGGTGTTGATGTATAATAATTCAATAAACACTGACAGGAATCAAAGCATTAATAAAGCCAGTGCTAGAAATAAGAATATCAATAAATTGATTGAGCTATAATAAGCACTTTTTAAAAATAATTTCTTCTTTAGTTGTTTTAATTACATTCTAATTTTCATATATCTTGTGTTGACTTCCTTGCTCTTTCCTTTGAAATATATTCATTCAAATTAAACTGATTTAGTTCCTATATAATAAGTGCATAGAGTATTTAAAGTGATTAGTTATCCTTCTATATTAAAAAGGGGACTTCAGTAGGAATAAAGTAGAAGCAATAGCGGTTCAAATGTAGATTTGGCAGATTGTTATACAATATACTTAACCACATCATTAAAGAAGGGAAAGATAAATTATAATATAGCGATACAGAACGAAGGAACCTACCGTTTAGTGTCAAACGTTACACTCTGCGTTTGTATCCAAACAAATTTGCAATACTTTGACCATGCCTACACCGACATTTATATCAACGTAAATAATGGCATACAAAAAGTTGTATAAAGTCAAACTTTACATTAGATCAAATATATTTCTAAATATATTAGCATTTAGTGCGAAAGACAAGAGACATGAGAAAATATATGAAATCATGATTATTTTTTATGCAAGTGTGCGCTTTTAAAGCACACTCTGTGTTGTGAATCTTGTACGTATGATAATTGAAAAATACTGAATAAATGAACGCAGGTATGCTACTATTTGTTTGCAAATGTACTTCCTCTATATAAATAAATAAGTACTCACCAATTCGCTTAGTACATAATCTGAAGCCGGGAAAATAAGTACCAACACACATATACCATTTATTAACATTGCATTCCTGTGAATATAAATACCTGACATGTGAATTTATTAATGCAAAAACCAGTAGCGTAAGAAGTTCTTTTGATTTCTGAAAGAGTTATTGTGTTATATATATTAAATCTTAATCAATTATGTATATTCACACTATCTACCTTATATATTTCTCGTCTAGTACAATTGATTACTCATAAGCAATACTTTTTTATTTATCACTTTCAAGCAACAAAAAAATGTTGATGACAAACTTAGTCCCTGGAAGCTCAACTAAGTTACGAATTCGAACTGGCAAGAAATTCGACATTTTCTTCAACATGGTAAGTAATACGATATGTGTCCTTTGAAGTACTGTAATTAGTTTAACTGATTTAAACTTATCAATTACATTCACAGCAAAAATAAATTAAAACTCACCTTCTTTGCAAGCATTGAATCACAACATTTTAAAGACTTTTACAAGTTTGTTAGTGTCATTAGCTTTGGAAACCTTATTTTTGACTTAGTGCTGAACGAAATATGTATTGTACAATAGTTGTAAATATATATTCTCATGGGTGCTCAACTCTTCCTCTTCAAGTAAGAGAGATCAAACATGTAGTCACTTTTTTCCAAAATATAGGCCTAAGTATGTTAAAAAGTCAATTACTTTTAATTAGATAACGAGTTTTAATTTAGCGAATAGTTTGGGCTAAGAATACGAGGTGTTGACGTAGGCTTAGACTTTGTATTATTGCACAAAACGAAGGCAATATATAAAACTCTTAAGAATGAACTTTCGTTGACATATTAAATTGTTAGTTTGTTTACTAAATTGGTAATCATTTTTAATTAATAAAACTTAGTATTATATAAAATAATCTTGTGTAATTATTCAGTTTATCTTTCAAGTACAATCAACAAATATTCTACTGTTTTATGTCGGAACTTTACTTTCTTTTTTTTCGTTTTCCATCTCGTCATAATGACACCAGTAAATGACTTTTCCTCCAATAATTATCATCATACAAACATTTCTCTTTTTCTCTCCTTTTTCAGTTTCTTTCTCTTCTTGACCCCCCTCTTCACCTATATCTCATTCTTATGTGCAGATGTAACTTCGGTGGATCATATTTTGGAAGATTTAAAGATACACTTCAATACTTTGATGAAAAGACATGTTTATAAGGAAGAAATTTCTACAGGCGACAAAATTAAATACAAAGTAATTCAGTTGTATTGTAGATTTACAAGTGTAGTGTTCAGTGGCGTATTTACGATTTTGTTTCGGGAGGGGCTTTGCTAACTTTCGGAGGGGCTTTGTCTGAAAATGTGAAAATTCTGCAAGATATTTCATATACTTTACTATAGTAAGTAAGATTTCGGGGGAGGCTTAAGCCCGAAAGCCCCCCCCTAAATACGCCACTGGTAGTGTTACTACTCTCCAAAAATGTTTTACGACAAATATAATAAGTGAGTGCATATGAAACATGGAACTGTTGGATGTTATTTTCCACCGGAGGCATATTTCTGCTCTGTACAAAACCTGTATCTCATGTTTACAAGTGGAGCGTTATTAGTACGGAACCATAACAAGTGCTATTCAAACTCGTATCATTCTCAAAACCCATTTCTTTCCACTACACTACTTGAGTAAATAATCACCATCGTTGACGCATTTGCTTCATTCGGACGCACCCCTGCGCTAGCACAAGGGCCCACCAGTATTGCCTACTCTGACAAGAGTGGATAGAATTCGTGCTTTCTCTTGGCCGCCTAGCACAGGTTGCTACATATTCGAAAGCCGTATTTATACACAAATCGTAAATGAATTGTAATTTTTCAACAATTACTTCAGATGGGATCCCTGTATTTTATCTAAGTCAAGTAAGATAATTTCATGTCGAACATGGGAAAAATTTTAGGAGGGAATAAAAAGGAAATTAGTGGAAGAATTATAACATTTCAACAATTGTTCCTAGTGCTGCGCGAGAAAGAAACATGTACGCATTGTTTTTCTCGCAGACTCTCCTTTTCACCTGTGTCTCAATCGTTTATTTTAATTTTGTAGACTTCCTTCCATCATTCTTCATTTTTGTATTTTTTCTTTCAATTCAAGATCTACTTTTCTTTTTCTCTTCACTAACTCATTTATATCTTCACTCCTTTTTTCTTTACACATGCTTATTTATTCTGCTATGTACTTTTCTGTATTATTTTCTTCTGTTTTTTTTCTTTCGTTGCTTTATTTTCTACTCTCACATGTTTACCATATTTGTGTTGGACATTTTATATTGTTTCTATTCTGTCCTTTTCTTCTATTACTGATGACATAGTCTTTATTCCCTGACTCATATTAAAGTGTTTCGTTTTCTCTACCTGGTTGTCTGTGTGGCTTCTACAGACCTGATTCCTCTAGTATCGATTTTCTGGTGCAAGTTTCTCGTGTTGTACCTCTGAATTTCGTTTTACTACCTGAATTCGATTAATTACCAGTGGAATTATTTTCTTCTTTGTATTGACTACCTGAATGAACCTTAACATAAAATCTCCATTGAATTAATCATTCGTTCACCTTCTACATTCGTATTTGTTTGTATGTCATTTAATGTTTGCTGTAATTCAGTACGAATGAAGGTCTTGTCTTCTAGCTGAATATCTTCATCAAGTAACTCATTGATTCTTCTTTTGTACTTATTCTCATCTTTTTTGGAAAATACTATACAAAATCATTATATTGGTTGCAATTCATGTATTTTGCGCTCCTAGCTGGACACTGATATCTAAAATGCTGTTTTCCGCATGTTACACAGCCATATTGATAATGTACACTTCTCCAAGATATAATTGCACGCCCGATTTTTTCTAAGTCCCTTAAGATTGTAAGTTTGGCAACATCGCCGTCGATGTGATGGTAGGGGAAATGAAAAGAAAAAAATAACGAGACTTCCCAACACAGCTCACAGTTTTCTGTTTCAAATACTCAGTTCTCTTTTTATAACTTAATGTAATGAAACATTTAGAACAACATAGTACTTGGTGAATGCAGAAAACTTGGTTGTAAGTAAAGCACAAACGCTTTTCGACCACAATATTCGTTAAAAGGAAGTGAATTTTGTTAAGAAATTCGTTCTTTATTTATGAAATAGGAATGGAACTTCATAGTTGTTTCGATAGCCATGCGACCTACGTTTTTGCTTTCTGTGCGGAGTTAGTACTTTTGATGCTGGTTCGAGTCTCACTCGATGCTCTTACTTTTTTCATTTTTGTAATTTTTCATTTATTTTTGTCGTATACTTTTATAGTATATGTATAAAAAGGAGGTGATGGACAATTTTCTAATTTATCCAAAAATGGAAGGTGTACTGGTGAAAAACTTTTTTTATATAACCCATTGTGATTCCTTCTTGGTGCAAATTACTTCTTGCATCGATCAGTAAGATTTTCCTAAACCTCAAAATAAATTCGGAGATCTAGTGTCCAGGAGATCACTATCAGCCCTAATATCTCCTTCATCACTACTAGAACGCAGTAATTATTATTATTATTATTATTATTATTATCATTATTATTATTATTATTATTATTATTATTATTATTATTATTATTATTATTATTATTATTATTATTATTATTATTATTATTATTATACGCTTCTTTATCGTGGGAGATCCGGTCGACTCTCGGCTGGAGCTCATGTGGTTCGGGGCCTACGTTAAGCAGTAGGTTCTCGTTCTCGTACGTTCTCATGTAGTATCGCTGCTGAAAAGGACCCTAAACTTAAAATGAAATATATTATTATTATTATTATTATTATTATTATTATTATTATTATTATTATTATTATTATTATTATTATTATTATTATTATTATTATTATTATTATTAGGCCTATTATTATTATAAGTAAGAAATAGAAAGAAGTTTTTTGCGTACTAAATTTGGTGAGACATTTATTTCCTCCCAGTTTGTTGTTATAGCCAGGGTCGTAACTTGTGGGGGTCATCGGGCAACTGCCCCTTCCAAAGAAGCTCCCGCAGTTCGATGGAGGCCCATGTTAAGACATTTTTTTTACTTCATATACGATACGAAGATGAAATTATAAATGAAGCATCAAACAGATTCACTACATTATATAAACAAAAAAGCACACAAAAGATGAATAAAATAAAAATGAGTCTGTGGCCCATTTCAGTAAAGAATGTCTATATTAGGTGCTCTAGAAATAATATGTATTAGTATGCTGCCGTGTCGCGACAAAACGCTGTAACTTGAGTTACATTGTTTTGTTGCTATAAGCATTTTTGAATTTCCACCACCGATACTTATGTTCGCCAGGCCCAGCATTGAGCTGAGTCAAATACTTTTGATAATATACCAAAGAGAATTTCGATGTAAGTAGGAAATTAGCCGGTCTGTAGCGACTATACGGCTCTTTTTCTCAAAACTGCTCCGCCAAAGTTACAACGTTTTGTCGCGAAAGGGCAGTGTGGCATTTAGATTTGTCAATATTGTCCCCTTAATTAATTTGTCATGTATGAAACGGGCTCAGGGGCGCAACTAATGGAACCGCAGACCTTGCCGTGCGGGAGGGCCTACACTCTCTGGGGTCCATAAAAAGTAAGAGTAAGATGGAAAGAGGGGGCCCAAGAATTAGAAAAACAACTTTCCTATGGGACCCGAATACACGTCTTAATGCTTACCCCCCGACCCCCGAAAAAATCTAATTTACATCCCTGGTTACACCTATCGATTGTATGTTGTTATCTTCGTGTATCAGAACCATTTTAGAGAGGTTTTCACGGCGATCTCACATTTTTTACTTAAACGTCTTAATAGCTCCCAATAGATGCTATCTCACATTTGCTAGATTATATCTTACAAGAATTCCCTCAGCTTCATGAAGCATTGGTCATCATCTTACCTCGAACACTCTCTCGTGAGTATTTTGCCAGGTGTTTTCTCTACGGCTTTCAAATCGGTATTTTTCAGGTTCCAAGTAGTAGTTTTGTCAACGGCTAGAGCAGCTCGGCTCCCGGCTGTCACCACCGAGCCAAAATGAGAAGTGAGCCGAGCCAACAGCTCATTCAACCGTCCCGGCTCGAGCCAATGGCTTACCCGAGCTGAGCCGAACCGAGCTGATGGCTCACACTAACCAAGCAGGTTCGAGCCGATGGGTCACCTAAGGCTAGCTGAGCCGAGCCGAAAGGAGCCAATGGCTCACTCCAATCATCCCGACTAGAGCTCTTGGCTGAGTTGAACCCAGCCGGAGTTCAAGCTGCGCCGGTCGCTCAGAGCTCGAGCCGAACTGGTTGACACCACTATTTCCAACTCGATAAAGTATTTGCATAGCTACCGTTAAGAATTAATCGAGAATTTAAGCAGTGTTTAGTAGTTTTCGTCGAGTCAGGTGAGTAGGGCCATTGTTTTCATGTCCCTTGTTTGGATTATGACCCGTGTACTGTAAATCATATCCTTAATTTTAACAGTTTTCTGAGCATACAAAAAAACAAATGAGAAAGTTGATAAATTTTCTTCTATCGCTTGTTGAAATCAAGGAACGCAAGATTGCCTAGAGTAGACCCAAGTGTCACACGTAGAAGGCAAGTATATAGTATATTCACCATTTGCCAACATTATTTTAACATGAGCGGTGATCGGAAAGCTATTTTTCAAAAGTAGCTGCTCTACAGCTACATGATAAAAATTGTAGTTCGCTACAACTATTAGCTAGTTTTTCAGAAACGTATTCGCTACTTAAGCTCTTGTCGCAAATACAGCATACTTGGCATCATGCATTATAATATATGTCATATCGTCTACATGCGTAACTGAACTTAAAAGTTTGGTTAAAATATTACATAAAAGCTTTGTCTGTCAATTTGCATTTCACAGTAAAGTATATATTTTGTCTGTTGTAATAAAGTATATATATATATATATATATATATATATATATATATATATATATATATATCCCCTCCCCCAAAAATGTATATGTTTTCGCTGCTAGAATGGCATGTAGGTCTATTTTAAGAGTCATTACTATCCTTTCGACCGATCGTCAGTACTCAATTTATTTCAGAAAATTTTCTTGTAATATTGTTGCAAAATGATTAGAGATAGAAATCAGAAAACAATCATATTTTCTCCCTATCATCATATAAAAATTTACTAAAAATTGTGAGGAAATGTTGGTTAAAATACTAATTTTTGCGTCCTGAAAGTGGTTTATTTGTAGTTTTCGTAAAAAATTCGCTACACAATCTAAAAATATGTAGTTCAGCTACAGCTACTGCACAAGCTACAGGTTTTGACTTGTAGCGCCGCTACATCTAGAGCTACAAGATTTGTAGCTAGCTATTGTAACTTCGCTACAAATAGCACGCTAGTTCCGAACTGACTATGAGTTATATAAGTAACAACTATCACCTAGTATAACTTATGTCATATACTGTACATAAGAAAAAAGTTGATGACAAAGTAACTCGATACATTTTATAAAGAACTTAACCAACAGATTGACCTCTAGACATGATAGTTCACGTTTCTGTCAAATTATATTTCTATATCATCATTTTCTTTTAATGTGCCTATATTAGACCTATTCAAAATGACTATATATATATATATATATATATATATATATATATATATATATATATATATATATATATATATATATATATATATTAAAAAGTTTGGACTACCTTTTAGAAAATTCATTTCCGATAATTCATGAATCTCCACGCTTACGCTGTGAAGCATGAGAGAACATCAGTATGTCGTTGCTGCCTACATTGATATTCATTAAACACTTTTACTGATATTTAAAACGCACAGCAAAATGCATAAACAGTAAAGGAAATGTGAGCTAATTGTCACTTGAATATTCTTTTCACCAATGAAAATCCTGCGGTGCAGTATGGATGCGATACATGGTGTTGTAAACAAAACCTGTGACGTTGTATTTTCAATAATAAAACACATCGTTCTTTTTAGTGTTTGTTTTTCAAATGTCCAATAAAAACAATGGCCCTACTCACATGAATTGATAAAAGCTACTGAACACTGCGTAAATCCATTAATTCTTCAAGATAGCTATACAAGAAGTTTATCGAGTAGGAAATATACACCTGACTTTACAAGAACTTTGTTTCGTAATAACCCTCTTCACAGCCGAGCGAAGGATGTCTTTAAGGAGAGATGAGATACAGGAAGACTCACTAAGCCGTACATACAGTCACTTCCATAAAAGTGACAACCCATTTAACCTCTATCGACGAAACTCGGTCCATTTGAATGCGCTGAATTAAACGTGCCGACTGTAATTGTGGAATTTGTTTTAAATTGGTCGGCTCGCGGCTTGGTCACTACACAGCCGAGCTCAGAAAGACCGCTCATATATTACGTCTACCGAGATATGGCGGGCCTCAACCGAGCCGAATCGAGAGAATGGTTCATCTGAGCCGATTCGAACAGCTCATCGATAGCTCATCGCAACCTACCCGGCTCTGTGGTGCGCATTACTGAACTTTTATTGGGTACCACTACTAGGAAGGTATCACCCCAAAAGTCAAACTAGAAATGTGTCAAATGTTGAGGAACCGTCTAACTTCTAATGCTACTGTGAGAATTGGAGTTGCATATTTCTAGAAGGTGGAAGATATTTTTTAATTAACTTCGCTGCAGTGCACCTTCAATAATACTGACAAAGTAAGCATTGATGTTACCCATGACAGTATTGCAAAATCAAAACTTTTGGTGTACTATAGAAATTATAGGCATTTTGTATCAGAAGTTACAACTTCCCCTGATGGATTCTTGAAGACACGTGACAGAGCATGAAGAAAATATTGACGAGGCAGGCTTCTAAATCTGAATGCTGAACACAGTTGGCAGCTAGTTCAGTGATTTTTCTAGGTGCACGTTTCCCCTCGAAATTGAAACATCGCACTGCGCAAGATCTAAGATATACTAAATAGTGTTCAACCATGGCCTCAACGCACTTTCATTTCTCTTCATATAAGCTTTTCTGTTGGAAAATGTAAAAGAGATCTCACTATATAGAAACCAAAAATAATGAAATGACCAAAGTAAAGATTTATCCAAATGCTGTTCAACGGATAAAATAACTGAGTATACTTGAAATATGGCACTATAGATATTTCCCACCAGCGACATATTTCTGCACAGCATACACAACCCGTAATTAATTTTACAAGTGAATTTTACAAGCTTTATATGATAACACGACAAGTGCTATTGAAACTCGTATCATTGGTAAATCCCATTTCTTTCTACTAATCTTCGCTTGCACGCTTAAGTACCATCGCTAACGAGCCTGCTCCCTTCGGATGTATCTTCATGCCATCTTCCTCACAAGGGAACATCTTATATTGATAGTAGCGTTGTCCAATCAAACAATGAGCAATCGAAAGAGGACTGAAGAAAATTGAGAAATCCAAAGTTTTATGTGCGCACACAGAGTAACACAGAAGATATAGAGGAAAGAATGGTCTAGAATCACGTGAAGATAGCAATGCATAAGACACACTGACACCGAAAGAACTTCAAAATGAGTAAAGTAATGAAAATAACATTTACACAACAGTATAGTAAGCAAACGTTATACCCAAAGATATGCTCAATAACATCATATATCATACGTAATGCAGTATATTCAACGGAGCATAAAATGAAGTTTTGATAAATGGCATGGAACACAAACTATAACAAAACCAGTAATGTTTGAGATGATACAATATTCCGTGCATCATAAAAGTGAGCCTGCTATTAAATTGCCAATCCAAATGCATACATCATTTAATTTTGTGTGTGTTGTATTTAATGTTATTCAGATTTTCCAAAAACAACATACTTTGAAGTGAGAAGTACGGTATAACTTTAAACGAGGTATTTCAAATAACTCACATGTTAAATTATAAAAGCCCAGACACGCCACTTAGCTCCTTTACTAACGACATTATCCTACCACAAAGTCGTGCTGTTGGTACTGGTTCTGCGGAGTTGAAACGTCGAATATCTGATAATATTGTGGCCAGTGAGAATTGTGATTATGAGAAAACTCGGAGGAATTGCGATCACTTTCTTTTAAGGTTAATTTCACACATTTGATTTGTAACATTTGTGACTACGTTTCCACACGTAATCATGTTACATGTTTTATCTAATTTAACATTACTGCTTGATATTGGTTGAAAATAGTAATCGAGGATTATAGAATGACTATGTTGAATTAATAGATAACGAACGATATCATAGTATTTATCTTATTTTCAAACCGATTGTGTCTTAGGTATTCCGGCAATTGATTGCCAATAACAATCGAGAAATGATTATCAGCTCATCCAGAAAATGAAATAAGAAATTTACAGAAGTTTCTAATACTTTATCTGAATTAAAAGAGCGTAAATAATGAAAGGGAAGTAGTTTGAAAGCGAAGGCAATTTATTTAGCAGTAAAGCTACGGCTAAATTGATATTTCAGGAGTTCTTAAGATATTTTATAGATGTGTATGCGAGAAACTCAGTTACGTTTTTGGACAATGAAGCCACAAGTCTAATAATGCGATGAATGATGAAATAATATCATTAGAGCATTTTTCAGTAGATTATATTTGAAGTAAAAGATTTTATTTCCTAATCCTAGTCGAAAGTAGAAAATAAAGTGTAATGCGTTTCTGAGTCCCCTGAAACTATTATCTTTGATGTTTGCGAATGATAATATTTTCTATTTCGTTCTATTTCTCAAAAAATATATACATTTGTTACCCTATATATATATTTGATTTCTTCACTTACATTTATACTATTATCACATCTAACAAGGTATATTCGCGAAGTTCCCTTCGGGATTTGTTTAAAATTGATTTAAACTCAAATTCTCCGTGCCCCAATGGGTATTGTACTAATTTTAGTACAATACACATACGGGTAATTTGCATATTTATAGGCCTTCATATATTCGAATTTAGCCAACCACTACTATAAAGCTCGGTCACAAAATTGCTTTTATATCTTTAGATATAATTGGACATGAATGTGGGTATATGCTAATCAAATAGGATCAAGTACTGCTTATCTGACACGTGTTACCCATCCCGGCCACCATCTTGATCTGCCATATTGGATTCAAATTTTGGTTTCTCAAATGGAAATAGGTGCATGTGATACATCAACATTAATATAATTTTTTCTCGGAAATTCATTGGTGTAGTTAATTGTAACGTAGATTGTACTGTTTTGAAGGTATTGCATGTTAAATGTCAGGCACTTCACGAAAGTTGAACCAAATAGAAAATTGTGCAATTTCTAGTGTATATATATAATCTTTTAAATGGTTTATTGTGGACGACCAATTCTCTGAAAGTAAATACATACATACACACAGACATAAATACGGAAATGGTAGGTCTTTCTTAAAAACTGGTCCTATCTGGATTTACATTAGACATTCTGACCGTAATAGAATACTTACTTGTTATGGTATAACTTGAAAGAAATAAGAATCACTCACAGAAATATAATAAGATTTTAATACCAATGTTCTGAAGAGTTTATTTATACCTACAGTCAGTGGCGTATTTACGATTTTGTTTGTTGGCTTTTCTAACTTTATTTCAAGAAATGTGAATATTCTGCGAGATATTTCATTTACTCTAAGATGGGAAATAACATTTAGGGGCGCCTTACATCAGGAAGCCCCCTCTTAAATACGCCACTGCCTACAGCTTTTTTGCAGTTAGAAATTGTTGCGATTTGTCAACATCGTTATCATAACTGATATTACCCTAAAATATCTATTCGCGAAGTGCCTGGAAGGGTTTAATATGCAATATTTTCCAAAGGGTACAAGCTACGGTAAAATTATCTACATAAGTGGGTTTCCGAGAAAATCCTCGGAAATCCACTTATGTATCCTAATCCACTTGCAGCTACTCCCATTTAAAAGGCCGAAAGTTAAATCCAAGTTGGCGGCCGGGCTGAGTAACATGTGTCAAAGAATCCGTATTTGATCCATTTTGTTTTGCATATATCCACATTCATATGCATTTATTTTTAACGAAACTAAAAGCCATTTGTGTCCCAGCGTTATAGTAATATATGAATTCCGGATATATGATGGCACATAAATATTCAAATTACCCGTATGGGCCACTAAAATAGCACAATACACATTGGGCCGCTGAGAACTTTGGATTTAAATCAATTTTACACGAATCCCGAGGGGACACTTCGCAAATGTAACTTGTAAGATTAGAGTAACTTACCTTTTCATACTCCTACACTTTGGAGTATGTTAAATATATCATTATCTACTCTCGCACTGTTATATGCAATAGGAACCACTTCTATAATTAAATGTTTGTTTTGTTCCTTCATTAATCGGATTATCTAAAACATGAACAGCATCTATTACTGGTTCTTCTTGCTTTCGTATTTGACATATATTCCCAGTTTTCATTCTTCCAAGTTTTAAAACCTCTAATAAAATATTCACTTAACTATGTGTTCCACTTATTTTCCTATTATTTGTAAAAAATATTTGAATATAATTGTTTGATTTTGATGTTGAACATTAATGTTTGATCATAAATTTTATAGTTTTGAAACGTATGTTCCCAAATCTGAATGCTGAACAAAGTTCGCAGCGAGTTCAGTGTTTTCTCTAGGTGTACCTTTCCCCTCGAAGTTGAAACATCGTACTGCGCAGGATCTAAGATATACCAGGATCAAAAAATAGTTTTCAACTATGGCCTCAACTCACTTTCAGTTCTCTTCATACAAGCTTTTCTATAGGAAAATGTAAAAGAAATCTCACTTTTGGGCTTATAGTTTATCTTTAAAAAGAGGATACTACCAGGTTTTCAAAAAGAATATCATGATTCAATGTATGGCTTACATCCACTATTTTGAACCTGAGACAAAACCGATTTGAAAACAATAGAGAACACACCTAATCTCCTCTCGTAAAATACTAAGTGTGAATGTTCGGAGTAAGGTGATGGCTAAGGTATTATATAACTAAGTGCATTCTTGTGTGATGCAACTGATTCAAGCAAGCGGTGATACTATTGAGGGCAACTAAAACTTTTAAGTAAAAAACAAATGTGATATCGTCGTGAAAGCCTATCTAAAATGGTTCTGATACACCAAAATCACGATAAACTCCATACTGGGAAGAGATAAAATATCTCACCAAATTTAGTACCCTAAAACTTTTTTTTTCTATTTCCTACTTATAATAATAGTAATAAAAGTAATAATAGATTTCGAGTTTAGCACCCTTTCAGCAGTCAGGCTATATGAGAAGTAAACCTCCAACTTAACGTAGGCCCCGAATCACATGAGCTCCGCCGGAAATCGAGCCCGGGTTTCTCACACCAAAGACGCGTATACTAATATATTTGATGTTGAGTTTAGTGTCCCTTTCAGCAGCAAGGCTATATGAGGAGTGAATTTGCAACATAACATAGGCCCCGATCCACATGAGCTCCCGTCTCGAATCGAACACGGGTCTCTCACGCCAAAGAAGCACATAATAATAATAATAATAATAATAATAATAATAATAATAATAATAATAATAATAATAATAATAATAATAGTTGCGTACTGGTAGTGATGATGGAGGTATAGATCTGATAGTGATTTTCTAGATAGAACTCCGTATTTATTTACAGGTTTACGAAAATCTTACGGATCGATAAAAGAACTGATTTGCACTAAGGAAAAATTACATTTGAGATATACAGAAGAGTTTTTACGGCTGTGCATCTTCTTATTTTTGGATAAATTAGAAAGCAGTCCATTTCCTCCTTTGTAATATTTAGCTATACTATAAAAGTGTACGTGAAGAATAACTGAAAAATCAAAAAAAAAAAAAAAAAAAAATAAATAAAAGCATCGAATGGGTTTCAAACCACGTTAACAAATTTTGCATCAACAGAAAAAATAGACTACTTAACACACATGGCTATCGCAACAAATAGAGAATGCTCCTTCAGTTGCATTGATAGAGAACGAACTCCTTAACTACCCTTGTTTTTAAGACGATCTTTGTTTTCTTCGAGAACTGTGTGTGTGTTTTCTTTAAAAAAAAATGAAAAAAGTGTTGCATTTTTGCTAAGGTACTGTTTTGTACTGGAGGTATCATTATTAGAAATAACAAAAGAGGGACTGAGAATTTCAAACAGCAAACTGTGAGCTTTGTTCAGAATTCTTGTTTCTTTTTATTTCTTCCCCTCCTCTAACTCAGAATGCGTTGTTGCCAAACTCACAGTCTTAAGGGACTCAGAAAAAATTGGGCGTGCAATTACATCTTGGAGAAGTGAATTATCTGTCAGGAAAGTAAATGTACGCATATTTTTCGAGTCTGGCATTCTGCGCTCCATACGTGGAGAGTATGAGAATTAAATCAATCAAATATTTCCTGAGGGGCAAAAAGAAAAGTCTCATCTGAATAATGGGACGTTTACACTTGGTCGACTTAGTCGCACGACTAAATCGACTAGCTGCATTTGCCACTAAATCGAAGCAACTAGGCCGAATCAGATCGATGGATGTGTTCAATTATTTCAACCACAGAAAATAGAACGTCTTTCAGTTTAGTTGCCAGTCGATTAGTCGCCTTCGATCAACAAGCGATTAAGTTGAAGTCCCGTTTACACGGCCGATCAAGTTGAAAGTGACGTCAATTCAACTCAATCGAACGCAAACCGACTAAGTGTAAACGCCTCATAAGACATTGCAGACGGGCACAAGCTGTGAATACGAATAGTACATAGTGTAAATAACGGTCGACACCGAAAGAGACAGCCAGAAACAGCTGTTAAACTTAGAAAAAAAGAGTAAAATTGTCGAAGTGGGAACATAAAACACAAATACAACAAATACGCCGACAACCAAACGATCACCGTGCCAGGATCTTGGTGTAGTGGTTAAGGTACTGCCTTACAAAAGTAAAGGTCGCCAGTTCGAATCCTCGGCAAGGACATTTTAAAATGTTTTTGTTAATAATACATACAGCTCATGACAGATGTTAAAAGAGTTTTTCGTAGCAATTATTATTGGTAATGTTTAGTACTAACAATACTTTTTGTCTTTGCGTATTGCTTTTATTCTTGTCTTCATTTCGAAAGAGAAGAATATCCGAACAAATGCCACCAAAATTCCTCATATTTTGAATGTAAACGCCATTTGCAATTAGTAAAGAATAAATATTGACCGTTCCGATGTAGCTGCAAAAAGTAAAAAGAAAAACATGGAAGTGGAGTGTTCGAATTCATACTCATGGTTATTAAAAATACAATTTCTACATGCCTTACACCTCCCGACCACGTTTCTATGTTAGCAAGTAAGAGGTTTGTGTTCAGGTTTGGCTGGTCAATACGTTTTGCAAAGGAGCCCGGTGCGAGAAGGGAGCAAAAAACTTTCTCACTCCCTCTGTGTGTCTATTTAACTATCCATCTGTATATATAAAACGCTATTTGTGAATGCCATAACCACCCTAATTTTCAGCGGATTGAGACGAAACTTGGCACAAACATTAATTGTTGAAGTATGTTGATGAGTTCGTTAACCAGAATAATCAGATGAAAATGTTCGAAATGGCGGCCCTTCAAACTCTTAAAAACTTCCAAGGGAACCAAATTTCGTCCATAAATAGTTATTCACAAAGATTGAATAACTTTTCCTCTTTTACTGAAATATTTGTGTGAAGGGACTTATTGTAATATCGGACCCGATTAATCGCCTAAAGAAGATTCACGCCCTTTGGCAACGTTCAGGCTTTTTTTTTTTTTTTTGCAGGAGGGAGTTATTTTCCTATCGGAACAAGATGATTATAATAATTAGTGATGATATGGAATTACACATTGAAAGTGAAGTAACTTGCGAAACGTGTTATTTTAAAGTATAATATAATAAATGGGCTTTCCCCTAACACAGAGAACTGTAAATCATGTATTTCGAGTTCGGGAGCGTGAATGGCGAGGAGTGTTATTTGATTTGCTTTTTAGTAACACATTGCATTGCAAACATTAGTGGTAAATAAAACAATAATAATAATAATATAAATAATAATAATAATAATAATAATGATAATAATAATAATAATAATAATAATAATAATAATAATAATAATAATAATAATAATAATAATAATAATAATAGATGTTGTTTAAGGCAAGGCAATATCTACCTCAATTCTTCTTCAAACGTAATGATTGTAACACCATATCTCCCTTACAAACAAGATATTAGCAATTTATATCAAGAGAACGGGAAACTGTTGAGTGATGGGAGCAACATTGGACAGTATGCACTCATAGTACTCAGAAAAATAAGCGATTTCAATGCAAAATGAACGAAGAGTCATTGTCATGGGTAGTCATGGTGCCACGGCAGAGCCCTCTTTAGGAAAAATGTCAATAACTTATATCGAGAGAACAGGAGATGATAGTGAGATGAGACCAACGTTGGACAACGTGGACCCGTAAGTCGCAACGAAAAAAATTAGCGGGTGAAGGCGCCAGCCAGCCGTACTTATTTCCACATAATAATATAAAATTATATTGTCGAAATACACACACGATTTAGCTAGTAATATTTCATATTATTATTATTATTATTACTATCGACAGCGTTTTTTCATTACGTGTGCATGTGTGACGTGAAGCCAAAGAGAAGATCCATCATTCGTAGAAAGCATAATAATAGTCAGTTACTTTAACAGTGAACGACAGCGAAAAATACGAAAAGAGTGACTACCTGTAGCTAAAAGAAAGAAGACTTTCTCTTAAATGGGTACAAAATCAAGCCGAGATAGATTCGAATTCGCATGGACGGCGTGAAAAGCTAGTGCTTTGTCCACTTTTTTTAACTGACTCACCGAAAGTGTTTCTGTAACTTACTTATTGCTAATTTTACTTGCTTCAGTAGTTTGACTTGCTTTTTGTAATAACTTATAACGACAGGGACACGAACACAGAAACATCGAGAACAGTTAAAAATCATAGATGTTCTCCCGCCGGGAATCGAACCCGGGACATCACACACCAAAGACGCACGTGCTAGCCACTAGACCAGCGGGGAGGGCACCGCTCACTATCTGTGTCGTTAGATTACGACCACTGTATTGCCAGCTATCACTTCTGTGGGTTGTATACTATGATCACATGTTTCTTCTTTGCTGGAAGATTTAAACCTACATCTATGTAATACATGAGGTTTTTAGATCTACATGCTCTTCATATAATGTAATAAAAGGGTCATAATGGGAATAAGAAAAAGAACATTCCTTGGACAAAACGTTAACAATTGGCATCAGAAATATTTATCTACGAAGCATGCGCAGTAGTATATTTCAGAATAGTTACTATTTAGTTCAGTAAACGAAGAAAGGGGTTTAAGAAAGCAAATATGTCGCGTCAGCGAGATCAACCAGGGTTGAGAGACGCGGAAGCAGATGTGCAGTAATACAACAACTTGGTTAAATTGATAATTGGTTCTTTATTCTGTAGGAGATCGTATCACAACTTTACGGGAGAGCAGAGGAAGACTTACTAACGTAATCATATAGTAAGCATTAGTAACACGATCATATGGACACAAATGGATGTAACTGAGAGTACTACAAGTTGGATTTAACGAAAACCTTTTAGATATTCAGTGGTTTGCAGGGTTGTATAAGACGCAAAAAAGATAAGACATAATACAATTTTTCATACCTCAGCTTCCAGTAGCTAGATACATGCAATTTCTGGTTAGATACTGAAACTGTAGTCGGATTTTAATACATGACGTATTGCAACATACAAAATGCTTCGCATTACTTGTTTGCTTGTGGACAGCAACTAGCATAGTGTTCTGAAAGTTTGTGTATAAACTGGGGATAGCAAATTCCGGAATTATTACTTTTCAGACTCCCGAAAGTAAAACCGGATAAATTCCGGAATTCGGAAAATCAGAATTTTAGAATAATTCCGGAATTCGAAAAAAACGGAAATTACAAATTTCTGATTTCGTTAACATTCCGGAATTAGGAAAAATCCGGTTTTTTTTGAAATCCGGAGTTTTTCTCAATTCCGGATTTTTGTAAATTCCGGATTCTTCCCGTGTTCCGAAATTCTTCTGAATTCCGGAGTTTAACTGAATTCCATAATTTTCCGAAATCCGGAAAGTGAAAGTTCCGCTTCCGAATAATTAATTTATTTTGGTTAATATGAATCGTGGCGGAAATAAATCTTTGACCAGGTAATGGCTACTGCTTTAAAAGAAATGGGGAGTGGCAATAATCAATCTGTCAAATTTGTAGTTTCGTGTGGAGAAAAAAACAAACTTTTGACCCAACGGTTTAAGAAAAACTCAAGTTATTAATGTAAACTTTGCCGACATCGTAAAGGAAATACGAAAGACATTTTGAATCGAAGAAATATAACATACAAGTTTGCAAGCTGAGACAAAGAAACCTAACATAACCAGACTAAAAACGAATCGTTTACCGCGTAGCGATCGCGGTTCAGTGGTCAAGGTGCTTGTGCGAATGCACGTAGCAATTATTACTTTTTTTTACTTTAGGATTTTTGATGGCGATTCATCGGCGATAACATATGTTTTATTATATTCAGATATTTGAATACTCGGGTGTTTCAATACTTGAACTATCAAATCTTCAGGAATAATAATAGTAATAATAATAAACGAATAATAATTATTATTATCTCGTAGAAGATTAAACGCTAGGAGCTAATTATCGCTCAGGTCATACCATTACAAGCAGAGGCGTGACATTTGGAAATAATATTTCGGTTTGTTTTAACGTTGCTCACGAGAAGAGGAGTTTCTCATCTCGTTTCTAGAACAAATAAAATAGCATGAGAATCAAAATTTTACATTCGAGACAGGTCAAGGGTAACTCGAAATTTTCGTCTCTCTTTCGATATGAGAATCGAGACGAGACGAAAAGTATCGTAAACGTTACCCGTCTTGTTTCGATTCTCGAAATAGTGTATGTTCATTAGGGTGCAGTGGTCCAGAAACCCTGAAAATGTGGCCAAAATAGGAAGATGTGGTTCCATGTCCATGAAACTTGACAGATAAAGGTTTGTGAGGTCGCTGAGTACGATTCTGATATCCAAATTAAAAACTTCAAAATGGCGGATCCAATATGGCGGACATAAAAAAATCAAGCCATGGAGCTAAAATTGGGTAAATAAAGGTTTTGGGGGTCGCTGAATACGAATCTGATATCCAAATGAAAAAATGCAAAATTGCGGATCCAATATGGCGGATGCAATATGGCGTATTGTGGAAACAAATAAAACATGTAGTCACCAAATTTGTATAATAGCATGCAATATATATATATATATTTACATCAGCTAATGCTTCTGGCAACAAATACTATTCGAAGCTTTCTTGCACCCACTGGAAAACGTGAAGTATATTAATATTTATTTGCATATATTGTTATTGTAGACTGTTCCCATAATGCCCACAGACTTCGATTTTACAAAATTTGAGAAATAAATTTCACTTTTTATTTAGTGGTCAATTTGAAGGCATTTTGTTATACTACCATTAAGAAACCCATATACATCATATTACGAATCAATCATTATGGAACAATCTCATGTGTGACACGCAGCAGTGGTACCAATCTTTGAAAGTTTCATTTACAACTTTTTTCTTTTTTCTTTTTTAACTAATTTTGTGAGTAATGGTGCATTCAGTATAAAGGTACAACAAGATATTCTCTTTCTCTCTCTCTGTCCCTGTGTGTGTGTGTGTGTGTGTGTGTGTGTGTGTTTGTTTGTTTCTAGTTTCCGGCGTAAGCGTGTGGATACTACCAGGTATACTTTCGTGTGTACAAATGCTACTGTGTGTGTGTGTGGCGCGGGTATATGAACTATTAATTGGGATCGCGTAGTGGAACTTATCAATATTAGTACGTACATACAAACGGCTGTTACTTCACACGATAACTTTGGACGAATGCGAATTTTTAAATTCTGCTTTTTGCAATAAATAAGTAGAGTGATTACTCTCGAGGGAGTTCCCCTAAATGGTAGCCCCTAACATGTCCAATTAAATCACAAATTGCCGCAATCGTTTGTACATTGTTTGTACAGAAATGTACAGGCCAAATTTTCGTTTGTACACTATTAGGGGCGCCGCCAGAACGAAAACAAATTGGGGCTGTTTAACTGGTACCCCCCCCAACATGTTCTATTCAATCACTTAATTATCGCAATCGTTTGTACTTCGTTTGTACAGAAATGTGCACCCGAAATTTTCGTTTGTACATAATTAAGGGCGCCGCCAGAACAGAAAAAATGGGGGCTGTCTAAGTTGTAGCCCCCCCCAAAACCAATTCAATCACAAGTTGTCGCATTCGTTTGTGCATCGTTTGTACAGAAATGTGCAGGCGAAATGTTTGTTTGAACAAACTTAGGGACGCCAACAGAACGAAAACAAAGTGGGGAGCTGTCTGAGTGGTAGCTCCCCCCACGATGTCCAATTGAATCACAAAGTATCGCAATCGTTTGTACATTGTTTGTACAGAAATGTGCAGGCCAAATTTTCGTTTGTACACTATTAGGGGCGACGCCAGAACGAAAACAAATTGGGGGCTGTCTAGCTGGTAGCCCCCCACCAACATGTCCTATTCAATCACAAATTATAGCAATCGTTTGTACTTCGTTTGTACAGAAACGTGCAGGCGAAATTTTTGTTTGTACACAATTAGGGGCGCCGCCAGAACAGAAAAAAATGGGGGCTGTCTAAGTAGTAGCCCCCCCACCATGTCCAATTGAATCACAAATTGCCGCAATTGTTTGTACTTCATTTGTTCAGAAATGTGCAAGCGAAATGTATGTTCGCACGCAATTAGGGGCGCCGCCAGAACGAAAAAAATTGGGGGCTGTCTAAGTGGGAGCCCCCGACCATGTCCTATTCAATCACAAATTGCCGCAATCGTTTGTACTTCGTTTGTACAGAAATATGCACGCGAAATTTTCGTTTGTACATAATTAAGGGCGCCGCCAGAACAGAAAAAAATGGGGGCTGTCTAAGTGGTAGCCCCCCCACCATGTCCAATTCAATCACAAGTTGTCGCATTCTTTTGTGCATCGTTTGTACAGAAATGTGCAGGCGAAATGTTTGTTTGAACAAACTTAGGGGCACCGCCAGAACGAAAACAAAGTGGGGGCTGTCTAAGTGGTAGCCCCCTCCCCACATCATATCCAATTGAATCACAAATTGTCACAATCGTTTGTACTTCGTTTGTACAGAAATGTGCAGGCAAAATGTATGTTCGTACACAATTAGAGGCGCCGCTAGAACGAAAACAAAGTGGGGGACTGTCTAACTGGTAGCCCCCCACCAACATCTTCTATTCTATCACAAATTATCGCAATCGTTTCTACTTCGTGTGTACAGAAATGTGCAGGCAAAAGTTTCGTTTGTACACAATTAGGGGCGCCGCCAGAATAGAAAAAAGGGGGCTGTCTAAGTGGTAGCCCCCCCACCATGTCCAATTCAATCACAAATTATCGCAATTTTGTACTTCGTTTGTACAGAAACGGACAGGCGAAACGTTTGTTTGTTCACAATTAGGGGCGCCGCCAGAACGAAAACAAAGTGGTGGCTGTCTAAATGGTAGCCCCCGACCATGTCCAATTCAATCAGAAATAGTCGCATTCGTTTGTACGTCGTTTGTACATAAATGTGCAGGCGAAATGTTTGTTTGTACACAATTAGGGACGCCGCCAGAACGAAAACAAAGTAGGGTGCTTTCTAAGTAATACCTCCCCACCATGTCCAATTGAATCACAAATTGTCGGAATCGTTTGTATTTCTTTTGTACAGAAACGAGCAGGCGAAATGTTTGTTTGTACACAATTAGGGGCGCCGCCAGAACGAAAACTAAATGGGGCTGTCTAAGTGGTAGCCCCCGACCATGTCCAATTCAATCACAAATTGTCGCAATCGTTTGTACGTCGTTTTTACAGAAATGTTCAGGCAAAATTTTCGTTTGTACACAATTAGGGGCGCCGCCAGAACGAAAACAAACTGGGGGCTCTCTAAGTGGTAGCTTCCCACCAACATGTCCAATTGAATCACAAATTTTCGTAATCGTTTGTACATCGTTTGTACAGAAATATGCATGCGTAATTTTCGTTTGTACACAATTAATGGCGCCGCCAGAACGAAAACAAAGTGGGGCTGTCTAAATGGTAGCCCCCACCATATCCAATTCAATCACAAATTATATCAATCGCTTGTACATCATTTGCACAGAAATGTGCAGGCGAAATTTTCGTTTGTACTCTATTAGGGGCGCCGCCAGAACGAAAACAATGTGAGGGTTTGTATAAATGGTAGAAGCATTAAAAAAATGTGTCACATTTATGGAGTATTTTTCTAACAGGACTTTGTTCACACTATTGTGTGGTTTGGTTTGTTCACACTATCGTGTGATTCACTATATTGATCTTATCCTAACGATGATGGAATTAAATGTTTTTTTTATATATATTTATATTTATACTTACAATCATTATTGCTGAGTTAGTTTTTCACTCCTCGGCTCTTATTATTAAACTTATTCATTATTTCTTACGTGAACTGAATCCTTATGAGAAAAATGTCTTTTTTTTCTTTCTATCTTGCGCAGAAACCGCTATTCCTATCTCGTACAGGAAATTGATAAGTGGAAGATATAACAAATTCACAAAGTAGACTGTTAAAGGGAAAATTATAACACAGTATTTTGTTTTATTTGATCATCTTCATTAAACTCATTTTGCAGAAACTATAGAATGCATGGTGAAGTATTTTGGTGCATTCAGCATTCCTATTTACGAGTAGAGTTGCTAACTGGCCGGTATTTGCTGTAATTTTGATTAAGGCCGGTAACCGGTACAAACTTCTTATTAGACCCCTTCTGACCGGTATTTTGGAATCTGCAATCCAGAATATAACATTGAACATCGAAATTTTTCAACAGTGCCTTTACAAACACAAATTTCCGTTGTATTATACATTATCGATATTTTTTAACGTATGGCAGTTTTTTTTTATTTATTTAACATAACAAATTTGATAACACTTATATTTTATTGTAAAAGAATTTTATTCATTTATTGAGAGTAGAAAATGACTTTTTAAAGCAATTTCCTTTGTTTGAAGTGAAGTTTATAGAATAAATTTCATTTTATGAATCAACTATTGTTACATAAAGATTAATATCCAGTATTATTCATCTGTTTCGATAATTTTAAACAAGTGGCAATTGCTGGTAAATACAATAACGATCAATACAGTCTTCAGTTTCTCATTTGTACAGATAATTTTGAGGGTGTGCCGGTAATTTTGTTTTCCTGAGTTGGCAACCTATTTACGAGGTTTTGTTTCAACTCTGCTACGTAGTGGCTCCGTACTGACACTCCGCATGCAAATAAGTATGTAAGGCTACCATACGCCCCGGTTTCTTAAAATTTGTCCCGGTGTGCAGAAATTTTCCTTCTTGTCCTGTTTTTTTCTTTATTATTATTATTAATTACATATCAAAATTTCTGAAAAGATAATAAAATCGACTTATTCCTTTTGCTTTCAATTCCGACAATACTATAGGAACAATTTCATTCTAATCTTTATTATTATTGCAATCGCTTTTTCCCCGGATATAATGTTTAAATCCTCCTAAGTAGCACTCTTATCACTAAAAGTAAGAATGTATACCCCGAGGTGGCAACAAATTCTTGTGACGTTGCAGACCAGCCCCGAAAACACTTTTTTTTTCTGCTTCAGAAAAACAATTATGCAAATTGCTTTCTTTTAGTTCGCATTTTAGGTTAACAAAAATAAATCAGCCTATTGAAATTTTGAAACAACTTCATAAATCTGGATATTTTTCTTTATAGACATGTAGAGCATGTAAAGGTGGTATGCGTAATAATATTGAAAATATAATTTTTGCCTAAATATTGTATGTTCACTGATTGCGTTTATATTGTATAACAGCTTCTAGCTTCTATAATAATTTTTAGCACTGTTGATTAAGTATGGACAGTGGCGTATTTACGATTTTGTTTCGGGAGGGGCTTTGCTAACTTCCGGGGGTGCTTTTCCTGAAAATATGAAAATTTTGCAAGATATTTCATATACTTTACTATAGTAAGTAAGATTTCGGTGGGGGGCTTGAGCCCGGAAGCCCTCCCCCTAAATACGCCATTGAGTATGGACTATATTAATACATTATTTTAAGTTGTATAACTAGTGCGATACTGTAGTAAAATTCGAAAGATAAAATTAATACAAAATGCAATATTTACTACTAATTTGTAAGATGTCCCGTTTTTTCTGTTTTCAAAAAGTATGGTAGCCTTAAAGTATGCTAAACCATACAAAATAAATTGTACTGTAAATAGTACCCCTCTGAAAATGCTCTCAAACGGGTCGGGTTACGGGTCGGGTTGTCGGGTCGGGTCAGTCGGGTTAGCTCGTGTCGGGTCACTCGGGTCGGGTCGTCACATTCTTCACTTATTTTCTATACGGAATACTATAAAGAGCTTTGTTGTGGAATTCAATTCGAAGTTGGTGAATGAATGATAAATGTGACTAATTGAAGGTGAAATAGTAATAAAATTTTAATTTTACCCTATATTAACTAATTGGTATTGTAATTGTAATTAATATTACTACTGACTTTTTTCCTTTCTGCGTTTCTATGTCAAGTTAAATGTCACATTAAGTGAAATTGAAAGGAAATATCTAGTTAACGTCCCACGTTATGCACCAACGCTAAGAGAGACAGTGATGATGAGAAATAATTGAAGTGGTTGAATGAAGAAAGTGGGAGGAAATGGGAGAACACCGAGAAAACCCATGCACATGGGGTTTGTCCACCAGAAAACTTACTTGGTACGAGCTGGAATCAATACCCATGGACCTTCGGGTCAAACATCTGCCTTTGGGCAGGACACATTATTATTATTATTATTATTATTATTATTATTATTATTATTATTATTATTATTATTATTATTATTATTATTATTATAACTTTAAAAGTGCCCAAGAAAGTTCCGCCGCCTTTTCACCAACACCTTCGAACATTGGTATGTAACCTAAGACGTACCTGGAATATCAAAAATCGTCTCCATCAGCCTCGACGACCTTCTGAAAACGTTCTGGAAGGCCATGGATTCCATCGCAGTCGAACTTGGTGGGACGTGAAGTGAAGAAGGTATCAAGTGCATATTGAACCTCTACTAGCTGTTTGAATTGGCGTTCTCTAAGTTGATTGTCCAAGGAATGGAACAGGTGATAATCGGACGGTACAATGTCCGTGGAGTATGGCGGATCCAATAGTGTTTTCCATCCAAGGCGTAGAATGATGTACTGGGTCATTTTAGCCACGTGGGGCTTAGCGTTGCCTTGTAACAAGAGGACCCCTTTGCGATTCAGAACTGCTGGATCCAGACAGTACACAGTGACAGTACACAGTTGCATTGATGATCTGACCAGCTGGTAGCAGTTCCCGATGGACGATGCCTCGAGCAGTCCACAAAATGCACAGGAGAACCTTATTCTGGCGTAGTGCTGGCTTGGGCTGTTTTTGAACCGGTTCATGGGATGCTAACCAACAATGACGGCGCCGTGGAGCTTCGTACAGGACCCACTTCCCATCACATGTCAACACCCTGTTCAGAAATTGCTCCTTCCTCAGACGAGACACCAAAGAAACACAGGTGTCTGCTCGCGTTGCTTTCTGGCTCCAAGTCAAATCATGTAGGACCTATCAACCCAACTTGCAGTGCTTCCCAAGTTGATGGTGGTGGTGCCGAATGGTTTCTCCACTTACACTGAAAGGTAGTACCAGTTCCTCACATGTCTGTCTTCGCCTCAATTGCTGCCCGAAGATCTTTATTTTGAACATCTGTTTGTCTTCCGGCACGTGGTGCGTCTTCGAGTGTTTCGTCACCGTCCTTAAACCGTCATACCACTGCACTCTCCGCGTAGTCACGACACCCTCACCAAAGGCCTGTCATATCTTCCGCTCCGCGGAGCAGCAATTTGAACTCGTACAGCAAACAAGCCCTTATGACGCTCTGTGAAGGCCCCATGTTCACTCAGTCCTTACGCACGTTCACGGTGTATCTGAACAGCCACAACCAAGTAGTATGTTGGATATACTTACTAGTGTTGCTCACGAGACCTGGTTTGGGGCATTCTCGTTTCGAAAATGTGTCGTGAAGGTAGTCTCGTCTGGAAAAGTGCATATGTTTCTATTGAAAGAGCTCTGTCTCATCTCGTACCCTTTCATGAAAATTCTGTCTCGTCTCGTCTCGTCCAACAACTGACCTTCACCTTATATCCATTCGCATTCAACTCACGGTGTGAGGGCCAATTGAACACAGACCTCCACAAAGAGACAGAACTTTCTTGGTCACCTTCAGATTATTATTATTATTATTATTATTATTATTATTATTATTATTATTATTATTATTATTATTATTATTATTGCTGGGGTAGTGATTTGACTTTCTCCGCAATAAAATACTTGCTAATTTTATATAACGTTGCAAATATCTTCTAGATAAATTAATCAAGAAAAAATAAAAGGTAATTCCCTACAGAATGATATTTCAGTGCAATTAGTTCCTTATGATTCTATCAGACAGCAACGCTGTTTTTAAATAGAAAAATCGGAATGTTAACGTGATGAAATTGTTTGTTACACAGCAAAAAATATTAAAAGAAGTTCTATATACATTCCTTACTAGAAAATAATGTTGTCTTCAGAACTTTTATTCTTTTAGCCTTCAGAACTTGTCTTCAGAACTCAGTCAAATTTTATTTTGACTTTTGAACTTGATTGCCTAAATTTTAACCTTGAAAATTTGGATGTGGAGTAAAATAAAGAAGGTTAGCAGGGTAGAGAGGAAAACGAATAAGGAAATGCTGAAAAAATGCAAGAGACGAGAGCAATATTAGACGATATAAGGAAGCGAAAAATGGACGGATCACAAGTTTTGATCTTGCTAAGGGATTGCATTCTGAGGGATGTAGTAAAGGGGGTGATATCAGGAGAGCGAGAGTGTGTAAGAAGGTTGGAATTGATAGATTGTAATAAGGAGGGTGGTACTTTATGTTGGGTTGCGAGGCAGATATTAGCGGGAAATCGCAAAAATGGAAGCTTCTTACCTAATTCACGGAAACTGGCCTGTTTATTAATGGGAGAACACTGAGGAGGATGAGGAGGATAATTATACTACAAGTAAAAAAAGCCGAAACAATGGTTTATGCATAAGAATTGGTCAGCATTTTTTTTCTGGTGGCAGTTTTGTAAAGTTCTAGCTCTCTCAAACTGGTTAGATTGTAAGGTCAAGTCACTCGGGTCGGTTGTCGGGTTAAGCCACCTCGGGTTGGTTCACTCGGGTCACTTTGGGTCGGGCCAATCGGGTCAGCTCGGGTCGGGTCAGTCAATTTGGGTCACGGGTGGGGTCGGGTCGGTCTTCAACACATATAAGTTCCACGAAAATTACAATATACCACGGTTTATACCTCATTGGACTTCCAATAAAACGTTTTCAATGATGTGTACACCATGTCACCATTTTTGTATGAGGGAATGTCTAGAGGGATTTTGTGGGAATTTGATGGAGTGTAGGTTCCTGTGTGTGTGTGTGTGTGTGTGTGTGTGTGTGTGTGCGTTGACGAAAATGAGTTTGTGGGGAGCTTTTGAAGAATACACACCTTGCGAGTGGGGAACGGTTTTTCCATGCGGGGAACAAAGTCGGATCCCCGGAAGAAAAAATAGTTTTAACCGTCTCATAAGGGCCAAAATATGCTAGAAAACGTTTTTTTAGCGACTTCTGAAAAGTTCCCCAACGTTCCCCAAGTAAAGGGTTCTATACCCGTAAACTTTACACAATGTGTGTAAAATAGTTCTAATTTTCTTCAATAGATGGCAGCACAATCGGTTCCGTGTGTAAGCGACTTCCCGCTCTCGAATGAGTGTATGATGATTTTCGAGTTGTTGGATTTCCGTGCAATGTTGCCAACTCTTCCAGCGTTGTTCCTCTGAAGCAAAGGTGTGTGTTTCGAGGATTTACGATGGTATTTACTAGAAAAAAGTCTCATATTGAAGAAGGACGTATACATTACTTATTTAACCGTTTTATATGGTATATGTGGATTTATGGTATATTTTATACTATGGCGTAGTATCGTCTTTGACCGTTTATTTAGGTTCTATAACAGGTATTTAAGCCGGATTTTTTTTATTGGTCAAGCCAAGAATAGAACAAAGAACACCTCAGATGTGTTTTGGAAGCTGGTGGTCAAATTGGCGGCGCCAAGTGGGGCGGGGGGACGTGACTTTTTTCTTTCTTAAGGAAAAATTCAAACATTTTTCACGTCTTTATTTTTCAAGATATCAGATTGAAACTTTGCATACGGATTATGTGTACCTTTGGCTATTTCTACATTTTTTAGATCTATACGTCAAACTGGGCCGGGCCCCAGGGGGTGATTTTTTCAGAAAAGTTTCCTGTTTTTAATGATTATTCCATGTGAGTGGTGCAGTTGGAAAGGGGTGGTTAGACTGAAGAAAATATAAATGACGGAGTACACTTTTGAAGTGTATATATATATATATATATATATATATATATATATATATATATATATATATATATATATATATATATATTATATATATATAGGGAGTTTCAGATAAAACTTCCAGTGCCTATAAATCAGAAATGGCTGGGAATAAAAAGACGAAACAAAAACTGAGATAGCAAAAGGTCTTAGAGCACATCACATGGTGTTGTTGTGGTGGCCCCCAGGGCCCTCCTTGAAGGGGCCCAGGGGCAAATTTCAAATTTTCAAATAGGAACATGTATTGAATCATACCTCATTCGGTGGTCCTTGAAAAACGAAACAACTTTTGTACGAAACAATTTTCAATTTGGGCCACCGTTTTCAAAATGGACGCAAAAATGTCCTGTGTCAGATAAAACGTCCAGTGCTTATAAATCAATAACGGCTGAGCATAAAAAGATGAAACAAAAACTGAGATAGGAAAATGTCATAGAAGACATCACACAGTGCTGTTGTGGTGGCCCCCAGGGCCCTTCGTGAAGGGGGCCCAGGGGTAAATTTCAAAGTTTCAAATAGGAAGATGTATTGAATCATACCTCATTTGGTGGTCCTTGAAAAACGAAACAACTTTTGTACGAAACAGTTTTCAATTTGGGCCACCGTTTTCAAAATGGACGCAAAAATGTGTCCTGTATCAGATAAAACGTCCAGTGCTTATAAATCAAAAACGGCTGAGCATAAAAAGATGAAACAAAAACTGAGATAGGAAAATGTCATAGAAGACATCACACAGTGCTGTTGTTGTGGCCCCCAGGGCCCTCCGTGAAGGTGGCCCAGGGGCAAATTTCAAAGTTTCAAACAGGAAGATGTATTGAATCATACCTCATTTGGTGGTCCTTGAAAAACGAAACAACTTTTTTACGAAACAGTTTTCAATTTGGGCCACCGTTTTCAAAATGGACGCAAAAATGTGTCCTGTATCAGATAAAACGTTCAGTGCTTATAAATCAAAAACGGCTGAGAATAAAAAGATGAAACAAAAACTGAGATAGGAAAATGTCATAGAACACATCACATGGTGCTGTTGTGGTGGTACTCAGAGCCCTCGTTGAAGGGGGCCCAGGGACCAACTTCCAAATTTTTAAATAGAATCATGTATTGAATCATACCTCATTCGCTGGTCCTTGAAAAACGAAACAACTTTTGTAGAAAATAATTTTCAATTTGGGCCATCGTTTTCAAAATGGCTGCAAAAAGTGGGTCCTGTATAAGGTAAAAAAAGTCAAAAACGACTAAGAATAAAAACCGTTTTCTTTTTCAAAATGAATATAAAATGTTGGTCCAGTATCAGATAAAGCGTCCAGTTCTTATAAATCAGAAACGGTTCAGAAGAGAAAGATAAAAAAAAACTGAGATAGGAAAATGACATAGGGCACTTAACATGTTGTTGTGGTGACCCCCAGGGCCCTCCTTGAATTTGTCGCAGGGACCAACTTCAAATTTTCAAATGCGAACATGTATTGTATCATAACTCATTTGGTAGTCCTTGAAAAACGAAACAACTTTTATAGGAAAAGATTTTCGATTTGAGCCACCGTTTTCAAAATGGCCGCAAAACTGGGGATAAAACGCCCAACGCTCATAAATCCGATCTTAGTTTTTGTTTCATCTTTTATTCTCAGCCGTTTCTGATTTATATACACTAAATGTTTTATCTGATACAGGACTCACTTTTTGCGTCTATTTTGAAAACGGAAGCCCTAATCGAGAATTGTTTCCTACAAAAGCTGTTTCGTTTTTAAGAACTACCGAATGAGGTTTGATTCAATACATGTTCCCATTTGAAAATTTGAAGTTCCCCCTGGACCCCCTGTATCAGATAACGTGTAAAGCGCAAAAATGCAACTTGCTCTCTCTTCGTATTACCAATCTAAACCACTCAATCGTTCCGATCTCAATAAACCCTGCCTGACAGGAAAAACATTCTGCAAGAAACGTATCTTGTTCAGTTTTTCAACCATGAAGTAAACTACATACATTTTCTTTTACAATGGTCTGGTCTCTACAATCCTTCCCCGAAATGTGAAACATGTTGCGCCTTTAAGGGAGCAGTAGCTGTTTGAGTGAAAGCGTAAAATTTACCTCAAAAAGCGGAAATCCTAAAAGGGTTGGAGTCTTTTATTATGTATAAGGACATCTTCCCATTTTCGATGCACACTATAATATAGTAAGACGACATTTACATTACTTCAATTAACATTATTTGTTTTAGTGTGACCATGTGAGCTATTTTACAACAACATAAATTTGTAAAATTTACGGAAGAAATGTGTATGTTGTCCTATTTTACGACCACATAAGTACGTTCATGAAATATTAACTTCTTTTAGCATCAAATGAACTGTTACAGCGTCTGTGTTAGAAAGTGTTTCTTTGGGGAAATTTCATTGAAATTGTACGTTTCGTTTCAGATCAAGATCATTGAACAATATAGTCTAATAGTTCTATATACGCATATGGTGCTTTGGGGTGCATTTACAGTTTTAAGACACTTTTCTCTATTTTTGAGTGTCATTCCCACACTCTGAGCGTCATGCCAACTAAGGCCTAACTTAGAGTTACGCATCATTTATAGTGTCATTATTCATTTTTGCGACCCCGAAGACTATTAATTCGACACTAATATCGTTCATATACCTTCCCCCTCTGACTTTCGTTGACTACCTCCACCCCTTAGTAGGGATTGTTTCAGCGTCTCGCCCCCACAACTACGGAGGAATTTCAACCAACTTAAATATACTTATAAATTACCATATGAAAAACAACTATGCGGTTGATTTTTTTCCGAGAGAAATTCGGCAACTACTTTTTCAGTATCAATTTGGTAGCTATTTTCGCTTTACATGCTGAAGACGGTCAAAGAGCCAAACTTCATCTGGACTATTGTACTATGAATATAGGTTTCAATGGAATTTAGTTGAATAAATGCTCGCTTAGATGTTGCTCTCGTCACAGAAATGTGAGATATGGTTATAAAAGAGTAATAGTCTAAACAAATACGGAACACTACTAGCAATGACAGTTATCTAAGATTAAAATTTTAGATAATTCAATCTAAGTTGAAAATTCATTCAATCTTTTCCTTCATTAGTGTTCGAAAATTTAAAGTTGTTGCAAAAGAGGTGATACATCATTTGAGTAGACTTCACAGCCTATAGGTTCTTTCACTACTTCTTGTTCATCTGAAGCTAAAGTAGTGTGCATTTTAGACAATGAGGAAAAAGTGTGAAATTATATAAAAACCTGCAGAGTGGATTTACGAAACTTAAATAGGGCCTCTCTTTCCTTGGAGCTACCCCACCTTTCGCCGTCCATGCGCATGATGGCATTTCCCCTTTTTAGGAATATTTTCTAAGGCAGTAAGGGTTTCTTTTTTGCTGTAGGAATTGAGTTGTATTTGTTGTATAGATTCCGAAAATCTATCGCGTTTTCCAAGAGAAAAAGAACCAAACAGTTATTGCTTATACGCATAATGGTGTCACTTGGATGCAGATTTATAACTTACAAAATGTTATGGTTACGTCATGGCTTGTTAGATAAAAGGTTAGATAAGGAGGTTCCTACGCTGGTGGTCCTGACCTCGAAACTTGGCCGTTCTTGTTACTATTTTCTTCTGGCTACACTTAATTTGTGCATTCCAGACCTTCGGGTTTGAATTAAGTTTAAAAGCAGCTAGTTAGTTAAATATAGCCAAAGTTATTTTCAAATATGAGACTACTATTGCATGTTTTTTCTTTAATTTACGTTTCAACTTTGATATAAAATCTTGAAATCTTAATTTTACTCATCTTCCGGTGTCAAACAGTGATGAACATTTTTACAACGACGCCAGTCGAGTTAAAATACTATATTCCATTGTTACTCGTATATACCTAGGTACTTATTTATTTGTTTACTTATTTTGGAATTGTTTAACTAAAACGTATGGCGGACTGTACAATGTATCATGTGACAGAGCTACGTAGGCAGACATAGCAGGAGACGTAATGCAAATCTCCCTGGTGATAAAAAAGTACGGCAATTCTTCGCAAGATTTGAACCACTGCTTCAACTAATATTTGTTTACATAGTAAGCGTAATACCACTCTGCCATAATGTCTCACAAATTAGTCTGCTTATTAGTGCAGAACTCATTGAGACGTACATTTACAGGTGTCGCGTAAAGTATTTGATAAATCTTTGCTAATAAGTGGGTCGAATTAGGTACCCTTCGAGACGGCTGATCCTGTTGTGGGCGAGCGTTTATTAATAGTATGTATAGTTTCCTTAGGACTCCATCATAGCTGCCGTACGCTGTAGCATTGAATCCGCCAGGCGAGAGATATAGCGTTGTGTACAAAAGATTGACCACACATCTTCAACACGTTCCCATAACTCGTCGTATCTTCGTGGAGGATTGTTTAATCACGTTTCCCGCAATGGTCGGGCAACAGAGGCCTATACATTTTCAATAGATATCAGATCTGCTCCACGAGGAACCCAGTCAATTGTTTCGACATCAGGTTGCCTCCGCAACCATGTCCAAATCACATTTGTATTAAGTATCAATGTATTATCCTGTTGTAAGTATGATATGCCGTCACCTACATGAGATTTTATTCCGGAAGCTTTTCTTCCAGATTTTTCGAATCCTTGTGGATAGGGATGCACACGAGATGAATCGAGACAGGATTTTCCTGACAAAATTCGAGTCGAGACACGGCTCTTCCAATAGAGAAATATACATTTTTCGAGTCGAGACATAACTTTTACAGCGCATTTTCGAGACGAGACAGTCACAAATCTTGTCTCATGAGCATCCCTACTTGTGGACGTTCAGATGACAAGGAATCTTGTAGATTCCACTGAAATTTGAAGTCTTGCATATCCACCAGCAGCAGTGGATTGTTACAGTACTTTTTTGACCTGAACGGCAAACGCATTCAGAGGCATAATTTTTTCCATGTGGGCGGTAAATACACTTGTCCCGATGTTTGCACTGGAAAGTATTTTCCACCTGTATAAACGATCTCGTTCAACACAGTGCAATATTTACCTGCCCATATTACAGACGTCAAGCATGTGGTCGTCTGTTAACCGCTCCTTAACAGCAGCCCTGTATGTCATCAAACTAAATAACAGTCGGACAGGTTGTCAGTCTGTCGGATAATTGTAGGATTGCCTGGGAAATTGGTTTCCTCTCGCAACTTTCGAGCAGACATGAAAGGCTTCTCACAGCATTGGGCAGTTAACCTTTGGTTGTTTTCGGCAAAGAAAACTTTTTGAGCCCAGTTCCTCTTTTAGTCTTACATCTCATGTTTCCTCATATCTCCTCCTCAAACTCCGTGCTGTTGCAAGGTTAACGCCATATCACGCGCCTGCTTCACTTCACTTCATGCCCATATGGTCTACTAAAGCAATTATCCTGCTTTTAACAGAAACTTGGTAATGAGCTATTTTCATACCAGTAGGAAAATGATAGCTTTACTTAGGTGTTTGAACGGAAGGTAATTCATGTGACGTCACACAATAAGGCGGGGTTTCCTCCCATTGTTGTATATCATATCCTACACCCTCTGCTGGATGTTTATGAATTTTAAGAAATCTACTGTCGTGATTGACAGTTTCCATAGATTTCACAAGGACCATCTTCTTAGCTTGTAGTCTTTGTAGAAGGGAAAGAATGTAAATAAAGGCGTTTGTAAAGCTATAGCAACGTTTTGTAACATTTTTAAATTCAGGTTCTAAAAAGGCATTTCAGAACAAACGAATGAAAAAGACGGTTTTTAGAGCTATGAAACTTGAAAACCTAGTTCCTGTTTGTTCCGTCTGAATGGAAAGTGTATATTACGTCATACACTACCTTAGACAAGGTAAATGAAATGAAATCTTCCAGCTTTACGTCCTACGTTATGACGGCTAGGCTAAATAATACGGTGATGATGAGAAATGAATGAAATCGTGGAATGAATAGTGGGAGGAAATGGGACAACCCATGAACATGGTGTTTGTCCACAACGAAGCCTCATTTTGTGCGAGCTGGGATCGAACCAGGGACTCCACGCACCAGAGTTGAACGCTCTACCACTGAGCCATTGTGCCCAATTTAGACAAGGAGAAGTGAGGGAGTGGATAAGTTGGATTCAATGCCAAACCAAGTAGACGATCGAGATGTGTGTTTCTGAATGCATAAGCTAGCCGGGTAAGAGCTTGTAATTAATTTGGGTTTAAAATTTTTGTAACGATTTTTAAGCAGCTATTAGTAAATATAAACAGACCTGACGAAAAATATCAATAAAATAAAGCCGTTGAAAACTCAATTTATTTCAAAGGAAACAGAACACTTCTCATGTAAATCAATGGACTCAAGAAGAAAAATCGTGGGGATATTCAAGACCCTTAATAATTTGTTCTTTGTTGTTGATCCTTGGTTAAGGAATTATTGATATCGACTATGTATGTTGTCCTTTAGTGCCAAATCTTAATCGAAGGTTTATTATTATTATTATTATTATTATTATTATTATTATTATTATTATTATTATTATTATTATTATTATTATTATTATTATTATTATTAACTACTTGTAACAGCACATGCATTTTCCTTACAGGCTGTACTGGTCACAATATTATGTAACGACTTTGTCTATCGTCGGTCCGTGCTGCAAGTTGATTTCATACTTAAGATGGCTGGTGCGGTCTGGCACGTTATTTCATTTCGTATGGCTCAGATACAAGTTGATTTGAGTCCGAATTTTAAATTTTTCTCTACTAGTTTTAACTGCAGATAATAGCGATACGCCATCTCCCTTGTTCATTCCGTATAGGTTTTGGCAAAATTTTAGATTGGCAACGCGGTATGCCGATAATCACTATCCAAAAAGCAAGTTTTTCGTTGTATCTAAGCAAACCAGTACGGAATGAGGCCTTCTTTCAATATTTGGTAATGATATATTTAAGCAATATGATAAACGCTTCGGGTTCTATAGAGTCGTGTTGAAGTATGATTAGCGTCATATTAAAGGCTGACTACTAAAGGAAACATATGTTCTTTGAACTCTTTAGTATGGAACCAATCTTGCGTCAGAACTTTGCATAAGGCATTTCACGTTTAAATTTTCTTTTTATATATATATTTGCAGTTGTTCTTCTTGATAGGTTGACAACGGAATATGTAACAGATAAGCGAAGAATCATGGACAACATTCCATATCAGCCTTTGCAAACTTTGCATATCGCAACCAAACACAAAAAAAGCGAAAGCCAATAATAATTGCAATGCTGACTACCGCAAACTAAAACCCAAGTTTTGTGTTGCGTTGCTGCACACTAATACAGAATGAGGCTGTAAGTGTAAGCGTGGAATACTGATAACCAAAATTTTAGCAGAAATATACGAAGAGTTTGCAACAGTTGCCATGACGTATTGATAGACCGGAAGTTCCCCAATGTGTGCGTTTAACTGCAATGTACAAAAGTGATGGAATCGTATGTTTCCCCACAAGATGACAGAGAAAAAAACTGTACTTACACATTATACCCCAATGTGGTACATGTATGTTGGTGTGTTTACATGTTTCCCCAATAGCATAGTGTTGTTTGCGGAAGTTGCATGACGTACTTCCGTTCCCCGATAATAACTTTCTCAACGTGTTAGTACCCCGGATACATGATTTTACACACGTGAACTTTAATCAATATATCTCGTAATTATTGAGCTTTTCATGGCAATGTCAGATTTGTAGCTGATTTTTTTCTCTTTCCGCAGCTTGCAAAAGATACGAGAACCCGATACACCCGGTTACCCGAAGGCAGTAATGAAGTGAGGGTCCCCACAATTTTCACACTGCCAACCATAGTGTGTGTGTGTGTGTGTGTGTGTGTGAGTGTGTGTGTGTATGTATGTATGTGTGTGATACCTTACAGGATACAAGATGTCGAGGAAGTGTGTAAATAAACCGGACAATTTCTGTTATGTATGTGGGGAGCTGATATTTAAATCACAACGTCGATGTTTTACTCCACTTGTGAGGAAGTGTTATCAGTTATATTTTGGTTGCTGTGTAGGAGACCAGGATAAGAACTGGGTTCCTCACTACATTTGTTGTACTTGCGTGAAACGTCTGACTGGATGGGCAAATGGTGGACGAAACATGAACTTCGCAGTACCGATATTCTGGAGGGAACCAAAAGATCATTCTTCAGACTGCTACTTTTGTATGACACAGATAAAAGAAATAAGCAGTAAATCTAACCACACAGTACAGTACCCTAATTTGCATCAGCAATTAGGCCAGTTCCACACAGTACAGAATTACCTGTACCGGTACCTCCTCCTCATCTTACGGTAAATGAGGATTACGTACTTGAGGCAACTATTGAAGTTCCAAATGAAGATGATGATCCTACTTATATAGGAAGCACATCTACATTGGATTCCCATCTGATAACTCCGGGTGAACTAAATGACCTCATACGGGATTTAAAACTCTCCAATACACAGACAGAACTTCTTGATTCTAAACTTAAGGCTGGAATCTGCTCCATCGTGACACTAAAGTGTGTATTTTTCGAAACCTTCATACAGAGTTTCAAAACTACTATTCTCAAGAAAATGATTTAGTGTATTGTAATAATGTCTGTGCTGTGATGGATAGACTTGGACATGCACATATAAGTACAGAGTGGAGATTGCTTATTGACTCTTTGAAAACTAGTTTTAAGGCTGTCCTTTTGCACAATAGCAACAAATTTCCTTCAGTGCCTTTGGCTTATGCAACTAATATGAAGGAAACTTATGAAAACATCGAAATAGTGTTAGAAAAAATTCAGTATGAGAAATACAAGTGGACCGATTGCTGTGATTTACAAGTCATTTCTTTGTTAATGGGTTTGCAGCTTGGTTATACGAAATATTGTTGTTTCCTCTGCGAATGGGACAGCAGGAACAAAGCGGAACATTACATCAAGAAGGAATGGCCAACGCATGTATTAACTCCTGGACAGAAGAATGCTGTTTATTCCTCACTGGTGAGCCCTGATTAGATAATTCTACCTCCTCTTCACATAAAGTTGGGGCTCTTCAAAAACTTTGTTAGGACAATGGACAAAAGTAATGCAGGATCTTGTTACCTCAAGGAAAAAATTCCTCGCGTTAGTGACGCTAGGGATTTTTGTAGACCCCCAAATAAGATGTTTGATTCGTGACGAAAAATTTGAGGATCTCTTAACTCTGGTTGAGAAAGCAGCTTGGTGTCCATTTAAATGTTTAACAGAGATTTTTTTAGGAAACAAGAAAGCCACAAATTACCGTGAAATTGTGAGTGATTTCCGGCAATCATTCAATGAAATGGGTTGCAACATGTCCCTTAAAGTTCACTTTCTAGACTCCCACCTGCATTTCTTTCCTGAAAAGCTTGGTGCTGTTAGTGATGAGTATGGGGAACATTTTCATCAGGACATTTCCTCCATGGAGAAGAGGTACCAGTGACAGTGTAGTTCAAAAATGCTAGCTGATTACTGTTGGGCACTTAAAAGAGATGTTCCAGAAACCAAACACAGAAGAAAGTCGACAACTAAAACATATTAGTTGAGGTAAGTAAGTGTCCATTTATTAAGAAGATACCACTCACTTCTTTTGTATTATTTATTAAGTAGATATAAAATGGTGACACGGTGTATACATCATTGAAAATATGTTTTATTTCAAATCCAATAAGATATAAACAGTGCTTATATTGTAATTTTCGTGGAAGTTATATGTGATTTTATCTGCACTAATGAATATTGTAAAATGAACAGTACACATAGCATATTTTTTATATAAATATGTTTATTTCTCTAGATAGAATAATGCTATTCTTATGAAACTTAGAGGGCTTACTAAGTATAAATCAGGCTAACATACAATATAATTTGTGCGTTTATATACCTAAGGTACCCAAGCTACAAGTATGAAAATGGTTTTAAAAAAAGAAAAAAGAAAAAGAACAGAAATTTGAGGGGAAATTTTCCGAAAACACCTCTGTCACGGGAAAACTGAGGGTGATGGAGAAAAACTGATTGCAGATTCGAATTCTACGTGAAAAGTTCTATTAGAATCAGGCACTTTCTTCCGTGTGCCAGAGAAAAAGAATTTTTTTTCAACTAGTGCAATAGGAACCATTTTCAAACTCATCAACCGTTATTCAAACCGGTTAATGTTGATAGCAGATATTAAAAATACTCACATCCGTATATTATTTAATACAAACGAAAATTTTACCTGCACATTTCTGCACAAACGATGTATAAACGATCGCGACAATTTGTGGTTCAATCGAACATGGTGGGGCTAGCACTTAGACAACTCCCCTTTTTTTCGTTCTGTCCACGCATCTGATAGCTTAGAAAAAAAAATTTCGCCTGCGCATTACTGCTCAAACGATGTGCAAACAATTGAGATGATTTTCTTTTGAATCGGACGTAGGGGGTGCTACCAATTAGGTAGCCTATACTTTGTTACCGTTTTGGCGTTCCCGCAATTGTGTACAAACGAAAATTTCGCCTGCAAATTTCTGTACAAAACCGTAACAAACAAGTGCGACAGTTTGTGGTTGAATTCGACATGGTGAGAGGCCTATCAATTAGAGAGCCCATAGTTTGTTATCGTTTTGGCGGGGCCACATTTATGTGCAAACGAAAATTTCAGCTGCACATTTATGTACAAAGGCGTACAAACAAGTGCGACAGTTTGTGGTTGAATTGAACATGGTGGGAGGGCTAACATTTAGACAGCCACCCACTTTGTTTTCGTTCTGGCGGCGCCCCTAATTGTGTACAAACGAAAATCTCGCCTGCACATTTCTTTATAACTATATTCAAACGATTGCGACAATTGTGATTCAATTGCACATGGTGGGAGGGCTACCATTTAGACACCCCCCTTTGTTTTCGTTCTGAGGTCGCCCCTAATTGTGTACAAACGAAAATTTTGCCTGCATATTTCTGTACAAACGATGTACAAACGATTGCGACAATTTGTGATTGAATTGAACATGGTGATTGGGCTATCACTTAGAAAGCCCCCCACTTTGTTTTCGCCCTGGCGGCGCCCCTAATTATGTACAAACGAAAATTTTGCATGCACATTTCTGTACAAACGATGTAGAAACGATTGCGACAATTTGTGATTGAATTGGACATGGTGGGGGGCTATCACTTAAACAGCCCCCACTTTGTTTTCGTTCTGGCGGCGCCCTTAATTATGTACAAACAATAATTTAGCCTGCACATTTCTGTACAAACGATATAGAAACGATTGTGACAATTTGTGATTGAATTGGACATGGTGGGGGGCTACCACTTAGACAGCCCCCCCTTTGTTTTCGTTCTGAGCTCGCCCCTAATTGTGTACAAACGAAAATTTTGCATGCATATTTCTGTACAAACGATGTACAAACGATTGCGACAATTTGTGATTGAATTGAACATGGTGATTGGGCTATCACTTAGAAAGCCCCCCACTTTGTTTTCGTTCTGGCGGCGCCCCTAATAGTGTACAAACGAAAATTTGGCCTGCACATTTCTGTACAAACAATGTACAAACGATTGCGATACTTTGTGATTCAATTGGACATCGTGGGGGAAGCTACCACTCAGACAGCTCCCCACTTTGTTTTCGTTCTGGCGGCGCCCCTAAGTTTGTTCAAACAAACATTTCGCCTGCACATTTCTGTACAAACGATGCACAAACGAATGCGACAACTTGTGATTGAATTGGACATGGTGGGGGGCTACCACTTAGACAGCCCCCATTTTTTCTGTTCTGGCGGCGCCCTTAATTATGTACAAACGAAAATTTCGCGTGCACATTTCTGTACAAACGAAGTACAAACTATTGCGACAATTTGTGATTGAATAGGACATGGTCGGGGGCTACCACTTAGACAGCCCCCAATTTGTTTTCGTTCTGGCGGCGCCCCTAATTGTGTACAAACGAAAATTTCGCCTTCACATTTCTGTAGAAACGATGTACAAATGATTGCGACAATTTGTGCTTGAATAGGACTTGTTGGTGGGGGGCTACCATTTAGACAGCCCCCACTTTGTTTTCGTTCTGACGGCGCCCTTAATTGTGTACAAACGAAAATTTCGCCTGCCCATTTGTGTACAAACGATTGAGACCATTTCCGATTGAGTCTGATAAGGGGGGGGGGGCTGTCTAAATAGACGTCTCCTTTTCACCTCTACTGTAATTAAATTCTTCCTCGAGAAAATCTGTAATCAACACTGTCAGTAGCTACGTCCTCGACTAATATACCTTAACAAGTACAGCTTTATTTTCGTATATTTTTCAACAGTTAACCAATTTAAAACTATCGCAAACAAGAATATGTAGTCAACTTCTTAAATACTTCGCTCGCCGAAACCCGTTCAGCGCGTGCAACAAGCAAAAACAACATGTTTGGCGTCTCACAAATGGAAAAGGGGGAAAAAAGAGAAGGAAAAGCAGCACGGCAGTGCCTTATCGCAGTCAGAGCTGACAACATAGTTTCGGTCGTCACTAACGCGAATAGACCTACTAGCGGTGTACAAGAGTTATACAGTTACAATATACGTCGTGCCACAGTAGCGCTACAGGCGGAATGTGCACGAACTACAAATGAATATGTTCCCTTACAAGCATCAGTCACTGTTGCACCCTCTTTACATTCTACACATCCTTTTTTCTCCCATTTTTTGACCTTGACAAGCAGAAGTACCAGGCTTTCCGAGTTCACAACCATAAACTGTTTGTGTACAGAGTACGTTTTCAGTTCTTCGAATGACTGTGCGCGCGAAGAACAAGGGTGATGATCGGGCTACCGTATACGGAAGTCAGTAACACCCGGTTGCAATAATAAATGTAAAATACAAATATAGAGCCTTGACAATGCCGTGAGGATGAATATATATATATATATATATATATATATATATATATGAATACATAAAATGCATATATATATATATATATATATACAGTGGCGGATCCAAGGGAAGAGCTATAGGGGCTATAGCCCCCCCTCCACGCTCAGGTATACACTGGATAAAATGGGCTTCAATCCTGCTTTACACTGGATAAAACGGCAAAATATCGTTTAGCCCCTCCCTTGATCATATCCTGAATCCGCCCCTGTATATATATATAAAGTAAACAAATACTGTATATATTTTCTTACTGAAATATGTACCACGTTGGTTGCAAAATGTGCACACTCCTCAGTCCGTGTTGCATTGCACATACAACACAAGTATTTTGTTCAGAACAATAACGAACGTGACAGATAGGCAGTTAATAGTCTTTAACAGTTATTCGGACTGATCATCAGAAGACTGTGCGTGCGGAGCCTCTATATCTTTCAAAAGCATGAGTACAGCTGGAGACAGTTGCTTCTTCCTATGCTTCTGTGCCATGGGTTCGCGAAGCGTCGAGATTTTGGGATCAGGAGTCGCAGAAATACATCTCGCAACGTGTCCCTTCGTGTGCACTTACGAGAATGATGTTCCCTATACTGCTTGATATGCTTGTTTCGGGCCTCCTGGGCCTCTTTGGACATCTGTGCAATCGGTAATATGCAAAGACTGATAATTGCGGATCCATGAACAAGAACTGTATGCACTGAAGCGTGCATGTAGAACCACGAATAGTGTTGAAGGTACATTTCCAGTATATCATTTGACCAGGCTTCAAATTTACGTGGATCTATCTCCAGCCCACGTGAAGCAACACAGTACACTTCTCGATAAGATCCCGGTTCAGACCTGTTATGAATGCAACTTTATCGGGATATTGAAAGAAACGACGGGCAGTGTTTCCGTCGTTTGAAGTACCGCTTCCGCCTTGCCTTGGTTCATCGATGATCAGCCCTAGCTGGGCCTTCATGGCCTTTTGAATGTCGGCTTGCTTCTTCTTCATGATCGGTTTGTGTTCTTTACGAATTTGCCATCTTCGAAGATCCAAGCGGTATGCAACATGAAGCAGCCAGTCCATAAAACGGATCCATGTATGAAGAGGAGACAGTCCGAAGCCAAGATTGTCAGGTTTTACTGGCTTAGGGCCCTTTGTCAATGTGTTCATCTCCTTTGGCGTTGCGCCACACACATAGCAGGTCTGTGCTGATTTTGTGTGCGTAGTCTCCTTACAGACTTCGCCGTCAACCATTGTGAAATGCAGGCTGTGTGTGACTTCAAATACCTTTCCTGCGATGATTTGGCTAGGTGTCAGTTCTCGTATTTGTCCCTGCATACATTCAAATTCTTGTCGTATCAGTTCAGTTGTTTCCTTCTTAAACTCCAACCTTATGGGCCGGCAGAATCTCGGGGATGGTGGCCGCTGATTCTGCAACACTACGACTCGTAATCCATTCCTTTCATAGAACAGTTGAATTGGTACAATTGACGTGAACACAATGTCAGTGTCTGTAAAGACCTCATCTTGTGCAACTTTTTTGTATTCAGCGTGTCCAGTAGTACCATCGTGTTCCCATTTGGTGATGAGCTGAAGTGACATACTATATTTTGCTGGAATTCTTTCTAGCACAGGCTCCTGTGTTTGTACAATTCGTGTAGCTGTGTGGTCTAGCAGCGATTGCAGGGACACCTCGGCCTGGGACTCGGTAATGTCGATCAGTTCCGGGTAGCACGCTTTTTTTGCGTCAAGCACACGATCATATGCAGGATATATATCACATGATAAGTTCTTTGCGCCGTTTCACAGCAGCTGGTACTGATGGCATGTCATATTTCCTTCAAGAAGCAACGCCAGAGCTTCGTCCACAGTATAACACTTTGTCTGTTGTGACTGCTTCCAATCCCTCCTCATTTTGGCAGCCCTGGTTGGTGATTTTTTCATTTCATGCAGCAGTTTGGTCTTTTCCAACTCACCCTCCTCTCTGTATTTCATAGCAGCCGCATGTACGAGACACTCACCACTTTCTGCCGACTTCGTCTTTCTCCGCTTCGAGCGCTCGCTGCTCGCCGCGAAGCCTGTATGCGGCCTTCCCCTTCCTTCTATTGACGATGAAGGTTCAGGCTTAGCTGCACTGTGCGGTCGAAGCACTAACACTAACGCATCGTTTAACCACTCTCCGTGTTCCGCTTCTAATCTTTCATAATTTCTGTTGTACTGATCTAGCTTCTGAAATATTTGATAGCAAAACTCATTCACAGTTCGCTTCGCTTCTTCTGCTAGTTCCGCTGCTGTTTACTCCCTCAGGAACGCGACAAGGTGCTTCTTTTTTGCATACCTGCGTGCTGCAGTGGCTCGTAAAACGTGGACAAGTTTTCGTCTTGATGTGTGATACGCCATGTCTGAAACGAAAAGAAAATGCCCATTCAGCATTAATGACCTATACTGTTCGTCACATTACGATTATCATAATTACTGATACTGTAAGTCATAACTCTGTTATACACACAACACACTGTTGTTGTATTGCTGAGGTCTGTCATTGTGATTTGTATGGCAATGTATGTGCTGACATCGCATATAATCTTCTATTTACTCCTTCATGCACAATTTCTCGTCATTAGGGTTTCAATTTCCAATCGTTTCAATTGTACATGCTTTTAGTTAGTTTGAATAGCTTTTATGTCACAACTATTTTATTACAAACACAATGAGAGCATCATTTGCAAAGTCGAACACACATTCGACGTATAATATACTCTGTCATGAAATGCCATTGGTTTCATTTGTCTACTCAATACCTTACTCCAGCTTTCTTTGCAAATCTTTAGTCTAGCAACACTGAATATCTACAGATGGCAATACTGAAGGTGCTTTTTTCATCTCCTTTGTGTCGACTAACATTATCTATGGTCATGGTACGTTACTGTTCATTATCTCTATTCGTTTATGAGACAATAGCAAACGAATGAATATCAAACGTTTGCCTTCCAGAGAGTCCGGCCACCCCTTACTTTCATTTATTTTCATTACTTCAACTACAAACTGATCCTGTTAGCATGTTTCTGGTTTCGGATTTACACTTGTCATGACATAATGCTTTAGAACAACATATTTCCATATATACGACAGTTTACCCTTGTTGTTCAGTCACTTCGTACATTTTTGTTTACTATCAGCTTCCCACAAACATCCCTCGATTTTACACAACCGAGCAAAATGGAGCAAAGTTTGTTTGTAGTGTCTAACGCCGAGGATATTGGGCTCATATGTACGAGAAACATCTGAGCTTCACTTGGCTTCACTCAAAAGAAAAGTCTAGAAACACAAAAATACACGCATACTTTTGTTTACTTTGCTGCGCTTACCTTTAACGCTCATTCCAACAGGACACTGCAATCACATCACACATCTACGGACACCAACAGCAAGTATAAGCTTTGCATATATAATATATCCTGACCCCCTTGTTCAGTTGACGAAGGACATACATAACACAACACTGGTAACTTTGTTGTATCTAGCTGATACACAACGGCTGTTTTGTGCACAGGCAACCTCTTACATTGGACGCCAGTCACAGACTGCAGGACGTTATTATTTGAAACATCCATGTCGATATGACTGCCCAAGGTCAATGCCTATCCAGCACTACTACTAGTTCCGAGATTTGCGTCATGTAATTTTGGCAAGGTTTTGAGGGTCACTGGACCACTGTGGGGTGGAGTGAAAAATTGAAGTTTGCACATCGGTATTCTAATAGTGCGGGATTATTGTTCCTTAGTAAGTATTTTAAAAATCAATATTTATTTTCGTTCAAATCTATTATCTTTGGGTGCCACCAGCATGGTTAACCCTTTCCTTCCGCAAAATTTTCCAAGTTTTAGGTTGGCGAGCAAGGAGACTAGAGGAATGGTTGATATCCTACCAAATAATTGTTTTAAAAACTTGAACTAAAAATAATTGAAATGGAGAGTATGTGTTTTTGTTCTGCCAAAGCATTTTACAATACGTAGAGTGAGAATATTTCAAATTTCCGTGCTACATATACAAGGACTGCTACAAATACTGGCAGAAAGGGTGGAATAATACGACGTTAAGAAGAGTCTGTCCAGAGACTTTTGCAATGGTTGGTTTGTCTGCTGCACGTAAATGAACACCCTTTAAGACCTATGCTAGAATCAATTGATGGCAAGACAACAGGTCCTCATGCATTTTCTGGACAGATTGGAAGATCATTATTAAACTGTAAAAACCAACAAGTTGTGGAATAAGATGTAATTGAGAGCCATCTTTCAGCTTTCGAGAATTATAATGATCTCAGTGCGGATCAGAAGTATTTGTATGAGATTTGCAGGGTTGTATCAAATGGACATTTTCCTGATTCTTTGGCAAAACGCTATCCAGAAAACATTTCGCACGTCAGGTGGGTTCCTACAGCAAACAGAATTATTCGATTGTATGTAGCTACACCAAACCCTTCAGAAGAATTAAAAGTGCTCTCTCGGTATGTTGTAAAAGTGTATGCGCCAGTTTGGTTCAGCATAAAACAGAAACGTTTTGGCACAGATTGATCAAGACATTTTTTCAAAATAATTCAGTTATCGCGCTTCCTTCCTGAAAAGTACAAGGCTGTCATTGATCCTGTACTTCAAAGAAATGGACACTTTGCACATCCTGAAAACATTCTCCTCCCTATGATGACAGATGAGAAGACACATAGCAGAGAACTGGGATTTCGACGAGTCCTTAAGGCAAAAACTTCGCAAATGCGTGGAATCAGAAATTACGACATTCCATTACCCAATTTTGAAGCTGAAGACGACACAGAACTCATAAACTGGACAGATTTGGCTATAACTTGCCCCCCCCCCCACACACAATTATTATGGATCTCACTGCTGCAAATATTCATAGAGTCATTCAAGGTGATACCACAAATATTGAAATTCCGAATATTCCATGCCTTAGCCAAGCTGTAGAACGATGTGTAAGATTGGTGACAGAAGCATCGTCTTGTGTTTGCGGTGTAAGTGCACGAGATGGATACATAAGGGCAAGACTCTAGTCCCGAAGACGTACGCCTGTCTTCAACACAAAGTCAAAGTTTTCTACAGTGTAATGTATGTTGACATGTATCTGCACATATTATTTTGATATGAAGTTTTCCTAGCTCATTTTCAAGAATAGAAAGTAATGTATTTTGTGATGTTTTCACATATTATTTGTATATTAAGATTTCCTAGGTTATTTTCAAACTGAGATCAGAAATGTTCATATCATTACATGATTTTTCTTATATTTGCAATTAATCTAAAAATTGTGTGAAGATGTCTATTGCAACATACACTACACACAAAAACCTAAATCTTATGTTTGTACTGAGCGGTGTATTTTTGTCGTCTTTTTTCACATATCGTATTATAAAGCTTTCTTAGCTTATATTCAAACAGACAAGAATGAAAAATCGCCTCACTAACTTCTCTAATATTATTAATATACAGTATTTATCAATGATGCCTGTAGTCGAGTATATACGTAGGGTAATACAGACTACACATAAATCTAGTCCAGTTTTACGTACAAGGTAGTGTTCTTTTTTATGTTTGTTCACATATGTTTATAAAGATTTTCCAACTGATTTTCCAACTAAGATAAGAAACAAAAAGGTTGATGTTATGAAACATGTGTAATATTTGTAATAATTATAAAGATGTTGTATTCGAATATAGCATATATGTAAGAAACATAGTTTCATTTTTCCATTTAAGTATAATGAAAAAATAACCTCTATATCTATAACACTAAAAAGAACTGACTAAGAGGAGTGAGGTTTCTGTGATACAATATTTTTGTATAACAACTTTTCCGAACAAAAAAAAAATTGCGTCATTTCACAATACTGTTGAAAAATACATATTTCAGCCAAATTTCAAGTCTTTATAGCACCCAAAGGAAATGACTCAGGAGACTAACATTTCTGTGGCACAGTACTCTAATGGTAAGGCAACTTTTTCTCTCTATTAGAAAAAATAATACAGAAAAAAATAATTTTGTCCCTTTTACCAATACGGATAAAAATATTGGATTTCAGCCAAATTTCAAGTCTCGTGTGGCACCCAAAGGAATTAATTAATGAGAATAATATTTTTGTGATACAGTGCTCTAATGGTAAGGCAACTTTTCCGCCCTATTAGAAAAATTAATTCCCAAAAAATTTTTTGACCACTATTTCACTCCACCCTAATGTTCATTCTTTAAGTAACAATTGCTCTGTAGACTGAATCTCATAGGCTATTTCGTTACATTATATTCCAGAGCTCATTGAATTATGCTCTGTGTAGGTATTTTGTAGCAAAGCTTTTATATTTACTTCTGCATATCCTAAAAGTTAGTTTATTATATGCCTTACTGTTCCCTGATATTCAGTTATATTTATTACAGTTATTTTTCTTAAAACATACAGTAGAATACTTTCTAAAATGAAACTTCAATGGAACGTTCTAGTTTAAAATGTTGGTAGTTGTAGAGGTGTGTCTTGAAGGTACGGAACCCTTTCCCCAAAATCTCTACTTTTAAGTAAGTTTTGCCAAATTTCAAGACAAGTTTAAAACTTTTATAATAATAATAATAATAATAATAATAATAATAATAATAATAATAATAATAATAATAATAATAATAATTATTATTATTATTATTATTATTATTATTATTATTATTATTATTATTATTATTATTATTATTATTATATCAACACCGTGTATAATCATTAACAGATATACGGTTTGTATCTGAATAGTAAAAGCTAATAGACTGTCGATCTCGGTGCTCGAGAAGTCTTCAGGACGGAAGGACATCGGTCACGTTCTGGGTTTGAGTTCCGAAGGAGCAAGTATTCGGGCTGGAGCCAAAAATTGTAAAAGTTATAGGCTACAGCCAATCATGTTCAAAACAGCTGGGACCGGGTTTAGGCTTCTCAACGGCTCGAGCGGCTCGGATTACAGCTCATTCACTATTGAATCGAACCGAGAAGTGAGTCGAGCCAACAGCTCAACCAACCGTGCCGTGCCGATTTAAGCCATCGGTTTAGTTGAGCTGAGTTGAAACGTGTCGATGGACTATTTTCAACTTAGCTGGCCCGAACCGGTTCACATGAGCCGAGTAGGTGACCCATCCCAACCGAGAAAGCTTGAGCCATCGGCTCGATTGAGCTGAGTCGATGGCTCGTTCCAACTGAGCCGGCTCGGGTCATCGGGTCATCCCAACTGAGCTGGCTCGAGCTGTTCGCTCAGTTGATACGAGCCGAGCCGGTTGATATCACTACCCGAGTTGGTCTTCTGCTTAGGCTCAAGAATTCAACCGTGCAGGTCTCAGCCTTGATTTTAAGAACTACAGTATATACTTAAATTGGTGATTACGACATTTGAGGCTGTCTCGTAATAATAAAAAAAACCTCTTGTCTTCTCGTTACCTAGACGAGACGAAATACAGTAAAATTGCCCCACGAGATGCACTAAAATTACGAGACGAGATGCACCACTGTCGTGAGCAACACTAAAAGTATTCCACATTACTGCTTACATTTCTCATGGCTTTTGTTTTTCAGTCTAATCAGGCCATCATTTCAAAGCGAGTTAAAACGAGGTGAACGAGCGAGCGAGCCATTATCAAACTCGACTCAACTCGAAACTCGACCTCGAAAACAGCGACTTGGCTCGGTTCTCAACTGAAGAAAATTACCTTTGGCTCGACTCGAATTGAACTCGAGTCGAGTCGAATTTTGGCTCCACTCGTGCTCATTCCTATTTGTATTTGTATTTTGTGTTTCCACTTCAACAATTTCTAGATTTTTTATTTGTTTACCTGCTGTTTCTAGATTTCTCTTTCGGTGTCGTCCTTTATTTACACCATGCACTATTCTTATTCCCAGCTTGTGACCCGCTTCAATGTCTTATTCAGTTTAGGCTTTTCTCCTTACCTTGACTACACATGGATTGATTTAATTCTCACTTTCCGTGCAGGACCGATGAAAAAAATTTATAATAATAATAATAATAATAATTATTATTATTATTATTTTTATTATTATTATTATTATTATTATTATTATACTATTGAACTTGCACGGCGAAATTACTGTATAATACGATATCATTTCTGTAATTTTACTCCAATGTATGTTATTTAGTATATTAATGAGCACTAAACTGTCTCCAGATCAACGAATAAATTAACATGGCATGCACTTCGGTGGAAATATCATTACATGAACATGTTTGGAACGAACCAATAATGTTCCTGTAATGATATTTCCACCACAGTGCATGCCGTAGTTAATTTATTCGTTGATCTGGAGACAATTTAGTGCCCATTAATAAACTAAATAACATACAATGGAGTAAAATTACAGAAATTATATCGTATTATACAGTAATGTCGCCGTTCAAGTTCAATAGTATAATAATAATAATAATAATAATAATAATAATAATAATAATAATAATAATAATAATAATAATAAAATTTTTTCATCGGTCCTGCGCAGAAAGTGAGAATTAAATCAATCACATGAGTAGTCAAGGTAAGGAGGTAAGTGGAAACATAAAATGCAAATACGAATAGGGATGAGCACGTGTCGAGCCAAGATTGGGCTCGACTCGAGTTCAATTCGAGTTGAGTCAAACGTAATTTTCTTTAGTTGAGTTCCGAGCCAAGTCGCTGTTTTCGAGGTCAAGTTTGATAATGGTTCGCTCGCTCGTTCAGCTCGTTTTAACTCGCTTTGAAATAATGGCCTGATTAGACTGGGAAGCGAAAGCCATGAGAAATGTAAGCAGTAATGTGGAATACTTTTAGTGTTGCTCACGACAGGGGTGCATCTCGTCTCGTAATTTTAGTGCATCTCGTGGGGCTTTTTTAGTGTAGTTCGTCACGTCTAGATAACGAGAAGACAAGAGTTTTTTTTTTATTATTACGAGACAGCCTCAAATGTCGTAATCACCAATATAAGTATATACTGTAGTTCTTAAAGTCAAGGCTGAGACCTACACGGTCAAATTCTTGAGCCCAAGCAGAAGACCAACTCGCGGAGTGATATCAACCGGCTCGGCTCGTATCAACTGAGCGAACAGCTCGAGTCAGCTCGGTTAGGGTGAGCCGTCGGCTCGGCAAAATTGAGCCGATGACCTGAGCCGGCTCAGTTGGAACGAGCCATCGACTCAACTCAATTGAGCCAATATCTCGAGCTTTCTCGGTTGGGATGGGTCACCTACTCGGCTCATGTAAACCGGTTCGAGCCAACTAAGTTGAAAATAGTCCATCGACACGTTTCAACTCAGCTCAACTAAGCCGATGGCTCAAATCTGCTCGGTTGGGTGAGCTGTTGACTTGGCACATTTCTCGGTTCTGTTCGTTAGTGAATGAGCTGTAAACCGAGCCGCTCGAGCCGTTGAAGAGCCTAAACCCGGTCCCAGCTGTTTTGAACATGTTTGGCTGAAGCCTATAACTTTTAACAATTTTTGGCTCGAGCCCAAATACTTGCCCTTCGGAACTCAAACCCAGAACGTGACCGATGTCCTTCCCTCCGGAAGACTTCTCGACCACCGAGATCGACAGTCTATTAGCTTTTACTATTCAGATACAAACCGTATATCTGTTAAAGATTATACATGGTGTTGATATAATAATAATAATAATAATAATAATAATAATAATAATAATAATAATAATAATAATAATAATGTGGCAGAGCCACTATTTTAATTAACAAAATTCATAATTTAATGATTAATTTTATTTATTTTTGAGAATATTGGATTTAGGTAAGATATTAAAATTGTTGTTTGGTGAAGGAAAATAACAGTCATAATTCAGGTCAATGCAAGTTTGTAAAATTATACTATTTTGCCGTCAGCGAATAAAAATAAACAATAACACATAATTGGTAGTCTGCGAATGCAGGAAAGAAATTTATAAAATGCGTCGGCTATAACATTCTGTAAAATTACGAGTTGCATTTGTATCCTCGTCGCCATAAGTGCCTTTACATCGCAGTGACGGGTATGTGACCGCGCAGTACTCCAAGGAAGGGATGGTTGTATAAGAATTTGTGATTAATTTTGAAGAGTTTTTATTTTGACTAGGGAATTAACATAGGTGAAGGGAGTAAAGACACAGATTTGAAGCATCAGTTCACTGTTATTGAAGCATCAGTGCACGAAAAGATTCGTATTCTCAGTTTTTCTATTTATTGTTTTATATGTTAAGTTAAACACCACAATATGTATCACTGATATCGCAGATCGTATTAATTTTTAAAATCGTGTTTGTAACCTATTGTCAAAACATTCATCTCCAGACATGATGTAGAGAGAGGAGAAAGAGATACGTTATCTGTAATATATGTATATGTGATTCACTAAGTAACTGTAGAAATTAGTTAAAGGACACATAAGAGAGCGAAAAGGAGGTCTAGAAGTCTGAACTTTTTAGAGACGTCCTAGATAGGTGAAAATATAGTTAAAAATTGCAAAGGGTATCACGTAATTTACCTTTCTTTTCTTATATTCTAGTATACTTTTTCTTTCACATCCAAACATCTCTATTCAGAATTATGAGTTAAAGGTGAAGACAGAAACATTTCCATTTCAAGAATTATATCAGGAAAAAAATCGTTTGACTCAGACTAGACTCGAACTCGCAAACCTTGAATCCATGGCTCAGCGCTCTACCGATTGAGCTAACAACTTCTGTTGGAAAAGCCTGATTTCTACAACTACCGGTTGCTGAATGGTGTGTATTAACCAAGTTTGCCGATATAATTGCTTCATATAGCTATTGCAATAATAATAATAATAATAATAATAATAATAATAATAATAATAATAATAATAATAATAATAATAATAATAATAATAATAATAATAATAATAAAGCAGAAGAAGAAGAAGAAGAAGAAGATCAGAATTTAAAAAGTCGCATATGTTAAAAGTTTGACGTGCAGAGTAAGTCCTAATGTGAGATTTTATTATTTATATATAATAAATGTAAGCGTGGTTTGTTCGTGCGTGCTACTCAAACTGCGCAACTCACTACCTAGTCCCATAAGGGTAGGTACAGTAGCCTTGCGTCCTCCAACCGTGAAGAATATTTGGGTTTGAGCCTATGCGTGTCCTAAGAGGAAGGAAGAGATTGAAAGAAAGAAAAGTGGTTTAGAAATTATGCAAACGTAGAATATCTCACGAGGTGAGGTGATATAGAGTTCAGCGTGTCTTTCAGCTACTACTCTATACAAGACGTGCATCTACGACTTAACGTGGAACCAGAACCACACGACTCCTGACGGGAATCGAAACCCGTATCACCTCTAGTTCTATTATGGGAGACACAGGAACATGTAAAAATACTCGAAAATGAACGATATTAATGTTAAATCCATAGCTTTTGAGTACATGAATTATGTATGATACCCTCTATATCGTTCACATCAAAGTTTAGCATTATCGGCATGGAGGTTTAATGGGAGGGGTGAAAATTAAAAATTCCTAATTGAAAGATATGAGTGTCTATTCAATAGCTTTTGGGGTCGCTGAAATGAATAATTACACTCCCGATACTATTAAAGCCCAAAGCTTTACTCTTTCGTTAGCAGGAAGTTTATTCATTTACTTAACTCAGGACACCTTAAAGTTAAGGATATGAAACTCGATGCATATATTTCTAATTCAAAATTATTATATACGTATTGTAGCTTAGACTTCTAAGGAGGGGAAGGGACAATTTACGCAATGATTTCCTTCACATCCGAATAAACTACTGCCCCATGATATTGCGAAAACTCATTTCAAGTGGTGTCATTGCTAATAGTTTTCCGTATTTGTTTATATCCCTACTCATTTATAACAGTACGGTATCTCATTTTTCCTGTGACGGGAGCAACACCTGAGCGAGCATTCAGTAAAGTAAATGCCATTAAAATCTATATTCATAGCACAGTGGTGCAAATAAAGTTGAGCTCTTTGGCAATCTTTTGCATGGGAAGCGAATAAAGCCACCACTTTGGAAAAGTAGCTAATGAATTTCTCTCCAAAAAATCTCACCCGCACATTTATTTTACAGGTGGTGGTTTATAGCTATACTTAAGTTTGTTGAAATTGCTCCAGTGAGGCGAGACACTGAAGTCATTCCTAATAAGGGGGGAAGGGACATGTAAAAGTAGTCAAATATGAACAATATTAGTATCGAAATCATAGTTTTCGTGGTCGCAGATGAATAGTGACGCTGTCGATGTTGCTTAGGTACACCTTGTCTCAAAAAGGTTGAGCGCATTCTTTATTGCTGTTTCGAGGCAAAAATTTTCTAAGTCCAACTTCGGGTATCTTCGGGAAAAAGTAAACCAGGTTCGAACCTCGAAGCCAACCTTTGCAATCGGGAAAAATCTTGCAGATGTGTTTTTCTTCTTTTAAATATAATAAGACTTGTTACCAATTATATATAAAAAAGCAACATTGATTGAAATACTTAATGATACAATATTTCGAAACTGTATTAATGCCAGCACATGCTTGTTTGTCATTTTGCTCTCCATACTTAATGGAATATTTAGATACGTAAACGAATCTTTCCATTTGTAAAAGAATGGTGAAAGTTAAGACATAAAACATTATTCTCTCCTGAGTACTAAAATAAGAGTCAAAGTAGAACAAAAACAGCGTTTGCAGTGGATATGAATGTAATTATTATCTTAAATACCGTTATATATCGCTAGAAGTACTATTCGTGGAGCGCTTGTGTTAGCTCAGTGATACGCCGCTGAATTTCAAATCGTAAGGTCGAGGGTTCGCTTCCGATCTGAGTCAATTTTTTTTTTATGAAATTCTTTTTTCCGCAATGCATGAAAAATTATATAAAATAATTACATTAAAATACGTCAGCTGTATATATATAACATACAATCATTGCAGAACAAAGTGATTATTATGTTTAAAATATAACAGGTGATCACAGTACGTTGGTATTCTATGATATATGTGAATGTTAAATACAAATTAAGAAAATAATATCATTGCAATGAATAAATTATGTAGTGTATTTATTTGGAGCTATTTGTCATCGGAAGTTACTTCTGAATTTTCTCATTACAGCAAGTGATTTACGCTTTCTGAAGGGTAAAGAGACCATTCAGGTATAAACATAAATTATTATACAAACTCCAATCTTCGTTACAGACACAAAACTCCCGATCCCCAAAACTATGTAAACAGGAAATTTACGAATACGAGGTCATGTCTAAGAGACTTATTTATACTCGAGAAAGAAAGTAGAATAGGATTTCTTTCCAAAGGATTTCAGTTCAATAATCTGCAAGGCTTTTGTATATGGATGTGGTCCCTTTCTCTCCGCCAATATATATAAAGTAAAAGCGATCGATATTAGCGTCGAATCCATAGTTCTCGTTGTTGCAGAAATTAATAATTACAACTCCGAAAGCGTTAAAGTCCAAATTTAACTCTCATCGTAAAGCTCCTTTGTGGTTAAGCGTATAGCGTACACGCTTTCGGTGTGGGAGACCCAGATTCGGCCCCCAGCGAGAGCTCATGTAGTTCGCGTTAATTAGTAGGTCTACGTCTCATATAGCCTCACTGCTGACGGGAGGTTAAACTCAAAATCAATTCAATTGGTTCAAAACCCATTATTATGGCGGGCGATAAAGGATGAAAAATAAAATGTCTCAAGTGATTGAGATTAGTGTGAAATCCATAGTTTGAGTTCGTGACACTGTTACAAACACAATATCATTTAATGCCACGTTTTGGTATGAGCGACTATGCCTCCTGGATTTTGAATTTACAGGAGCAACATCAAAAGCATTGCTCACACAGCTCTAAATGTTTTGATGTATGTATACGTGTATATTCCAGCGAAACACCGGAATGTCTGGAGCAACTTTTACCTAACATGGGAGACATATTACTTTCAATCTAAGGAAAAAAATATTGTGGAATTCAGATACCTCAAGGGATTGAAGTTGGGAAGAGTGGCATGTAAAAATAGTGTAAAGTGACTGATTGTAGAGTGTTATCCATTGTTTTCTCGGTCGTTGAGATGAGTAGTGAGACACTCAATGGCATTATATCCAAATTCATCCTCATCTTTACAGGATGAGGGGCTTGGAGATATGATTAATAAAATGAAAACACATGAAAATTTTCATTCACAACATGAAAATTTTAGATGTCATGTTAGCAGTTATTACAGCAACATACTTCACACTACAACCTTTCCCTCACTCCTGTTGTTCGGCCATGTTGTTTTCAGGCGTTTACGTTTTTCTGAATATCTCAGCATTATTTGTTCTATCAAAATGAAAATTGCGGAATAAATCTCTATTTCAAATTTCCTTTAGAAATAAGAAGCTACTGAGTCATAATGTTATAAGAATCACTTTTACTCTTCTAATAGAAACAAACCCTTGACCCCCAAGCGTTACCGGACCAAATGTTCTTTGGACGAAATGTGCTTTGAACTAAACATCCCTGGACGAAATGTCCTTTGGACCAATTCTCCTTTGGACGAAATGTCCTTTGGACCAATTGTATTTTAGACGAAATGTCATTTGGACGAATTGTCCTTTGGACCAAACGTCTTTGGATTAAATGTCTCTGGACGAAATGTTCTTTGGACGAAATATCTTTGGACTAAAAGGGTGGCCACCGGGTGGGCCAGTGTGAGTCACGGTGAGTGGTGTTTCGCAGTAGGTCACGTCCTTTTGTCCCACGATCCACTGATCCATTCACAAATCTTGACCCATTTCACCCACTTACCAACCGACCCACTGACCCACTCCATCTTTGATTTTAACATGTCTTGTTTCATTTAAAAGACGAAACATACATCCACATAATTTTTTCATCGATTGCGAAGGTTGGCTTAATATCATAATTGTAATGGTAATTTGTTCTTAAGGTGAGAAATTGATATGATTAAAAAGCCCATCTAGACGTGGGTACAAATTACCTTCCAAAGTTATTAGAAACGCTTTCTCACCCCGAAAACTATGAATTCGACAAATATTTAAGTAATTTTTGAGATTTTATTTTTAGCCCTCCCAGGCCATCATCCTGTGAAGATGGGGATGAATTTGGATGTAACCTCCATTTGGAGCATCACTATCCATCTCAACGACCGAGAAAATTATGGATAAAACACTAAGATCAGTCGTTTTAGATTATTTTTACATGTCACACCTCCCAACTTCCATAACTTCATACTACTACAATATTTTCTTCTTTGATTGAAAGTAATATGTCCCCCAAGTTTGGTAAAGGTTGTCCCAGACATTCCAGAACTACGCTCTCCTTATTAGATGTGCTGGGGGATCTTACTCTTACTGGAAGTTGAACTTAAACTTAAAGGTCATCAGAACTGCTCCCAATGAACTTGGCGACCACGAAAGATATGGGTTGTATACTAACATTGGTTATTTTCAATTATTTCTACATGTCAAATTTCACAAACTCCTTCATTGTTTTAATGAGGGCTTAACTTACATGGCATCTGAAGTTCCAATCTTTACCTAAGAGACCCCCAAAATTATAGATTCGACACTAATGTAGGTTTTTTTTTTATAATTTTGATGTCAGTCCCTTTCATTCCTCCTAGGACAGCAAACGCATACTGCCACTGCTAGGACTAAATTTGGTCTTAAATGGCATTAAAATTTCTACCAATTAATTCAGCGAACAGTGCTGCATTTAGAAGCTCGGCGTCCCTACGCACTTTTGCTCTCGGCGCCCCCAATAACTACACATTTCTCCGTCCCCTGATCCCTAACTTACAAATAAAACTTAATTCGAATATGCTTAATTAGTGAATTTATTGCAGTTAAATACCACTCACTAGATGCTACAGCTACAATTACGTAACAAAAAATAAATGGTAAACATGTTCTGAATTATTTTCAGATTTCTTACGCTATCATTAAATATATTAGAATAGTAAAAGAGGACTGCTCATGAAATAGTATATTTGCTCTCGATTTTTTTAACTTTTTCATACGAAAAAATTAAAATTTTAAACTTTGCACTCTTCAAATATGTTACGGGCCTAGTTGGACTAATGGGAAATGCGGCACTGAAAACTTACGCTTCGACTCTAATATTGGTTGATTTCGATATTTTTTGTCGCTATGTAACCACCCTGGGTGCTAATGGGAGCTTAATTGGACTTGAATTGAAAGTAGAACTGTTTACCTAAGCGACCACGAAACTATGGATTCGATACTAATATCGATCCTTTTCTAGCATTTTTGGTATATATCCCGACAGTACTCTTTTCCAGATTGTAAGAAATATGGTTAAAATTGCTCTAGACATATCAGAATTATGTCGAAACACACACATACATCCACTTTCATATATATAAATACAGAGTGAGCGAGCGAGAAAGTGAGAGAGAGCGACCAAAGGCATCACCACTTCCACATTGCAAAAGCATATATCAGGTATTGAATTGAAAATCTATGTAAAGACCTTCTGCTGAGGCATGCTTCATAAGGACAATTCCAGTCTGCTCACGTGACCTTTGGGGTTCATGAATTTCTTGCGAGCGTTCCGACTTTGCATTCTCTGTTTATACCCTCTTTTTATGCCTCGGATAATTTTTCAAGAATATCAATGACATGCTGTAATACGAATGTTCAGAAGTAACCCCTATATGACAAATAGCTGCAAATAAATACACTACATAATTTATTTATTGAGATGATATTATTTTCTTAATTTGTATTTAACATTCACATTTATCATAGAATACCAAGGTACTGTGAACACCTGTTATATTTTAAACATAATAATCACTATGTTCTGCAATGATTATATGTTATATATATACAACTAACGTATTTTAATGTAATTATTTTATATAATTTATCATGCATTGCAGAACATAGAATTTCATAAAAAAACATTGACTCAGATCGGAAGCGAACCCTCGACCATACGATTTGAAATTCAGCGGCGTATCACTGAGCTAACACAAGCGCTCCACGAATAGTACTTCTAGCGATATATAACGGTATTTAAGATAATAATTACATTCATATCCACTGCAAACGCTGTTTTTGTTCTACTTTGACTCTTATTTTAGTACTCAGGAGAGAATAATGTTTTATGTCTTAACTTTCACCATTCTTTTACAAATGGAAAGATTCGTTTACGTATCTAAATATTCCATTAAGTATGGAGAGCAAAATGACAAACAAGCATGTGCTGGCATTAAAATTTTTGCCTCGAAACAGCAATAAAGAATGCGCTCAACCTTTTTGAGACAAGGTGTACCTAAGCAACATCGACAGCGTCACTATTCATCTGCGACCACGAAAACTATGATTTCGATACTAATATTGTTCATATTTGACTACTTTTACATGTCCCTTCCCCCCTTATTACGAATGACTTCAGTGTCTCGCCTCACTGGAGCAATTTCAACAAATTTAAGTATAGCTATAAACCACCACCTGTAAAATAAATGTGCGGGTGAGATTTTTCGGAGAGAAATTCATTAGCTACTTTTCCAAAGTGGTGGCTTTATTCGCTTCCCATGCAAAAGATTGCCAAAGAGCTCAACTTTATTTGCACCACTGTGCTATGAATATAGATTTTAATGGCATTTACTTTACTGAATGCTCGCTCAGGTGTTGCTCCCGTCACAGGAAAAATGAGATACCGTACTGTTATAAATGAGTAGGGATATAAACAAATACGGAAAACTATTAGCAATGACACCACTTGAAATGAGTTTTCGCAATATCATGGGGCAGTAGTTTATTCGGATGTGAAGGAAATCATTGCGTAAATTGTCCCTTCCCCTCCTTAGAAGTCTAAGCTACAATACGTATATAATAATTTTGAATTAGAAATATATGCATCGAGTTTCATATCCTTAACTTTAAGGTGTCCTGAGTTAAGTAAATGAATAAACTTCCTGCTAACGAAAGAGTAAAGCTTTGGGCTTTAATAGTATCGGGAGTGTAATTATTCATTTCAGCGACCCCAAAAGCTATTGAATAGACACTCATATCTTTCAATTAGGAATTTTTAATTTTCACCCCTCCCATTAAACCTCCATGCCGATAATGCTAAACTTTGATGTGAACGATATAGAGGGTATCATACATAATTCATGTACTCAAAAGCTATGGATTTAACATTAATATCGTTCATTTTCGAGTATTTTTACATGTTCCTGTGTCTCCCATAATAGAACTAGAGGTGATACGGGTTTCGATTCCCGTCAGGAGTCGTGTGGTTCTGGTTCCACGTTAAGTCGTAGATGCACGTCTTGTATAGAGTAGTAGCTGAAAGACACGCTGAACTCTATATCACCTCACCTCGTGAGATATTCTACGTTTGCATAATTTCTAAACCACTTTTCTTTCTTTCAATCTCTTCCTTCCTCTTAGGACATGCATAGGCTCAAACCCAAATATTCTTCACGGTTGGAGGACGCAAGGCTACTGTACCTACCCTTATGGGACTAGGTAGTGAGTTGCGCAGTTTGAGTAGCACGCACGAACAAACCACGCTTACATTTATTATATATAAATAATAAAATCTCACATTAGGACTTACTCTGCACGTCAAACTTTTAACATATGCGACTTTTTAAATTCTGATCTTCTTCTTCTTCTTCTTCTTCTGCTTTATTATTATTATTATTATTATTATTATTATTATTATTATTATTATTATTATTATTATTATTATTATTATTATTATTGCAATAGCTATATGAAGCAATTATATCGGCAAACTTGGTTAATACACACCATTCAGCAACCGGTAGTTGTAGAAATCAGGCTTTTCCAACAGAAGTTGTTAGCTCAATCGGTAGAGCGCTGAGCCATGGATTCAAGGTTTGCGAGTTCGAGTCTAGTCTGAGTCAAACGATTTTTATCCTGATATAATTCTTGAAATGGAAATGTTTCTCTCTTCACCTTTATCTCATAATTCTGAATAGAGATGTTTGGATGTGAAAGAAAAAGTATACTAGAATATAAGAAAAGAAAGGTAAATTACATGATACCCTTTGCAATTTTTAACTATATTTTCACCTATCTAGGACGTCTCTAAAAAGTTCAGACTTCTAGACCTCCTTTTCGCTCTCTTATGTGTCCTTTAACTAATTTCTACAGTTACTTAGTGAATCACATATACATATATTACAGATGACGTATCTCTTTCTCTTCTCTCTACATCATGTCTGGAGATGAATGTTTTGACAATAGGTTACAAACACGATTTTAAAAATTAATACGATCTGCGATATCAGTGATACATATTGTGGTGTTTAACTTAACATATAAAACAATAAATAGAAAAACTGAGAATACGAATCTTTTCGTGCACTGATGCTTCAATAACAGTGAACTGATGCTTCAAATCTGTGTTTTTACTCCCTTCACCTATGTTAATTCACTAGTCAAAATAAAAACTCTTCAAAATTAATCACAAATTCTTATACAACCATCCCTTCCTTGGAGTACTGCGCGGTCACATACCCGTCACTGCGATGTAAAGGCACTTATGGCGACGAGGATACAATGTTTGTGAACACGAGACACATTCACGGATATGTAGAAATTGCCTAGAATCATGAGATCAAAGCATTCCGTGTGTTGCAGTTTTTGTTCTCGAAATGAGGAAGAACTTTGTTTTCCGAAAGAAAGGAGGACACACGTGCCTGACGTCAGACAACGCCACCGAATTCCGGGAGTGATTTCTGAAACAAAACCAGGGGACAGAAGGTCTCTAGGATGGAGAAGTGCCGAGCCTTTAGATGGAGTAGTACTGAGCTTACTTATCGTGTAGTACAGAGTTATTGGAAGGAGAAGTTAACCACTGCTAAGTTTTGAATGTGATTTGAAAGTACAAAGTCAGTTACAACATTGGTACTCTGGTCTTCAGTCAACTAACAGTTAACGTTAGTTATACCAGAACATTGGATTGAGACGCCATCTCCAATGTGGACCATTTATTGACCAGATAGACGCCTGTGAGCTTCGATATCAACTTGGCGATATCGATCTCTAATACTCAACCCCGGAGAGCATCATCAGGGATCGTCAACCGAAGACATCAATCAAGGTATGTGTGACTTCAAATTCAGAGTTCAAATGCTCAATGCTAGGTATGCACTGCTCTTCTGGCAAAGTTTCTAGATATCCAATTTTATCCACGACATTTACACAAGCAACACACTTTCAAATAAGAAATATAACTCTTAGTCATTACTTGAATTTGTGAGTTGTCATTTCAATTTAATCCCCGACAGAAATGTGCTTTATGCAAAACCTCTCGCATAGAAAACAGTAATTTACCCGCTCATTCTAGATGGTGAGTGCAAGGTGATCTGCTTGATTCAACAATCGCATCCCCATTTCAAGGCACGAATTGATGCAGGTTGTCATGGTGCAGATGCTTAGGGTTTGATCTCAGTAAATATTAAGTCCCGCCCAACCCACCCTGTCATGGTTTGAGATGCTGGTTTCGATTCTAGTTTTGCCCCAAATACATAGGTTGTCATGGCGGAGATGCTGACAGACTTAAAGTTGAGGTAGCGATCCTAGTGCAATACATAGGTTGTTATGGTGGACATGCTGTGAGGCTTATGCCATTTTGTAGCGATCACAGTTCAAGTATGCAAAGATCTTAGGGCAACTCAGGAAAATTTATGTGGATTATTAACGTCTGTAAATTAATTACCACCCACCCACCCTCGCTAATGTCATATTTGAAAAATAGTTTTAATTATAATAATTGCTGTTATTGTAAGTAATTACCACCCACCCACCCGTACGAATGTTACGGGTAGTACAGTAGTTTGATAATTACATCAAGCCCCACGTAACTATTTAAGAGTACAGTTCATGCAATAGAGATAAATGAGTCACAGTCACGAGTTCGATGCTCGGCTGCACCATAGTGATGTGTGGTGGTGATATTTTTAATTTAGTAACAAATGGTGTTCAAGGAAAAGTAATTAGATTGTGGTGTGGTCGATAATATTTATTTAGTAGTATGACATATTTAGTAATAATTGAATACATTTATTATAGTAAGTAACATAATAATAAACAAAGTGAAATAGTTTTTAAGAAAGTTAACGTATGTGTACAACGAGTGAGCTGTGTAGCGAACGCAAGATTGTCGCGCAAGCCACTAGCCAAGCGACTAGAAACGAACGTTGTGGATCGGAGACGACGGTATACGAAGCTCATTGCATGAGAGGAATTTTCGCTGTTACTCAAGGTCGAACGGAGAACAGCAGAGAATAATAAAATCATATGAGTAATTTTGCTCTAGAGTAATAACAACGTAGAAATACACTTAAAATTAGTCAATTTATTTTTCAGTAAATTGTGTGTAGTAATATAATGTTCACAAAATGTGATGTCTCAAGAACAACCATAGGGTTCATTATCCCGTTTTAAAGGATAATGACAAACCCGCAACAATGTTCAGTAAATCAAGATATTATTGTTTAGATTTAGGTGTTCTTAAGCACTTTATTGAATATAGCCCTACCTACAATGAATCTAAAGAACAAACGTTCAGGTGTAACGTGCTTGGATTAAGATATATGAACAATTATCTAATTGAATTTTATGAGAAGAATTTTAATATAAATGATCTGGTTGATTTAGGATTTAGGAGGCATTTTATGTCTGTATTAACTGGTATATCAGAGACAAATACCTTAATACGTAATTCTGTATTCTTTGCGATCAAAGACGAACAGTTAAAATATAAGATATGCGCTTTATTCAGTTGTGGAGCTAGCCAGGAGTTGGTGAATGAATGGCTAAACCGCTTCAGAAACAGATTTGTGTGTAGTCAGGCAGTGAGGATTTCAGATTTCGTGACTACGTTAGCGCAGTTCGAAAAACAGGCAAAAATTGTGGTAGCTAGCGATAAGTCAGTCCTAGATTTAGTGGCCTTTGCCTCATTGTTTAAACAAAGGACGCCATGGTTATCTAGTTGAAAATGACGACGTAAGAATAAGAAATTTGTACATAGTATATTATTGTTATTATTAGTTATAGATAGATATACAGGGTAAGGATAGGAATATTAGTAGTTATCAATATTTTTGGTTAAGTAATTATTTAAATTAGTGATTTAGTTTTAAGAAGTAAGTAATTTTTAGTAATAAGAGAATACGCATATATATATATATATATATATATATATATATATATATATATATATATTATTGTAGTGATAGTAATAAGGAAATAGAAATCTGACATGTGTTTATTACGAATTTAACTGTGTCTATATGGCATATAGATAATTTTAGAAATTAGATTTTAGTAAGTTAATGGTCACGTAACTAATTTTAAGAAAAGATTAATTTTAGGGACATGACTATGGAGAAGAATGAAGAAAATTTGAATGATTTTTGAAAATTAGAATAGAATCAGGGAAAAGTAGAATTAAGGAAGGCAAGAAAGAATAAAACAACAAAAGACAATGAATGATGCAAATGATGTAGAAGTAAGCTAGATAAGTAATTTTAAAATTAGGAACAAGTGAAATTAGACAAACCTTTCATTAGGGGAAACTCTAATTAGGAAGGAAATCCCATTCTCGTCGAGTTGAAATTGGGCGATTACCGAACGTCGATGAGAATAATTTATTTATGAAATCACATAAGTCTTCCGTGATAATTTCAAAGAGACACAAGAGTTGACTCGTGTATCACGCGCAAAACAGTGTATATTTTTTTGTGGTGATATCCTTCATTTTTAGACTAGATCCAAGCGAATACTAAATTAAGGTAGAATTAGCGTAGTTGTAAAGTAATCTAGTATCCTAGTACGTAAGAATAGGATAGCGAAGAAGCGTGATTACAGGAATTTTAAGTAGTACCTAGCGTAACTAGAGTAAATAGTAAAGACTAAAATAGTTCATTATTTTAGTGTTATTGCTAATCATGTAAAGAAGTCTAGTTTAATTTTAACATATTTGTATTGGATTGAAGAAAGAGAGAAATAGAGATGTTGGAAGGAATGTGAGTAGTGAGAAGAAGGAAATGGAAAAAATAGATTATAGGAGAGGTAGTAAATTAATAGATAAATAGATATGACATAGACATAAAGTAAGAAAATATGAGTGTAAAAAAAGGGAATGGAGATATTTAATAATAATAAATGATAAGTAAATAGATAAATAGTTAATAAATAATAACACGAGAAGTGTAGTAATAAAATAAGTGATGTAGAAAAAGAAAGAGTGCATGCAACGTTGATATATATATATATATATATATATATATATATATATATATATATATATATATATATATATATATATATATATATATATATATAAGAGCTTATTAAGCGCTAAGATACTAAGTAATAGTATATATTGAATATAAGAAAATAGAATAAGTTGATAGATAGAGCAAAAGAAGAAAAGAATATTATAGATTTGGGGATAAGCAGACAAGGAGATTCTGCAAATGTAGCCCTAAACAAGTTAGAACGTTAAGAGATGGACAAGAATAACGGAGTCTGAGGACTGATTATGAGGTTCCATTTCACACGCAAGGGCCTGTAGGCATATGTTAATAATAATAATAATGAATAAATAGTAATAAATATAATATAATAATAATAAATAAGTAATAATAATATAATATATGTTAGATTAAGAATATTTTCGTCACAAGTCATTTAGTGCGAATTTAACGCCACCGAATTCCGGGAGTGAATTCTGAAACAAAACCAGGGGACAGGAGGTCTCTAGGATGGAGAAGTGCCGAGCCTTTAGATGGAGTAGTACTGAGCCTATTCATCGTGTAGTACAGAGTTATTGGAAGGAGAAGTTAACCACTGCTAAGTTTTGAATGTGATTTGAAAGTACAAAGTCAGTAACGACTTTGGTACTCCGGTCTTCATTCAACTAACAGTTAACGTTAGTTATACCAGAACATTGGATTGAGACGCCATCTCCAATGTGGACCATTTATTGACCAGATAGACGCCTGTGAGCTTCGATATCAACTTGGCGATATCGATCTCTAATACTCAACCCCGGAGAGCATCATCAGGGATAGTCAACCGAAGATATCAATCAAGGTATGTGTGACTTCAAATTCAGAGTTCAAATGCTCAATGCTAGGTATGCATTGCTCTTTTGGCAAAGTTTCTAGATATCCGATTTTATCCACGACATTTACACAAGCAACACACTTTCAAATAAGAAATATAACTGTTAGTCATTACTTGAATTTGTGAGTTGTCATTTCAATTTAATCCCCGACAGAAATGTGCTTTATGCAAAACCTCTGGCATAGAAAACTGTAATTTACCTGCTCATTCTAGATGGTGATCTGCTTAATTCAACAATCGCATCCCCATTTCAAGGCACGAATTGAGCAGGTTGTCAATAATAATAATAATAATAATAATAATAATAATAATAATAATAATAATAATAATAATAATAATAATAATAATAATAATAATAATAATAATTATTATTATTATTATTATTATTATTATTATTATTATTATTATTAAAATTATAAACTTGTCCTGAAATTTGGCAAAACTTACTTAAAAGTAGACATTTTGGGGAACGTTTTCCGTACCTTCAAGACACACTTCTGCAACTTCCAACATTTTAAACTAGAGCGTTTCATTAAAGTTTCATGTAGGAAGTATTCTACTGTATGTTTTAAGGAAAATAACTGTATATCTGTAAATATAACTGAATATCAGGCAACAGTAAGGCATATAATAAACTAATTTTTAGGATGTACAGAGGTAAATATATAAGCTTTGCTACAAAATACCTAATCAGAGCATAATTCAATGAGCTCTGAAATATAATGTAACGAAATAGCCTATGAGATTCAGTCTACAGAGCAATTGTTTCTTAAAGAATGGACATACACTATTTCGAGAATCGAGACAAGACGAGAAATGTTTACGATACTTTTCGTCTCGTCTCGATTCTCATATTGAAAGAGAGACGAAAATTTTGAGTTAGCTTTGACCTGTCTTGAATGTAAAACGTTAATTCTCATGTTATTTTGTTTGTCTTTGAAACAAGATGAGAAATTCCTCTTCTCGTGAGCCACGTTAAACCAAACCGTAATATTATTTCCAAATGTCACGTTTCTGCTCGTAATGGTATGATCTGAACGGTAATTAGCTTCTAGCTTTTAATCTTCTGCGAGATAATAATTATTATTTTTAATTTTTTATTATTTTTATTATTATTCCTGAAGATTTGATAGTTGAAGTATTGAAACCCCTGAGTATTCAAATATCTGAATATAATAAAACTTATGTTATCGCCGATCAATCGCCATCAAAAATCCTTAAGTAAAAGAAAATAATTGCAACGTGCATTCGCACAAGCAGCTTGACCATTGAACCGCGATCGCTACGCGGTAAACAATTCCTTTTTAGTCTGGTTATGTTAGGTTTCTTTGTCTCAGCTTGCAAACTTGTATGTTATATTTCTTCGATTCAAAATGTCTTTCGTATTTCTTTTATGATGTCGGCAAAGTTTACATTAATAACTTGAGTTTTTCTTAAACCATTGGGTCAAAAGTTTGTTTTTTCTCCACACGAAACTACAAATATTACATATTGAATTCTCATACTCTCTATTTCTTTCAAAGCTGTTGCCATTATCTGGTCAAATACTTTTTTCCGCCACGATTCATATTAACCAAAATAAATTAATTTTTCGGAAGCGGAACTTTCACATTCGGAAAATAATGGAATTCAGTTAAACTCCGCAATTCGGAAGAATTCCGGAACTCGGGAAGAATCCGGAATTTAGAAAATTTCAGAATTGAAAAAAATCCGAATTTCGAAAAATCCCGATTTTTCTGATTTCCGGAATATTAAGGAAATCAGAAACTTCTAAATTCTGGATTTTTCCGAATTTCGGAATTATCCCAAAATCGGAATTTTCTGAATTCCGGAATTTGTCCGGTTTTACTTTCGGGAGTCCGGAAAGTAATAATTCCGGAATTGACTATCCCTAGTTTATACACAACCTTTTAGAGCCTAAGCTAGTAACTGTCTACAAACAAACAAGTAATGCAAAGCATTTTGTATCCTGCAATACGTCATGTATTAAAATCCGACAGCAGTTTCAGTATCTAACCAGAAATTGCATGTATCTAGCTACTGGAAGCTGAGGTATGAAGAATTGTGTTGTGTCTTATCTTTTAGTGTCTTATACAACCCGTCAAACCACTGAATATCTAAAAGGTTTTCGTTAAATCCAAGTTGTAGTACACACAGTTACATCCATTTGTGTCTATATGATCGTGTTACTAAAGCTAACTTTATGATTGCGTTAGTAAGTCTTCCTCTGCTCTCCCGTAAAGTTGTGATACGATCTACTACAGAATAAAGAACTAATTATCAATTTAACCAAGTTGTTGTATTACTACACATCTGCTTCCGCGTCTCTCAACTCTGGTCGATCTCGTTGACGCGACATATTTGCTTTTTTATACCCCTTTCTTCGTTTACTGAACTAAACAGTAACTATTCTGAAATATACTATTGCGCATGCTTCGTAGATAAATATTTCTGATGCCAATAGCTTCCGTTTTGTCCAAGGAATGTTCTTTTTCTTATTCCCATCATGACCATTTTATTACATTATATGAAGAGCATGTAGGCCTAAATACCTCATGTATTACATAGAATGTAGGTTTAACTCTTCCAGCAAAGAAGAATCCCTAACGACACAGGGAGTGCGCGGTTCCTTCCCCTCTGGTCTAGTGGCTAGCACGTGCGTCTTTGGTGTATAGTGTCCCGGGCTCGATTCCCGGCGAGAGAGCATCTATGATTTCTAATTGTCCTCGATGTTTCTGTGTTCGTGTCCTTGTCGTTATAAGTTATTACAAAAAGCTAGTTACACGAGTGAAGCAAGTAAAATTAGCAATAAGTAAGTTACTGAAACACGTTCGGTGAGTCAGTTAAAAAACAAAGTGGACAATGAACTGGCTTTTCACGCCGTTCATGCGAGCTCGAATCTAACTCGGCTTGATTTTTTATCCATTTGAGCGAAAGTCTTCTATCTTTTAGCTACAGGTAGTCACTCTTTTCGTATTTTTCGAAGTCGTTCACAGTTAAAGTAACTGGCTTTTCTTATTCTTTCTACGTATGATGCATCTTCTCTTTTGTTTCATGTCAAATATGCTCACGTAATGAAAAAACGCTGTCGATCATAATAATAATAATAACAGTAATAATAATAATAATAATAATAATAATAATAATAATAATAATAATAATAATAATAATAATAATAATAATAATAATCTTGTTTGTAATATATTGTTTGTAAGGGAGATATGGCGTTACAATCATTACGTTTGAAGAAGAATTAAGGAAGACATTGCCTTGCCACAAACAACACCTATTATTAGTATTATTATTATTATTATTATTATTATTATTAGTATTATTATTGTTTTACTTACCACTAATTTTGCCTACCTTTATTTGCATTTCAATGTGTTACTAAAAAGCAAATAAAATAACACTCCTCGCCATTCACGCTTCGGAACTGGAAATACATGATTTACAGTTCTCTGTGTCAGGGGAAAGCCCATTTATTATATTTTACTTTCAAATAGCACGTTTCACAAGTTACTTCACTTTCAATGTGTAATTCCATATCATCACTAATAATTATAATCATCTTGTTCCGATAGGAAAATAACCCCCTCCTGCAAAAAAAAGCCTGACCATAGCAAAAGGGCGTGAACCTTCTTTAGGTGATTAATCGGGTCCAATATTTCAATAAGTCCCTTCACACAAATATTTCAGTAAAAGCGGAAAAACTTTTCAAACTTTCTGAATACCTATTTATGGGCGAAATTTGGTTCCCTTGGAAGTTTTTAAGAGTTTGAAGGGCCGCCATTTTGAACATTTTCATCTGATTATTCTGGTTAACGAACTCATCAAGGTATTTCAACAATTAATGTTTGTGCCAAGTTTTGTCTCAATCCGCTGAAAATTAGGGTGGTTATGGCATTCACAAATAGCGTTATATATATATACAGATAGATAGATTAATAGACACACAGAGGGAGAGAGAAAGTGTTTTGCTCCCTTCTCGCACCTGTGGTGCGTCAGACCTAAACCGGGCCAGTTTGCAAAACGTATTGACCAGCCTAACCTAAACACAAGCTTCTTACTTGCTAACATAGAAACGTGGTCGGAAGGTGTAAGGCATGTGGAAATTGTATTTTTTATAACCATGAGTATGGTCCACTTCTATGTTTTTCATTTTACTTTTTGCAGCTACATCGGAACGTTCAATTTTTATTCTTCGCTAATTGCAAATGGCGTTTACATTCAAAATATGAGGAATTTTGGTGGCATTTGTTCGGATATTCTTCCCTTTCGAAATGAAGACAAGAATAAAAGCAATACGCAAAGACAAAAAGTATTATCAGTACTAAACATTACCAATAATAGTTGCTACGAAAAACTCTTTTAACATCTGTCATGAGCTGTATGTATTATTAACAAAAAATTTTAAAAATGTCCTTACCGAGGATTCGAACTGGCGACATTTACGCTTGTAAGCCAGCACCTTAACCATTACACCAAGATCATGGCATGGTGAACGTTTGGTTGTCGGCGTATTTGTTGTATTTGTGTTTTATGTTCCCACTTCGTCAATTTTTACTCTTTTTTCTAAGTTTAGCAGCTGTTTCTAGCTTTCTCTTTCGGTGTCGTCCTTTATTTACACTATGCACTATTCGTATTCACAGCTTGTGCCCGTCTGCAATGTCTTATTCATATTAAACTTTTCTTTTTGCCCCTCAGTAAACATATGTTTGATTTGATTCTCATACTCTACACGCATGGAGCCCAGGAATGCCAGAATATATTTCTGTGATATATTTTTGAACGGAAAATATTGATTTCGTGTAGTTTGTCTTGGTTGATTTTTGTATATTTCGTTGATCTGTTATAGCATTCAGTTGTAGCGAAAGAAAACGTTTTTGTACAATGATTTAACAATGCAAATCTCATAGATATAGGAAATCAGGTGTCATTGCTGGAAAGGAAGTAACTGTATTCTATAAATTTAGTTCAAGAG